>NC_082704.1:109593853-109902853 GCF_949987515.2 Delphinus delphis
GCAATAAGGCAAATATCTCAATCAAATGAGTCACAGACATTTTTTGGTTTCCTAGTGCATATAAGACTTACGTTTACACTATACTGTAGTCTATTAAGTGTGCTATCGCATTATTGCTAAAAAATGCTAACCATCAGCCTCCAGCAAATCCTAGTAACATCAAAGATCACCATAATAAATATAATAATAATGGAAAAGTTTCACATATTGTGAGAATTACACAGACATGACACAGAGACATGAAGTGAGCAAATGCTGTTGGGAATAGGGGGTAAATGGACTTGCTCGAGGCAGGGTTGCCACAGACCTTCAATTTGTAAGAAATGCAGTATCTGTGAAGTGCAATAAAGCAAAGTGCAGTAAAACGAGGTACACCTGTAACTGGGCGCCTGGTTCAGAGGCTTTTCAATTAAGTCCTGTGATGTCTGGGGCTTGAGGACCCATCTGGGTTGGCTGTGTTCACAAGCTGGGGTGTGGCCGTGGCTCATCACCCTCAGCTCAGGTCACTGGCTGTGGTTTCTCTTGAATCCTGAAGAGGTGACACTGAGGGTGATGGGGTAGCAGTTATTGCAATACTGATGTCCTGTTTGGGAAGTAATGTGGGGCTGTTAATGGAGGGGGCAAAACACAGGGAAAACCATCCCCACCAGGCCCCACAAATGCAGTAACTCTCTCTTTTTTTTATTGTGGTAAGATAAACATAGAATTTAACATTGCAACCATCTTTAAGTGCATAGTTCAGGTGGAACAATGTGAATGTAGTGTACATTCACATTGTTCCATCCATCTCTGGAACTTTCTCATCTTCCCAAACTGAAACTCTGCCCCCATTATCACTCTTTTATTTTATTTATTTATTTACTTATAGGCCGCACCAAGTGACATGCGGGGATCTTAGTTCCCAGACCAGGGATCAAACCTGAGCCCCCTGCAGTGGAAGCAGAGTCTTAACCACTGGACCGCCAGGGAGGTCCCACTCTTTTCAAATATATAACAGTCTTTGTTGAGATATAGTTCACATACTATCAATTCACCTATTTTAAGGTATATAATCTAACAGTTTTCTAGTATCTTCCTAGAGTTGTACAACTATGACCACAATCAATTTTAAAACGTTTTTGTTACTCCCAAAGGAAACTCTGTACCCATTAGCAGTCACTCCCCAATTCCCCCAATCGTCTCCCCCAGCCCCTCATCATCTTTCTGTCTCTTTAGATTTGCCTGTTCTAGACATTTCATGTTAACAGAATCACATGATTATGTGTCCTTTTATATCTGGCTTCTTTCAATTAGCATCAGGTTTTCAAGGATTATCCATGCTGTAGCATGGATCACTGCTTCATTCTCTTTTGTATTCACTCTTAAGAAGATTCAGATTTGAACTCAGTATCTCCTCCCCACCCGCAATGACTTCCTCTTCCACTTGATTGATCTCTCCATCTACTCAGCTTCCAAACCAGCTTACAAAATCTTTCTTTCAAATCCTCCATCTGTGTTCCCTACCCTCTCTCCAAATCCACTGCCTCACCAGATCTGTCAAATGTGGTTCACAAACAACTCTAGAATGTGACCTCTCCTTGCAGTCAATGTCAACGCCATCACGTTTCTTGCCTTTAATATCTCTGGCTTGTCCATGGCCTCCTGTTTTCAGGCTCTCCTTCCTCCAGTCCCGCTTCTGTGGGGTGATCAGTTACCTTCCTGAAATCAGTCTGCTTGGAAACCTGTGCTCCTCCCATGGCCGGCAGGGTCTTGTTCACACTGGGCCTGGTGCAGAGACCTCCTCCAATCAGACTTTTGGCCACACTCCCGCCCTTTCCACACAAGCTGCCTTGCAAGATCATCTGTTCCCCAGACTCTGAGCATTCTCACCTGTCCTTCCCTCTGTCCGGAGTGCCGGGGCTCCAATAGAACACCAGTCTGTGATGGGGCCTCTGAGCAATCCCTACTTTTAAATCTTCGTTACTGGTAAGATCAAAAGCTCCCTATTGGTTTTTTTTTTAACTTTTTATTTTATATTGGAGTATAGTTGATTAACCATGTTGTGTTAGCTTCAGGTGTACAGCAAAGTGATTCAGTTATACATATACATGTATCTATTCTTTTTCAAATTCTTTTCCCATTTAGGTTGTTACATAATATTGAGCAGAGTTCCCTGTGCTATACAGTAGGTCCTTGTTGGTTATCTATTTTAAATATAGCAGTGTGTACATGTCAATCCCAAACTCCCAGTTTATCCCTCCCTCCCTGCCCCCCACCCTTCCCCTCTGGTAACCATAAGTCCGTTCTGTAAGTCTGTGAGTCTGTTTCTGTTTTGTAAATAAGTTCATTTGTTATCATTTGTTGTTTAGAATCTGCATATATTTGTTTTTCTCTGTCAGACTTACGTCACTCAGTATGACAATATCTAGGTCCATGCATGTTGCTGCAGATGGCATAAAGCCCCCTATTGTTGATTAGCTCCTATTTTAAAAAATTGGCCTGTCGGGATGGTTTATTCTGATGTTAAACGCCAATTACTCTATTTAAAGTTGTGTATATTTATTACAATGCATATTTCACACACATGATCTTAAATTAATGTCCAATGCTTTTGGAAGTTTTTTGGGAATATCACTTGATTCACTTTTTAATTGTGAAAATGCCCTTCTTTGCACAGGACCCCTTGTAATCTTGGGGGCAAGGAGGCCAGGTAGAGTAGGTAGAAAATAGTAGAAACCATACTGTTTGTTAATCTCCTAGGACTGTTCTCCCAATTTCCTATTTTCTTAGACAAAGCAGTGTTGTGAAAAGGATGGAAAATGTTCTTGGCAAGTTAGTCTGTACACTGGGGCTCTTGTTGTGTGTTTTAGATGCAAGTTCCTCTGACTGATCAACTTTGAAGTCAGTTACTCAGGCATTCTTTGGATTTGTTAACAAGAACACCTATTCCTGTTTTATGGTCTGGTGGGAGAGCACATTTCGTCTCCTACTTACTTCCTTTGTGTTTTTCTTTACAAAGCAAGCCTTTCCTACAAACTTTGTAAAAATAATCATAGTTTAGTTTTTTAAACAATCTGCTTCTCTGAGTTGATTAGTTTTTATCTCCGTAGAGCTGGTAAAACCAGTTTTCTTAGATGTATTGCGAAGGATTCAATGAAAAAGATAAAATGGGCGATGAGTGGGTCATTCTATGAGTGGTTATCAAGCGGAGTCAACCGGATAGAGCGAGAAGTTATCTCTGTGGCTTGATCTGGGCAGGTGACCTTTAACCCAGTATGCATGATGCAAAGGAAGGCGGGAAAAGCCTGCCTCAAAACTGTGAGCACGGAGCCTTGACCGCTTGCTCAACATGCTGTCTGCAGGGTTTCTCCTTAAACTTGCACCCACCCATTTGAGAATTTGAGGGGCGTCATGTCCACATTAAACATTACTGTGGTGTTCTCAATGGTGATTTTCTCTTTCCCTCATTTCTTTCTATTTATTAATTGGAATTCCTCAGTAAGGAAGACTTGGCCCCTCTCCCTGACATATTTACTTATTTAGTCAATTATTTATTTATATCCATAGGGACAGGACTTTTATTCTTTGGGTTATAATCCAATAAAATCGTTATTTATTTTGTTCCTTGGGTTGTTCCAGCTTTGGCCTTTGGGAGCTCTTTTGATGCCCTTTTGACCTGCCCCGTCATTTTTATTGATCACTTCCTATTTTCTGGCACCATGAGGTTTCTACATTTCTCCATAAAGCTCATCAGAAGCACCAGATAATGACTGTCTTTTGTAAAGCACTCTGCGTGTAATTTATATTAATGTAAAGATGATATTAAAGGTTATCAAAGCAAATTATCATTCATCACATGCAAATTACAGATGTCAAGTCCAAGAGCGAGAGCGTGACAGGCTGTGAGCGCTACACAGGCAGAGGCTCAATGCCTTCCACTGCACCCAAAATGTTATCCCCACTGAGTGACACAGTGGGGCCTTTTCATGTGACGGCATTTTTAAGTGTGACAGTTCAGCTACTCTCCATTCCCCCAAATGCCTCATTTACTCTGGTAGAAATGGGAGTTCAGTGGGACAAAGATGTGGTATTAAATACGATTGTATTTCTCTAGTCATATTCATGAGATGAATTCACATAATTTGAAATAGTGCACTAATTATTCTGTTAAAAGATACTTTTGTAAGAGGGAGGCAGGATGAGGAATTATACATCTACTCTTATCAGCAGCTGGATTTGAATCTTGATTTTAACTTTCCTGTGCTAGTCAGCAAAAGTTTCTCAAAGGAGAAATGAAAGGACAATAGGAATAATTCAGAAGAACCAAACAATAAGTGGGGGGAGGTGGAGGGGAAGGAATGTCCATCTTTATAATTTAGAGCAATTCAAAATGAAAAAAGTCTATAGTGTTATGGATAGAACTGATACAACTTAGTTTACTTAAGGCATTAAAATGAGAGCACAGCTCAGGAATTTTCAAAAATATTGTCGCTGTCAGTTTTTCTTCTGTGATAAAATGACAAATTTGTCCGTGTAGGAAGCATACCCAGATCAAGGAGTAGGGACACAGGACTCTGGGTCAAGAAGGAAAACATATGTTCTGAAATAGACCAGAGCCAAAACAAGACACAAAAGTTCAGGTCGTCTGTCTTTGCCGGTCTGAAGCTGGGAGAACAAGTAAAGAAGATTGTCTTCTCCAAGTAGGACAGAGGTGAATCAGATTAAGACAGGACATAAGACACGCTACTGATGTGTTTTTGTTTTTTTGCCCTACAGAGTTCAGCCACCAGTTTGCTGTTTTAGGGTGGGGTTCAAGAAACAAAAGTCCCAGTAACAGTGGGCCTTAGCCAGGCTCTATGAGTTTCAGTGTTTGTCAGCTCTAAGATCATATCACAAGGTCTCATCGCCCTGATATGCAAGGCATGTAATGAGCGAGGTGCCATGGCGCCTGGAGCAAGTCTAGCTGAGTATTCATCTGTGCCTTCAACGCTTCAGATTCTTAATTTCCATGTTCTTTGATCCCTTCCATAGGAGTCTGTCAGTGATGTCACTACCACTTTCTCAGGAGCTGTGTTGGATGGGTCTTCTGCCCCTTGATTAGTCTCTTGTTTAGATTGCTCTGACACACACACAAAGTATTTAGAAAGATGATGCTACTGATATCTTGTTGGTAAAGACCCTGACTTTGAGTATTTTTTTAAGCTAATGAAACAATTATAAGTACACCTTTCTGCAGAAATCCCAGGATGTAACCAATTTACAAGAGTTGCCCCAACATTATAGGTGAGGCATGGAGACAGCGTATATTGGGTAAGGGGTCAGCTTTTATTTGTCACTTGTGGATCCACTAACCTTCAGCCTCCTCCATTTTTCAGGGGCGAATAATTTAATTTCTTTAAAAAATTTAATTTCTTTATTGTCTTTATTTTCTCTCTTCCTGAATGTCTCCCATCTATTTCACTATCTCTTCCTACCACCAGATGGTGGAAAGGGAAAAGGAAATAACGAGACGGTAAATGAATGTGATGGCTGTCGGAGTATGGTGAAAAGTGTGGTAGTGAATGGACCCCAAAAGGAGCTTGTGAGTTACCCGTGAATTACCACGAATTCCGTTTTCATTTTAGTGCCCACTCAAGGGTAGCCAGCCCAGGTCTGGGGGTCAATATGGCACAGTGATGCCTGTTGGGGAGGAACTGCCTCAGTGGATTCCTCGGAACATGAGAGCCTGGGAACATCGCTGAGCAATGAACCCCACCTGACCCAGGCATTCGGGTGCAGGGTTAGGGGTCCCTATGAAGGTCGGTGTGGGGCGATGCAGCCCACCGGCTTCATTTCTCTTTCTGCATCTCCATCCCACCACCTCCTACAAGCCGAACTCGCACCTGGCCGGCCGTACCCACGCTGCACTGAAGGGAAATAGCGTTTCTCTCCCTCCATGGGATGAACCCCTTCTCCTTCCCAACAGCCCCCTCTGTGAAGCCTTCTTCTGGGTTGCCTCGACACCCCGGGGTTACCTGTTAGCACACTCAGCAGGTGTTCGACCCCTCACCTTCCCATGGTTTCTCCTCCCCCAGCCTGTCCTCCACCTCACATCGCACCTTCGGGGTCGGCTCCTTCCACCTCCTTTCCCACGTGCCACTACACTCGGACGCGCCCTCCCCCGCTCGCTCCCCTCGCTCCCCTCCCTCCCCTCCTCTGGTCTCGAGGAGTCTCGCGGCATTTCCCGGGGCGTTAGACGAGCCGCCGAGGGTGGGGGGCGGCCTCGCGGAGCTGGGTCCCTCCCCACTGGGCGGCAAGGGGGGCGCCGGAGCGCAGCAGTCACAGGGACGCCCCGGGCGCCAGCCCCGCCCTTGAAGGCCCCGCCCCCTGAGGGCCCCGCCCCTCGAAGGCCCCGCCCCCGCCCCGGCGGTCGCGCGTCCCCGGCAGGCGGAGCCGCAGGAGCATCGCGGCGGCGGCGGCGGTGAGGAGGAGGGGAGAGCGGGCGGCGCGGCCGCGGCTGCCGGGCGCTGGGCTGGGCGGCGCTTTTTTTTTTTTTTTTTCGCAATTTCCACTGGCGGGGAGCAGGAAACCCGGCGCAGCCGGGCGCAGCGGGCCGCGATGCAGCAGCAGCAGGAGTCGCCCCGGGCCAGCAGCGGCAGCAGCAGCAGAGGCAGCAGCGGGCGGCGCTGAGCCGCCGCGGCCGTCGCTACTAAGGAAGAAGCCGGCCCAGACGCCGCCGCGTCCCTATCCCTGCGCCCACATCCCGGTTCCCCGATTCCCGCGCCCGGGTCCCGGCGCCCCGACCCCCGCGTCCGCCTCCGCTAACTTTCACGCTGCCTCGGCGGCCAGGCCCGGCTCGACGCCAATGGGTGAGTGGGGGGGCGCCCGGGTGCCCACCTCAGCCTGGGGGCGGCGCGCCTGTCCCGGGACCGCGGAGCCGAGGAGGGCGCCCCGGGAGCAGGGCCCCAGCGGGTGACACCGCGGTGGGCACCCTGCCTGCGTCGCGCACCCCCCATTCACTCCCACTCGCGCCCGCGTCCCTGCCGAGCCCGAGCGGCGCCGACGGGAACCCCGCGGCGGCTTGGGCGGAGGATCGCGGGGGCCGGCCCGGGGCGGCTGGGGCTGAGGGATGCGGGGGGTGTGGTTGGCTTTTCGGGTGGGCGGGGAGAGTTTTGGCCATTTTTTCGCCCCCGGCGCGCCTTTCTCTGCGTTGGGGACGCAGGTACCAGGAGCTGGTGGGCTCCGGCCCTGCGCAGGGCTTGATGTGTCCGCCTGGCCTCGCCGCAGGGGAAGCCGGAATCGCGGGGTCTCGGGGCGGCCGGGGGCCGGGTGCCTTTGCGGGGGGATGACGTGGTGGGGGGCGGGAAACGCCCCAGTACCCGGCCTGGCGTGCGGTCCTCGGGTCCGGAGCGCCTGACCCGCCTCCCTTAGCGTCCCTCTTCCTCCCAGCCCTGATCCCCTCTCTGCCAGCCTGCATTCCTCCAGCCTGGCAGGCTCTCCGCTCGGTGATGCTCAAAGGCCACTTTCCACATCCTCTAAGTCTGCAGGCTTGGGGAACTGGAAACGGTGATTTAGTCCTTGATTTACTGGTCGAAGATCGGTTCCAAGTAGGCAACTAACTGTGAGGCCCCCTGGGTCCCATCTGGTATAGACCCAGGAGTATTGGAGCCACGTTGCCCAGAGGACCTGGCACTTTATTGGGCAATGGGCTTGAGAGTGCCAGGGCTAATGTTTGGCTCACCCAGGTAACATTCTTGCTGGCAGCCAATCTGTTTTCATACCTCTGGCAGATTACTTTAGGGTGTTTCTAGGCCAAGCATAGGAAGACTGTAGATTATAATAAATCATAATGAAGTGAGACCTTTCTGTGTTCAGGTCATAGGATTTTAGGTAGGCGAGTCAGACAGTGATCAGCCAGCAGTCTTGGGAGGCTCGTGAAGACAGATGCACTGGAAGTGGGGAGGTTTAACCCTGTCAGTTGTTGACAGGCAAAGTTCAAATCCCATTTGTGGTCATTTGCCATAAATCGTTTTCCTTTTCCAAAGTGGTGACGATCTGACGGCCTCTCAACTTCAATGTCACTTTTTTCTCAGTGCCCTTCTCTGATCCCTGCACCACTCCCAGTCTAAATCAGTTCCTTTCTGTTACCCTTTCTCCTTAAAAAAAATTGGCAGTATTACATATTTATTTGAGTTTAACATTTCTGTCTCCTGTAAGCTCCATGACCATGGGGACATTGCTGTGTTGCACTGTTTTGCTCAGCACTGTTTTCTTTGGTACCTGGCACAGAGCAGGCCCTAAATAGATATTTATTGAATCAATGAATGAATGAGTGAATGAATGAATGAGGAGGTAGGAAACCCTCCTACTCTATGGAAGGCAGAACACTTAGCTTGGCGCTCTTGTTTTGCTTTGGCACCTAATAAGATGATTTAGTTCATTAACGAAGTATATACTTTAAACATCACCCGTTACTTTCACAACAGATTGGTTTCTCCTGAGGTAACCAAAAATGCTGTTTTGATCACCTTTCGTTTTGGGTGGGTCACCTAAAGGGTTGCACACAAAAAAAGATGTTAGATCCAAATGTCTTCTCCCGTGGCTGGACTCTGTTTTCTGTATCTCAGTGGGGGAGAGGACGGAGTTCTGTTTAAGAAGAAACAGACCTGTTTATCATTCAAGTCTGAACTGTTTTCATTATCAAGAACCTCCTAGGAAAATTAGAAAGTGCTTCTGCAGTTTATAGCCGTTTCAGGCTTAATCTTTTTTTTTTTTTTTTTTTTGCGGTACGCGGGCCTCTCACTGTTGTGGCCTCTCCCGTTGCGGAGCACAGGCTCTGGACGCGCAGGCTCAGCGGCCGTGGCTCACGGGCCCAGCCGCTCCGCGGCACGTGGGATCCTCCCAGACCGGGGCACGAACCCGCGTCACCTGCGCAGGCAGGCGGACCCTCAACCACTGTGCCACCAGGGAAGCGCGGCTTAGTCTTTTTTTACTGTAACCATTACAAAGTGTGTGGGGGGGGCGCCGAAAGTGATTTTCATTTATTTCAGGTGTTAATACTTTGAGGCGCTAAGAGTAAAATGGATGCCGTCATTTAGTTCATTAAAATGTTTAGAGTGGGATTTGAGATGCTGGTAGTAGTTTGGGGGCTAAAGATCACGTGCTGTTTTCTTAAGCATCTTCAGCAGTGTATTTGTGATGAAGTACAGGTATTTAACAATTTATTCTGTATGTCTTCCAGTGGAGACACCTAACAGTGCTGTTTCTGAAGCAGGTGTGTGTGTACACACAGGTACACCCCCCTTCCCCAGTCTCCCGTATCTCTTTGGTTTTCAGAAGATTTGTCCAGTTTATCAATTTGATATACTTCCATTCTTACCGGGTCTGATAAGGATTTTTCCCTTGATGGATAACACAGTAAAGCTGTATTACATAGTCTTTGATCTGAAAAACAACTGCAAAGTATCAAATCTCTAACACTGAAATGAAGCCAGTTAGCTGTGAAATGGCCTCTTACAAAAGCCCAGTCAGAATGTGCCATCTGAGTTTGTGGGGAGATGCCTTCAGTGCCAGATGCAGGGAAAGGGTCTTGTAATTACAGCTGCACAAATATTATTACCAGTGAAATTTGTGAGTCGTGGAGGATGTGCAAACCTAGCGAAGGATTTCCATTGAAAGAATTCCAGAGTAACAACAAAGTTTGGACTGTCGTTAGCACTGTATCGTATTGGTGCTGCTTTATGCTAAATCAGCTAAAGCTAAAATGAGTATAACGTTTGCCTCCACAAACAGGCTCCAGTTAGAAATGGAAGAAAAGACTCCACCTTTATCAATCATGACCTTTACTTTACTACCTTCCATCCATCATGGCTGGGGCAAAGCCTTGCTACCCTCCTGGTTGCACAGACCTTGCTTATTTCTTCTCAGACGGCTTCAGTTCTTCTTGTGTTACTGACATTCTCTGATTAACCTTCGTATTTGTAATTGTTGGGTTTTTTTAAAAAATATATTTATTTATTTATTTTTGGCTGCGTTGGGTCTTCGTTGCTGCACGCGGGCTTTCTCTAGTTGCAGCGAGCGGGGGCTACTCTTCGTTGCAGTGCTCAGGCTTCTCATTGTGGTGGCTTCTCTTGTTGCAGAGCATGGGCTCTAGGCGCGTGGGCTTCAGTAGTTGTGGCACACGGACTCAGTAGTTGTGGCTTGCGGGCTCTAGAGCACAGGCTCAGTAGTTGTGGTGCACAGGCTTAGTTGCTCCGTGGCATGTGGGATCTTCCTGGACCAGGGCTCGAACCCATGTCCCCTGCATTGGCAGGCGGATTCTTAACCATTGTACCACCAGGGAAGTCCCTGTAATTGTTTTGAAGTCGGTTGCACACAGTGGTCAGTATTCATCCATTTATCCATCTATCCGTCCAATATTTATTGACCTCCTGCTTTGTGCCCAGTGTTGTGCCAGCGGCAGGCACACAGCACACACAGACCTGCTGGCTTGGGCTTCTCAGTCTAGTGGGAGAGGTAGGCTTGAGTGCAGTACTTACAACGATGTGTGTAAGCCCAGGTGGGTCTCCTGAAAGGAGATTAGAGAGGGGGGATCTGACTTAGGCTGCAGAGGGGTAAGGACAGTGTCTTTGAGGAGACTGTGTTTGAGTTGAAATGTGCAAGTTGGCTAGGAGCCATCACTGCCCTCCATCTCCCCGCCCCCCCCCCCTCAGGAGCACCTGCAGTGGAACAGCCGTGTACCATGGGGACCCGTGGGGCATCACAGCGAGAGGGGGTCAGGAAGGACCACACGTAGCAGTGGGGCCTGTGTCTGGTGCTTTGGGGAGCGTTTAAGGAAGCCGGGTGTCGCTCTGGATTGGATGCTGTCAGGAAGCAGGGGTGAGTCCTGATCAGGCGTCTTAATCTTCTTACCCGAGAAGCGGGGAAGACCAGACAAAGGCTGGGATTGGTGAAGAAGCAGCAGTCTCTTCTAGGAGCCGGGACCCAGGGACGTTGGGGTGACTTTGGTGGTTTGGACAAGTTCCTGCTTTGTCCGTGTTTTGACATGATTACGGAGCGGTCTTGTCAAGTACGTGATGAGTGGGGGCAGCGAGTAGGAGGTGGTAGGGTGGGGAGAGTGGCCATCTAGGTATATTCGGGGGTGACTTCCAAAACATCGGCCACCTCCAGTCTGGGGACTGTTGTTCAGCATTCAGAGAATGGACAACTCACATGCTCTACCCGGGGTAGATCCAGAGGAACAGAACAAGCTGCTGAGAACCAAGAAGCAGCACGGCCCTTAATGGGAAAGGTGCAGGGCAGCAAAGTACTGGAATCCTTTCAGTGTGAGAGAAGGAGGGTCTCTAATGCTGTGGTTCTCAGAATGTGGTCCCCTGGTCAGCTGCTTCAGCCTCCCCAGATCCTGTTAGAGATACCAGTTCTCTGGCCCCAATTCTACCCACTGAGTGGGCAACTCTGAGGGTGGAGCCCAGAAATCTGTGTATTCATGAGCCCTCCAGAGGGTTCTGATGCGTGGTCAAGGTCAAGTGTAGAACCTCATTGCCTTGCAGATGAGAAAGCTGAGGTCCAGAGGGCGCAGGTACACGGGCACTCTGGTCATAAAATAAGATGCTGTTATAAGTGACATAAGACCTCAGAGAAGGAGAAAAATGTGCTCCTAGTTCAGAACAAGCCTCTCCTGGAGTTACTAGAACAGTTCAGTGTTGATTCATCCATGAATCCAGTCCAAGCCAAACCACCTCCAGCATCTGGGCATTAGTGACGCTAGCTGGCCCATCTCAGTGTTAGTCACTTGGAGTATCACACAGGTGTTTCCCATCATCCCTTTTTTCCCCTCCGTCATCTTTACAAGGGGCATTAAAAATATATTATTAGCATTATGAGGGTTTTTGATATTTGTTTGTGATTTTCTATACCTGGTTGCCTGTATTAGCTTCCAATTGCTGCTGTAACAAATTACCACAAACTTGGTGCCTAAAACACCACAGGTTTATTATCTTGAAGTTCTGGAGTTCAGAGTCCAGCAAGGTTTCATCAGGCTAAAATCTAGATGTTGGCAGGACTGCCTTCCTTCTGGAGGCCTAGGGGAGAGCCCCTTTTCTGTTTTTTTTTTTTCCAGTTTCTAGAGTCTGCCCACATTGCTTGGCTCATGGCTTCCTTCCACCTCCCAGGCCAGCAATGGGCCAGTCACGTCTCTCTCAGTGTATCACTCTGATACTGATTCTTCTGCCTCTCTCTTCCACGTTTAAGGAAGGCATGAGCTGCATTTGTTTGGTCATTGTGTCCCTGTGCCTGGCTCATGGTAAGCCTAAAATTAAGATTGGTTGAGTTCATTATTATTCTTGACCACCTAGCTAACTTCCCCCAGGTGTGTCCTAGACATCTCAAACAGAGCCTGCTGCAAACTGAGCTCAGCATTTCTCCTCCATAACACCCATCCTGACTCATTCATTCCCCATGTCGTTGCGGGTATTACCACCTTTCCTGTCATTTCCATCGGTATTCTGCTCATTGCCTTGCCTCTTCTTCCTTCCCCCTGCCCCTATCTCAGCCCCTTCCAAAGGGCAGTCAAGTCCCAAATGTTTCTGGAATTGACCCCATGCCTTGACTGTTCTGCAGATGCTTTCCATCCTGAATGCCTTAGCAAAGGTTTCATGAAGCTGAGTAGTCACCCTTGCCTTCTTCTGTTCCATGCTTGTTCAGGCCTCTGAGCCTCTCCCATGTCATTCTCTTGATGGGGAATAGATTTCACTCTCTTCTCTGCCTTGTAGTGTCCGTGTATTAGTTTCCTCTTTCTGCTTTAACAAATGACTACAAACCCAGTGGCTTAAAACAACATAAATTTATAATCTTACACTTCTGGGAGTCAGAGATCTAAAATGTGTTTTACTGGGATGGTATCAAAGTGTTGGCAGGGATGAGTTTCCTTCTGGAGGCTCCAGGGGAGAAATCATTTCCTTGCCTTTTCCAGCTTCTAAAGGCAGCCTGCGTTCCTTGGCTTGTGGCCTCATCACTCTAGCCTCTGGTTCTGTCCTCACATCTCCTTCTCTCTTACTCTGACCCTCTTGCCTTCATTTTATAAGGACTGTTGTATTATACTGGGCCCACCCGATAATCCAGGACACCCTCCCCATCTGAAGACCCTTAGTCACATCTGCAAGGTCCCTTTTGCCATGGAGGGTAGCATATTCACAGGTTCTGGGGACTAGTATGTGGACATTTTGCGGGTGAGTATTATTCAGCCTACCACACCCCTTATTCATCTTTTGAGGCCTGTTCCAAAGGTTTCTGTACAACACTTCATCTTGTATTAAGTCTGTTCATCTCTGATTGGGTGTCCCCAACTACACTGCCCTGGCTCATTGCCTGGCATACGGTAAGTGCCATATGTTAATGAATGAATGAATAAATGAATAACCCTTTCACCCAAGTACAGTTGCTATTTGAAATTCTCTGAGGCTATTGGCTGCCAGGAGTGTGTGTGCACTTCTGTAAAATCCCCCAGGCAGAGCGTGATGACAAGGTCTGTTTGCTGACAGTTCACGGTGGCCTGCACTTCAGTGGGTGAGAAGGGTAGTGCCACATGTGTCACATGGCTTCAACAAAGAGCTACAAGTTTAAGATAGCAAATTCTCTCTGGAAGTGATTCTGAACCAGGGGCAGTTCTGCTCCCCCCTCCCAGGGGGACATTTGGCAGTGTCTGGAGGTGGCAGCTGGTGGGGAAGGGGCAGCCTACTGGCAGCTGGTGGGCAGAGGCCAGGGACGCTGCTCCACGTCCTGCAAGGCACAGGTAGCCCCACCACGGTTATCCGGCCCTGAGTGCTGGGGAAGCCTGCTCTGGGCGTTACACAGATGGTCAAAGCATCGTTTCCTTCCTTCATCCTCAGCTGCTCTGGAACATAAGGTTTTCCCCTGTGGCCACAGCCTTTGTTTTATGAATGAACCAAGAAGTCGCTGGAGAGCAGGACTCTTTGGCACTTCTTCACCATCACCGTTTTGTCCTTTGAGTAGAAAGTGTCTTAATACAGCTCTTGACCCCCTTCTGTCCATACCTGGGTCGTGAAGTTGTTGAACTTGCTTCTTCCATGTGTGGCTCCCCTGATGTTTTGCCTTCCTAGTGGAATGTGCTTATATGCTGGGTGACAGATGATGAGTCCTTTTTGCCACCCACGCATGGGTCCCTGGAACCGAAATGCTGGTAGGGCCCTTGGCAGTCATGGCCCACACCATCAGATGATGGAACTGAGACTCAGAGAGGTAAAGTGACATGAGCCCCCAGCTGCAGAACCCAGCTCCCTTTCAATATGAGAGAACCAGCCACCTGTATAGGTGCTCAATAATTATCAGGCTCCCACTTCCCCCCAGTGAGGTGCTTTCTGCAGCCTGTTTCCCTGGTAAGTTTTTTTAAACAGCTTTATTGAGATATTACTCAGATATCATACAGTTCACCCATCTAAAGTGTGCAATTCAATGTTTTTTTTTGTATATCACATTCATTTTTATTTTTAAATATTTATTTATTTATTTTTGGCTGCGTTGGGTCTTCGTTGCTGCGCGCGGGCTTTTCTCTAGTTGTGGCGAGCGGGGGCTACTCTTCATTGCGGTGTGTGGGCTTCTCATTGCAGTGGCTTCTTTTGTTGCAGAGCACGGGCTCTAGGCGGGCTTCAGTAGTTGCAGCATGTGGGCTCAGCAGTTGTGGCTCGCGGGCTCTAGAGCGCAGGCTCAGTAGTTGTGGTGCACGGGCTTAGTTGCTCTGCTGCATGTGGGATCTTCCCCACATTCATTTTTAAAATTATGGTAAAACATACATAACAGAATTTTCCATTCTAACCATTTTTAAGTGCACAGCTTAGTGGCATGACGTACATTCCCAGTGTTGTGCAACCAGCGCCACTATCTATTTCGAAAACTTTTTCATCACCCCTCCCTGTGAGTTTCTAACTGGAAGGTTAGGATCTGTGTCCCCTGGAGGGGTTCCTGGACCACTCAGCCATTTTGGGGAACACATGGTAGAAGCCCAAGGATCCCAGTTAAGATTTCAAAGGAATACAGGAAAAGAGAAAGTATGGTTTTGTTGTTTTTTAATGGTTTTCGCTGATGTTTCCTCTGGGGCGGTACTTCATTTTTGCTCTGTCCCTCCACACAGCTCCGTTGGTTCCATCCCTTTCATCCTGTGGGGGAATTCTGATTTTCTTTCTACATCCTGAAGCACTTGTGAGTTAGTTGCTTGGGCAACTTCCTTGGCAGTTACTGGGCTCCATTAAGAATATTTCAAATGTGGGAGAAAAGACTGCGGTGCCAAACTGGTCTCTGGAATCCACACGTGGAGACTTGATGGGGTGCCACGTTTCTTTGCTTCTGTTCCTTCAGTTGGCAAAGGTACACCGGCAACTGGTTGGTGATGAGCGCTTGGTTTTCAACTTGATGATTCTTTTATGGGTAAATATCTTACAGGCAGTCCTGTACATTAGGGGACACTTAAACAAAGCCAAATGGAGCTCGTGGACCTTACCTCACTAGTAAACTATGCTTACAGTTAGGCTCAGCAGGAAAAAACACTGATAACAACAACAACAAAAAATCCTGGGATATTTGTCCTTCCTGAATGGTATTCAGTTGGCAAGAAAAGCCCAGTAAAGGCCTCAGCTTATTTCCTTCCAGTGGCCTGGGAAGTGGTGGGGCCACTGCAGGAGTCTGGTCTGTCCCCAGACTCAGGGGACAGAGCGGCAAGATGAAGTGCTATCCAATTCATGCTGCTGGTTCTTCCTCAGTGTCTTGGATTAAATACTATAAATATTTTAGTACTGATTAATTACTCATTTTGCATAACAAATCTAAGTCCTTAAGCACCCAAGTGCAGCATGTATAAACAGTTGAAAATACCAGCTCTTTAAACTTCAACTTCCTACCAGTCAGTGTTCAAACATCAGCCCTTGTGTTTTTGCCGGATTTTTATGGACTCTTCTAGACTTGGAGGACTTGGGGCCCAGTTCTAGGTCTGGTCCTGTGGGGCTGCACCAGTTTTATCCATCGCTCGCCCACTCCCTGTGTGAAAAGTCTTTAATTAGTTTAGTGTCCTCTCTAATTATTCCAGCTAGTTCTCATTTTTGTGCCTGGGGCTAGAAGGAGGTGCTTGAACCTTGTTTGCGATGAGAGCTGGGAAGGTCTGCCCTGGCTTCGCTTTTCCCCGCCCCACAGCCAGCTTCTCCGTGGATCCGCATCTTCTGCGCCAGACCCTTCTGGATGCTACCTTTGGCTACCTTCTGCTTGAGTAGTTTCCGTGCTCACTTGGCGAAATTCACTGGTCATGAATAACTTTGTAAACGGGCTTTGTCTTTCTTCTATTTTGATCATTAAAAAAACACACACACACACAAAAACCTCTTGACAACTTGAACAAAATGGGACAGTTTTCACCATTTAACCAGTGATTTCTCAGTGGCCCTTTGTTCTCAATAAAATATTAGATGGAGCACAGAGGTGCAAACCCAAAGACGTCTGTCAATTAGCTCATCAGTGGTACCTAAGGCAGGTTGGGCAACGTGTTTGTTAATTGACAGTGACTTTTTTTTTTTTTTTGGCTTAATTGCTACCTTTGTCGGGAAAGAAATGAAATGAAAGTAATTAGCTTTGCGTGGGTGGGGGGTCGAGAGGGGAGAAGGCAGGTAGGTGTGTCACCAGTTGAAGAAACAAATTGAAAGGGGCTGCAGTTTGCCCTGTTTCATGTTTGCTGGGCAGAGACACTGCAGCTGCTTGCCGGAGAAGTGTTTAAATTGTTTTTTAGAGTTAGTTTTTAGAATAGGTTATACATCCACATGACTCAAAATTCACAAGGTGAACAGTGGTCACTAAAAAGTCTCCTTCCCATCCCAGTCCTCTGGCTATCCAGTGACTCTCCCCATATACTGTTGATATTTCCTGTGAATTCTTCCAGGGAGACTTGGTGCCTATACCAGCAGATAGGTATTTCTGTTATCCTCCCGCCCCCTCCACTTCACTTCTTGATTAATTGACGATGGGAGGACTTTCTAGCTGGTGATCTTTTCCCCTGGGGATGTGCATGGGAACCCTGTGCCTGGGTTCTCCCCATCCGACTTTGGTGGGGAGACAGGTGGATTGTGGAAGCGTTCTCCAGGAAATTCTGCCGTGCACTCCTGATCTCAACTGAGCTGGGTGCTGAACCGGTAGAAACTTGATCCTGGATCTTACAGATCTCGACCTCACTTCTGAACTCAGTTAGGAGATGTCTTCCCACTTTGATGTCGTGTGTGTAGTAAGGACTTTCTTCAAGTGAGGAAGCCAAGCAGAGCCTGCTAACCTGAAAAAGGGGCTTATTCTGGGGCCACAGGGGCCTCTCATGCAGCCCAAAGGCCCCAAGGAGTCCCAGAACCAGGGATGGGCCAGCTGCCCGGTGTGCCCTTCTGCCATCTCTCCTCCCTGCCCCTGTCCCCTTTCTTTTTTTTTTTCTTTTTATTTTTTTGCGGTACACGGGCCCCTCACTATTGTGGTCTCTCCCGTTGCGGAGCACAGGCTCCAGACGCGCAGGCTCAACGGCCATGGCTCACGAGCCCAGCCGCTCCACGGCGTGTGGGATCTTCCCGGACCCGGGCACGAACCCGTGTCCCCTGCATCGGCAGGCAGACTCTCAACCACTGCACCACCAGGGAAGCCCACTGTCCCCTTTCTTTGTGCAGTCACTCACGGGGCACGTGCCACAGTTCCAACCTCTTGTTCAGAGTTACTTGATTCGATCCCAGTTCCAGATTCCCATTAGGGTGACTCCGAGCCCCATGGAGGGTGTCGCCCCCTGGAGACACACAAGCGGCTGCTGTTCTCCCACATCTGTGAGGCAAGGGACTGCCCGGTTCCAGTCCTGTGTCAGTGTTTAAGGAGGGCCTCCTCGGTGCCAGGTGAATGCTAGGTGCTGGGACAGTCCTGACCAGAACGCAGCCCTGTCCCTCGGGGATGGGGATGTCTGGGGGCCACTCCTGGGGCAGGTGCTATACATGCGGATGTTTGAAAGCCATAAGCCGGCATACCTGAAGGTGCCCTGTGCCCCCTTTTCTTGGCTTTCTCTTGACAAAGGGGCGGTTGGTGTGAGGTGGTGCCTTCAAGGGTGATCTGGCCACCTTTGGAGTCCCCCTCACAAGGCTCCCCTGAGGGGCGGCTCCTGGCCTTGCTGGGCACCGATATGCTTCCGAGCAAATCACGGCTGTTTTTACCCTTTGAGACCCTGAGTCGTGTGACTGATCTTGGTTTTTCCTTTTGAGTTGGCAGCACTTAAAAAAGTGTGGATGTGACTTTGGGGGCACTTGGAGGGGTCGATGCATTTGTGACAGGGGGCAGGGTGCATTTGTGACATTGTCTGGCTCTTTTAGGGAGCCTGTGGGTTTTTAAATGGAGGAAAAGATGAAGACGTGAAAAACAGCCACCGCCTGGCCTGTGAGTTAACCGCTGGAGCCGGTGATGTCGGTGAAGGGGGCAGGGGACTGTGGCTGCTGTGTCCGCTGTCCGCCTCTCTCCACCCTCCCGCCTTCTCTCTTCTCTCTTTCTGCTCTGTCCCCTCCCCTCCCCCACCCCTCCCCACACCTCTGTACCCCCACTTTCCATCTCTCCCCAACTTTCTCTTCCCTCCAGCCTTCTCTCTCCCCTCACTGCCCACCCACCCATGCCTGACCCTCCCTCCTGCTCTTTCTCTCTCCACTTCCCTTCGGCCCCCCGTTTTTGCCCCTCCCCCCTCTCCTTCACTCTCTCTTTCTCACACCCTCCCCCCTCCTCCCCACCCCTCCTCTCCCATCCCCGTGTCTGTCCCCTTTCTCTTCCAGGTCCCTCTGTCCACACCTTCTCCCCTCCTCACCCCCTGCTTGCTCTTCCCACTTCCTACTAAGTCCCTCCTCCTCCCCCCACTTGCTCCTCCCCCCACTTGCTCCTCCCCCCACTTGCTCCTCCCCCACTTGCTCCTCCCCCCACTTGCTCCTCCCCCCACTTGCTCCTCCCCCTTCCTACTAAGTCCCTCCTCTTCCTCCTCTTTCTCCTCCCTGTCTTCCCACCCCTCCACCTCCCCATCCCCCTCTGTCCCCAAACTCCCCCTCTCTCCCCCTCTTTCTTTCCCTCAAACCCTCTCTCTTCTCTCCTCTCTCCCATCTCTCCCTCTCCCAGCTCTCTCCCTTGAACACCCCTCTTCCCTCTCTGTGGTCTCTTGCCCCCCTCTGCCTACACTCTCTCCCTCAAAACCCTTTCTCTCCTGAAATCCCCCCTGTCTCACAGCCCTCCCATTTCTCCCTCTAAGCCCTGTCCACATGGTACTGCCCCTGCCTCAGCATCTTCAGCTGATAGCACCGCCTCCTTTGCGCTGCTGGAGCTGGGTGAAGCTCGTGTATTCAGTGCAGTCTAAGGTCAAGATGGCCACATGAGGATGTGGGGAAGGGCTTCTGCCCACCCCTCAGGGACCGGGTGACCAGCTCCCCTGCCATTGAGGGCGGTTGTCTTAAAGGATAACCTCTTCTCCTACGATGGTATAGAGGGCTCCATCCCTGACCGAGGGGAGGGGCAGATTCTAGGATGGGTGTGTCTTATTCTAGTTCCAATATTCTCTAACCTTGAAAAAAATTTTTGTTATAAATATATAGTGACTCTATAATAGAGTTTAGAAAATAGGAAGTGGGAAAATTTATTATTTTTTGCTGTATGCCTAGTTCTTCCCTTCCTGTTACCCTCTAGACTCATTAAAATCCTCTTTAAATAATGTCTTCTGGTCCCAGCCACACGGCAGAGTATTAAGGGGAGGTCATGGTGGTGGCCATGTTGATGCTTAAGAGCCCTACAAAGTCAAAGGAGTCTGGAAGCAAGAGAATTTAAATCAAGCCCTCATACAGTCCCCCAGTACAACCACTTTCATTTTATTTTAGACTTATTACTATATACTTGAAGATAATGTAATATATGGATAATATTAATATATGTAGTATATATAATTGTACATCCTGGTTTTTTTTGTTTGTTTGTTTGTTTTTACTTCATAGTCATCTCCAAAGCTAGTGTTTGTAGTAGGTGAATAGGTGAGTTCCTGAATCTTAACTTATGTAACCATTTCCCTACCATTTGAGTATTTAGGTTGCTTCCATAATCTTGATATTATAAGTAAGGATGGCGTGGACACTATTTTCCTTTTTATCCT
The DNA here is from genome assembly GCF_949987515.2 of Delphinus delphis. Classification (NCBI taxonomy): domain Eukaryota; kingdom Metazoa; phylum Chordata; class Mammalia; order Artiodactyla; family Delphinidae; genus Delphinus; species Delphinus delphis. The sequence goes on from NC_082704.1 coordinate 109,613,988, forward strand.
TTAAGGAAATCAGGTTGTACACAGGGTGACATTCCACATCCATTCTTTGTTTCCGTAGCCTCCAAATGACTGGAATGGCCCATGCTGATGAATATGATGGTAAGTCCATGAGAGTCATTACATGTGCATTGGCAGGGTACTTGCCATTCCTGTGTTTGCTTTCAGTTTTAGTTCAAGAAACTCCGCTCATATGGCTTATCATCCCTTCTGTGCTGTGTGTGTGTGTGTGTGTGTGTGTGTGCGTGCGTGTGCGTGTGTGCGCGCGCGCGCGCGTGTGTGTGAGTGACAGAGACAGAGAGAGAGGGGAGAGAGGGAGACATCTCTGAAGGAGACTGCTGGTGGGGCTTTCCTATTCCACAATGCGTTCGTATTCATCACGCCATTCTGAGATGATTAATCCTGGTTCAGTGCTCAGGCATGAGAATAGGGAATACACAGTGAAAGGTAAAACCCTCAAGGACTTGGTTCCTTCTCTTCTCTTTCTTTCCCCCTTCCCTCCCTCCCTCCTTCCACTTCACACCCAGACTGGCATTTTAAAGGGATTTTGTTTTCCAGAACCACAGGGAAAATTGCGTCCCAAAGGCCCTGTGTCCTCAATGGGACTTCACGTTTGGCTGGGATATGGGTCCAACTCCCATGCTGACGAGGGAAAGGTCGTGGCTGTGATAACCGTCCTGTGATTTCCTAGCTTAGCTTTGTGTCATTGTGATACACTCCCCTGAAAAAATTGGGCTGTTGGCTTCAAAGGGCATCAGATAAGGGTGGCTAGAACCCCAGGATCCAGGCTGGGAGAACCATCTCTAAGCCTGCCTTCTTGACGCATCAGTTTTGTTAATGCACAGCACTGTGTAAAGCATTCGTTCCTCAACCACCATGTGCATGTCAAATGCCTGCTCGTGTACCTGGCCAAAAAGGAGCTGAATATTCATGATGCCCTTTCAAGGCCAAGTGTCTGTGAAAGTTTTAAACTTTATAATAACACGTGTTAGGAAACCTTGGTAGCTAAAGGGTACCGTATCCTTTCTCCCTTTGTTTCAGTTTCAAATTATGAACATAACTGGCCTGCACTGGAAGGACAAACAAGACACTTGATTCAGTACTGCCGTATATTGGAATTCAGTTAGATTCTACAAGTCTTTATTGAGCGCCTGTTAGGTGTGAGATCCGATAACCTGAGGGACTTGGAGATATCTAAAGCTCCCCTCAATGACACATTTTCGCTAACTTTCATTTCCCTAGTCGCGTGGGAGATTGTGATGTGATCATTTCATGAACCACACGGTGAAGTAAGCAGTTAAACCAAAGGGTGTTCGTTTGAACAAGTTTTGTTTCTCCCCAAAGAAGGAAAGATATCCATTTGAGGAACACACATCCAGTTAGAAGACAGCTCTCTGAGATAACAGTTGTTAGTCAGTGTCTCTGAAACTCCCTCCTCACTGCAGGTCTAGAGAAACCAAAGAGAACAGTCTTTCTCAAATGAGTAAGGCTGAAGTTCCCTTCACCAGGGAAGTATTTACCAAGAAACCCTCTTTTGCCTTGAACTTTAAAAAATGTTTATTAGCTTTTATTTATTTATTTACTTAATTGCAGTAAAATATACATAACAGAAAATTTACCACTGAAGTCTTTTTTTTTTTATTGTGGTAACATATATGGAACCTAAAATTTACCATCTTAACCATTTTTAAGTGGACAGTTCAGTGGCATAAAGTACATTCACATTGTTGTACAGCCATCACCACCAACCATCCACAGAACTCTTTCCATCTGGCAAAGCAGAGACTCCGTATCCCTTAAACAGCAACTCCCCGTTTGCCTCTCCCCCCCAGCCCTTGGCAACCAGCATTCTCCTTTCTGTCTCTATGAGCTTGACTCCAGGGACCTCATTTAAGTGGACTCATACAGTGTTTGTGCTTTTGTGTCTGGCTTATTTCACCTAGCGTGGTGTCTTCAAGGTTCATTCATGTTGAAGCGTGTGCCAGAATTTCATTCTTTTTTAATTACCTTAAACTTTTCAATAATGATGCTTCTTGAAAAATAGGCACTTAACTAGATACAGACTCCTTTTGCTTTTAGCTCATTTGGAAGTATAAACCTGTAACAGATTCACAAATTAAGGATAAATTAACCCAATAAAGCTCAAATCAACACTAATAAGAGACACAATGACATGCTTCAGTGATGCCATTGTTGCTGACGAGGCGGCAAGGCACACATGCTGTGGTGCAGTCCTTTGAGTTCACTTGGTTGTCTCGTCTCTTCTCTATTCGAACCAATGTGAGAATCCTTCCTTCACACAGTGCTCTCTGAGACCTTTTCACGGGGGTGCTGTGCATTAGAACCGGTTTTGAAAGCTGATAGGATATTTGATACACACAGACCACATGTCCTGTGGACAGCGTGTAGCATCAGTATAAAATACGTACTCAGGCACCCATCCCTCAACATGTGCTCTGGCTCCGTCCTCTCCTCCTGCCTTCTCTGGAGGACACAAGTATCAGGAGCCTGTTAAAAAATCATCTTTTCCTTCTTTTTAAGAAATAGTTTGATCATTTCCATATGTATCTCCTAAAAACATATTGTCTGGTTTTGCTTGGTTTTAGTTTTATATAACTGGCATCCACACCACACAGAGACTTGTGACTTACTGTCTCTCATTTTGTACTTCATTTCTTTTCCCTGTCTGATCTTCCGTTGTTTGAATGTGCCATTGTATCGTTTTCCTTTCTCCTGGTGATGGACTTTTGCATTGTTTCCCATTTTTGCTACTATGAATGGACGTCCTTCCTATCACCATGCTGGTCAATGTCTCCAGGTGCCCGTGTGAAATACGTTTTTGAAAGGTGTATGACAAGGAGTGATTTTGCTGGGTTGCAAGTTGCTGGATTTCCAAAGTGGTTGTACCAGCATGTTCCCAACAAAGGAGTGGACGAATAAACTAATGAATGAAGGAGAGAACGCTGTATTCATTGAAGGAGAGAGGATGTGAGCTTTAGAAGAGAATGCCTAATTGGTTTTCACAATGTGTGTTCCCAGAGTGTAAACATTTCTGCTGCTCCCATTCTGCCCAGCATTTGGTGTCCCTGCCTCTGTCGTCATGTCTCCTTTTCTGGCTCTTCAGCCTCCCTCTTCCATCTTTTAAAGACCCTTGTGATTACACTGGGCTCACCCAGGTAATCCAGGATAATCTCCTCATCTCAAGATCCTCAACTTAATCGCATCTGCATAGTCCCTTTTGCCAGGTTAGGTCACATACTCACAGGTTCTGGGAATTAAAATGTGGGCATATTGCGGGGCGGGGGGAGGAGGCATTATTACATCTACCATGGAGGGAGGGAAGCGTTCCATTTCTAAAAGGAGGAGGGCGATACTGGGAGATAATGATTAGTCTCTGCTGTATTATATGACTGTTTTTGCCCATCTCATGCCTGTGGATAGATTTTAAAAGTATTAAATTGTCAGAGCTGGCGAACTTGCTGAAGATGGGACTTTGTTTTCTCATACTTTGTGGTTCTTGGGGTTCACATGTCTAAATAATCACAAAAGCAAACTGTTTTTAAAAAAATACATTTATTTATTTATTTATTTATTTATTTATTTACTGCTCTGTTGGGTCTTCATTGCGGTGCGCGGGCTTCTCATTGCGGTGGCTTCTCTTGTTGTGGAGCACGAGCTCTAAGTGCGTGGGTTTCAGTAGTTGCAGCATGTGGGCTCAGTAGTTATGACTCATGGGCTCTAGAGCACAGGCTCAGTGGTTGTGGCGCACGGGCTTGGTTGCTCTGCGACATGTGGGATCTTCCCGGACCAGGGCTCAAACCTGTGTCCCCTGCATTGGCAGGTGGATTCTTAACCATTCTGCCACCAGGGAAGTCCGACGCAAACTATTTTTGAGGCCTACATCCTTTGTCACGAGTGAGTGTCCTCTGTGCATCTTCCGTTGGCCGCATTCCTTTCCTGAAGGCCATTTCCAAGTGCTGTTCTGCTTGTAGTTTCCTCGGAGAAGCTAACAGAGCCAGAAGCATCACTAGGATTAAATAAATGGTGAGTGTATTTATTGGCACAGAGTAGGGGCTCAAATGAGTTACACATATATAACAACAAAAGGCCACACTGGCACACTGCCACAACCCCCTCATGTATAAAGACCCGCTCATCATACATTTTATGCACACAGTAGGTGCACTGATCAAATACCTTCCCGGTACCTTTTGACCCTCCATCTTGTGTGTTCATCTGCTTTCTGTGTGTGTGTCTGTCTGTGTGTGTGTGTGTGTGTGTGTGTGTGTGTGTGTGTGAGAGAGAGAGAGAGAGAGAGAGAGATACAGAGAGAAGCAGACAGAGACAAAAACATACACACACATACAGATTTTCTTGGCATGTGCTATGAACTGAATGTTGAATGTTTTTGTTCCTATAAAATTCATATGTTGAAACCCTAAATCCCAAATATGATGGTATTTGGAGGTAGGGCTTTTGGAAGGTTATTAGGTCATGGGGCTGGAACCCTCATAATGGATTAGTGCCCTTTCAAGAAGAGACAGGAGAGAGCTTGCTTCCTCTCTCCCTCTCCCTCCCCCACCCACCTCTCTCCCACCCCTCCTTCCCCCTACTCATCCCACCATATGAGGGAACCAGGAAGATGGTTCTCATCAGAACCTGACATGCTGGCACCCTGATCTTGAAGCGTAACCCTCCAGAACTGTAAGGAATACATGTTTGTTTAAGTCACCTAGTCTATGGTATTCTTGTTCTAGCACCCCAAACTGACTAAGACAGCATGGAGAGAAGGGGGAACCAGGAGAACTATGGTGGGATCTATTTGCCAGTCCCTGAATTTATCTCTTTGGTGGAAGGCTGCAAATTTTTATATCACTGTTAAGAGATACACAGAAGTTTCGGAAAATAGCCCAGTTTGAATCATCTGAAATGATAAAAGTCTTCTTCTGTCAGAATGTAGAAATAACATAAAAACAAATCAATACTTATCTCTGCAGTGAATTCAGAGCATCTAAAAATGGTGTGCTGGACTCAGTTGTGTGGACTGAGAGTGGGGGCTGAGAACACTGGGCTTGTGAGTAACAAGGTTGTGGGAAGGGTGTTTGCTGTGGGGAATGTCGTGGAAATTCAGTGTAGAAAATAATCTTAGGATCATTAGGGGCTGTGAGAGCCACACCAGCTGTCTCAAAGTGGCCCGAGGTGTTTTACAGATCTGGAACCACTCATGTTTGAGAATCAGATTGAGCTTTCACATAATATTTTATTTATTTATTTATTTTTGGCTGCCTTGGGTCTTTGGTGCTGCACGCGGGCTTTCTCTAGTTGCGGTGAGCGGGGGCTACTCTTCATTGTGGTGCGCGTGCTTCTCACTGCAGTGGCTTCTCTTGTTGCAGAGCATGGGTTCTAGGCTCGCGGGTTTCAGTAGTTGTGGTACGCAGGCTTCAGTAGTTGTGGCTCGCGGGCTCTAGAGCGCAGGCTCTGTAGTTGTGGCGCATGGGTTTAGCTGCTCCACGGCATGTGGGATCTTCCTGGACCAGGGCTCGATCCCGTGTCCCCTGCACTGGCAGGCAGATTCTTAACCACTGCGCCACCAGGGAAGTCCTCACATAACATTTTAGATCCCTGGCTGCTCTGAAATGCCGTGTCTTGTGGAAAGCTTGGGTTGCCGTTCCTGCTTGGCTGCAGTGGTGGCAGCTCTGTTCACATGGCGAGCATGTGGGTTCACTTTGCCATGTTCTCTACCATGCCCTTTTGCCTCCCAGACATAAGCGAGGACTGACAGCCAGTTGGTAGAGATAATCAGGCTCGTGCCGTTGTTCCCAGATCTCCTTACCCTCTTGGGTGCCCTCAGGAGACCATTGAGTGGGCCTTCAAACACCCCTAACCTCAAGAGTTTGAATTCTTTCGTGAAATTACAACCAGATTGTCTCTACTTGGTGGGGCTGAATCATTCTTACAGAGGGAGTTGCTGAAAATTTGCAGGTCACCAGGACTATGTGAGCCTCTAGGTGGAAGTGCTCTTTAATGATGGACCCCAGGTCACTCTCCTTTGAATGTCCCATCACACCCAGCAGTGTTGATATGTTGGTTTTCATCTGATACCCTTGGGCCCACCATGTGTGTGCCTGGCCCACGAGTAAGAAATACCAGTAGTTGCCAATATCCCAGGCTCTCCCCACTCACCTGAGATTTAATTTGAGCACCAAACACCACCAGTGTCTGCTGCAGTTTCTTTAGACCATTGTTGGCATTGGCTGCTGACCCGTGTGTGTTGGCTCTTGGCTGAATGTGCCTTGGGAGCCGCTGTTTTAAAATAGATTGTCCTGTCAAGAGCACCGAGGTGGTGGACCTTCTGTGGTAGGAAAAGATATTTAAAGGCACAGCATGACTGGAGAGTTCTGAATCAATCCATTTAGGGTGGGATATAGAGAAGTAAAACCAGGGCCAGTTTGGGGAGTGCTGTGGGAAAGCAAGTTCCCATGCTTGTTGAGGAGGTGGGGGGCAGGTCGGGGTGTAGGGAGAAGGGGCGGGGGCGGAGCAGGGACTCATCTGATTTCTGTGTTAGCTCAGCCCCCCTCAGCTGGCAGCTTGTTTTAGGAATCTTCTTTGTTTTTCTTTCTGCCATCGATTGCTTCCTTCTGATAACGGGGGGGGGGGGGGTGGGGGTGGGGGGTGGGGTGTGTGTGCTAAGTCGATAATTTGCCAAACTTCTGTGCGCCGATTTTGGTATGTAAGGTAGGGAAAACTTTCTGTGGTGATGACTTCGAAGTCTTCAAGTCTCATGGCCCCGTGATACTTAGTCTGCTGGCTCCAACAGTGCCATCCTGGGCGCCTTCCCATCACTTCCCTGCCCTCCTTGGGCTCTGCTAGGTCTTTATGTGGTCCCTTCTGTCCATGTTGTCCCAGGCCCTGTCCTGGGAAATCTTGGCTCTCAGCCTGGAGCTGACAAGTTCTTGCTTAGGAGGTGGAAGGGAAGAGCACGCTGGGCTGGAATAATTCATGCACGCTGCCGTCATAAGTTCACTTCCCAGAGTTTGTAGTTATGAACGGGAAGAAACCGCCAATTGGGGATGAGTAATTTATTCTTGAGGAGAGATCATGAGACATCTTATTTATCTTCGCGTTACTTGGTCTGCTGGAAGACACAAGGAAATCCGATTTGTTGTAGCCAGACATCATCCCCCTTCCCTTTCCTCCCTCCCTCCCCACTCCTAACTCGGATGTGAATGCTTCCGGGTGTGCAGGAGAAGAAGGGTCACCGCTTGAGGAGAGGGCACAGGGTACGTGCTGGCTCAGGAAGCCCCACCAGGGACCACAAGGACCCCAGAAATCATGCTCCGTAGACTGCAGTTCCTTCGGCGCCAAGGTAAAGACCATGGCCGTCTCCTCCACGCTGGCACCCCTGCACCTGGCCTGGTGTCTCAGCCAGAATGAGCAGCAAAAGAAAAAATATTTGTTGAATGAGTATAAACAAGGGATGATGTATGACTCTCAAGCCAGAGTCTCGTTTCCCCAAACTGGGCCGGAAATTCATCTTTAATGGTATCGCTTATTCACATCTCCTGCACACACTACACGTCGGCAGGAGCCAGGGAGAGAGTCAACGCCTCTCAGAGTCTTCCCTGCCATTGGCCTGTCGTTTTGTAAGGTGTATTCACATTTGAAAGCATATGTCTTTTGAAAGACCTCAAGAAATGGATCAAAATGATCCGTGACGTGGTCTCCGTAGAATTTTGCCAGCACAGCAGCACTTGTGCCCAGACCCCTTCGACTGCACACACAGGAATCTTCCTGTGGCTCTTGATCAGCCATTAGCGACATTTGTGTCACACTGAACTTGTCAAGAGAAGACCAGTGGTGGCTCCTGGTGCGGGGCGCGCTCTGTCATTAGGGCAGCTGGCAGGCTGGCTTGCTTTACGGCTCCTCCAAGGTTCCTTGCCCTGGGCCCACCACAGAAGAAATCTTCTCCTTGATCTTTCTCAGTTGTGGTCCGCATTCAGGCTTGCCACACTTCCGCCCGGGGACATGATGAAGTGCGTGCCTGTGCCCTGGGCTGTGCAGAGTAGAGCTGCGATAAGGGAGCCTGCGGGCTCGTTTCTGCAGGGCTCTCATCCTGCGTTTTAGGGAAGTGTCACCAGTCCCCTGTGCGCCCTGAGCCGCGGGATGTTTTTCTTTGCTTTTCCTCTTGCTGGACTTTTTCGTTAGCCCGACCCCAGTCCCCGGCGTTTTGCTTCAGGATGCTTTTCTTCCTCTCTACGGAGTAATTGCTTAGAAAATGCCCTCCTGTCAAAAACATAAAGTCTCCAGTATCATAATTTGGTAGTGGAAATGCCTGTCATTTGGCTTCATCGTTTAACCGTGGTTAATGGGGACGAGATGGCAGCATGGTGGCCAGTCCCTGTGGAAGCCGATGGGGTCGAGCATGTGAACACTCATTGGGGGCCCAGCCCACTTTGGGCAGGCACTTTAATCTCTTAATGCTTTCATGCTTTGGAGAATTATAGGAGCCATATGCTGCTGCCCAGGTAACTGAGACTTGCTAAAAACAGAGCTTAAATGGCCTCACTATTCTGGCACTGGAAGGCATGCCTTTTTATTTTTAGGCCAGCCTTTGTTAGCCCCAATTATTTTCAAGCCTGGGGAAGAAGAATCACTGAGCAAGACCGTAGTCAGTTGGATGCTGTTAGAGTTTGAACCTTCATTCCCAGCCAGTTGGAAAGAGGATCCAAATCCATGGAAAGATAGAGGCTGACCGCCATGTGGCTCCCCTTCTTTACCCCCATCCTCTATTTGGGAGAATTCCGCTTGCGTTTAGGGTACTTGCTGCAGGAAAAATAGGTCGAAAAGAGTGACATCTGGCTCAGTTTATAGCACTGGTCAAACCCAAAACCGGAACAGATTGGAATGCACCAGTTTCGAGGCCATCGGAGAACCACAGTGAGACTCACACCCACACACTGTGGGATTGGGGTGGTCTCAAATGGAAATTGTCATCACTATACTTAGTTGCGAATTGATGAATTCAAAGTTAGGTAAGAATAGGCTTAACTTCCATTGCTCATTTCATAAGTAATAATCTCATTTTACTATCCCCATTCTTGCCCACCTTCAGTTACAGAAATAACTCTGAGTGGGTTTTCTTTTTAAAGATCTGTGTCAAGTAGATACCTCATAAAAATGGCACAGGCAAACTGTTCTATTTAGAATTGCCCTGTGACACGAAACCACGTGTGCTTGCCGTCCCCGGGCACTGGTTTCTTTGGAGGGAAGGCCTAAGAGAATGGAGGCCAATGGCAGCCAGTGGCATGGAGCCAGACCTTCAAGAGAGGCAACTAGAAGTGCTGTGGACTTTGCATAGACAGGTTTACTTAGGTAAGAATCACATATTCATTAGGTCTGAAACAAGCTACTGTTATGACATTTGATAACCAGTTGTCTTCATTTCCTATTGCTGCCGTAATAAATTTCCACAAAATCACTGGCTTAAAACTACCCAAATTTATTGTCTTACTGTTCTGTAGGTCAGGAGTCTGATGTGGCTCTCCCTGGACTAAAATCAATGTGTTTCCAGCTCCTTTCTGGGAACTCTAGGGAAAATGTCATTCCCTTGCCTTTTCCAGCATCTAGAGGCTGCTCGTCTTCCTTGGCTCATGGCCCCCTTCCTCCATCTTCAAAGCCTGCAGCAGTGGGTCCTGTCCCTCTCACACTGCATCACTCTCACCCTTTCTTTGCCCCCAACTTAGATTTCTAAGAAGCTTCAGGATTACATTAGGTCTACCTGGTTAATCCAGGCTAATGACTCTATTTTAAGGTCAGCTGATTGGCAACCTTAATTCCATCTGCAACTTTAATGTCCCTTTGCCATGTATTCACAGGTTCTGGGGATAACGATGTGAGCATCTGGGGGAGGGTGGGCACTGCTCTGCCGACCACACTGGGGACATTGTTTTTCTTGATCTCCATGTCAGGTAGGGCCAAAGGGGCAGTCGTTTAGGTGGCAGTCTGCGTGGGAGACAGCTTCCATCTTTGCAGAATTTGAGGAAGTTGAGAAGGTTTCCCTCAGCCTGGCAGACTGTGAAGTTTGTCAGATACCTGTTTCTTTGTAGGCCCCTCCTGGAGTTTTGATGATCCCAGCTGGGTCTGTCACCGAGGGCTCCCCTCCCAGGGCTGCTGGGGTCTGGGGTGGCGTTGAAGGAGAGCAGGGATTCGGGATGGCTGGGAACAGCATGGGCAGAGCGGCAAGAGAGGAATGAGGAAGCAGGGGGACGGGGACAGGAAATGACAGACAAATTTGCCCCTTGGGAGGAAGAAAATAGAAGATGGGGTTGATTACATCTGGCCCCAAAGAAAACAAAAGCTTAGGCTTTTTTGTCGTGTGCTTTGCGATTGATTTCACTGTTGAGTCAACTTGGAGACCTGGGTCACGTTTTGGGCATCCAGTACACTCCAGCCCCAACAAGCCCGAGGGGTTCGGTGTGGACACTTGGTGGCCCAGGGGAGGCTTGTCACTGCCCAAACGGTGCTCTCTGGAGGGAGCAGCAGCCCAGCTCGAGACCCCGTCCCAGGAGGGCTCCGCTTTGGAGAGTGTAGACCCGGCCTGGCGCATGCTCACAGAGCGGCAAATGTGTTCTCAGGAATCCTAAGAAATGATCTGTTGTGAACTGACCTAAACTGGTTTGACGTTTGAAGAATTGTCAGATTATTTTGGGAAACAGTTGATGGGAGCTTTGTGCGTTCTTTCCCACAGTCCCACGACTGGGAGGTATGTGACAGGGAGAGCAAGTCTCAGACCAGTTTGGGCCACTCACGCAGCCACTTGTTAGCAGGCAGGCACGGGGAGAGCCTTCCTCCTGTTCCTTAGGCTCGAGCTCTCTGGCCAAGCGAGAGACAGTCAAGGCAGATGTGATGGTGCTCCAGTGGGAGGATTCCATCAGCCCCCTGTGGGGGGACAGGGCCCTCCTTTCATGGCCGACCATGCGCCCTGACGGAGTCCTGGCCCCCTCCCCTGTGAATTGGGTGGACTGCTGGTCTTCTTAGAATATTCTACGTGGTTCTTACTAAGGTGGAGATGCCAGCACAATGTTTCACTCCATCCAGAGAACAGGGAGATAATTGCTCGGTTCCATTATGCTAATTGACCAACTCCCATGCAGATGGACTCTGCTTAATCTTTCAAATGCTGCCCACCCATCCCCCCATCCTTGGAGTGTTCTTTTCTGATTTGGGTTCTTCACATAGGAACTGACCACCTCCAGGGTAAGGATTAATGACTGTACATCTGTATGTTACACTATTTATTTCTTTTAAAGGATAGATTGATTTAAAAAATTGTTTTTTACTTTTAATTTCCCTTTAGACTTAAGGAAAAGATACAAAAATAGTATAGAGAGTTTCCATAGATCTCTCACTCAGCTTCCCCTAATGTTAACCTCTTAACATGATCATAGTACTGGTATCAGAACCAGGAAATCAACATTGGTGTAATACTCCCTACTAAGGATTTTATTTAATTTCACCAGTTTTCCACTAATGTCCTTTCTTGGTTCTAGGATCCTACTCAGGGTCCCATCTTGCACTCAGTTGTTATTTCTCCTTCGTGTCCTGTGATCTGTTGACAGTCCCTCAGTCTTCCCTTGTCTCTCATGACCTTGACACTTTGGTTGAACGTCCCTCACATTGGATTTTCTCATGATTGGACTGAGGTCATGTATTTTTTTATGGTGGCAAAATATCTATGACATAATGGTTACCATTTCAACCATACACTCCAGTGGCATCAAGTACATCCATGATGTTGTGACACCATCACCATTCTCTATTTCCAGAACTTTTTCATCATCCCAAACACAAACTAATTAAGCAGTTATTCTCCATTACCCCTCCCCCCAGCCCCTGATAACCTCTCTCCTACTTTCTGTCTCTGTGATTTTGCCTGTTCTAGGTACCTCATATAAGTGGAATCATATAGTATTTGTCCATTTGTCATTGGCTTCTTTCACTTACCTAATGTCCTCAAGGGTCATTCATGTTGTAGCACATGTCAGAACTTCATTCCTTTGTGTGGAGAGACTACATTTTGCTCATCCATTCATCTGTTCATGGACACTTGCTTCCACCTTTGGGTGTTGTGAATACTGCTGCTATAAACATGGGTGTATAAGTAATTGGTTCACATTTTCAAAAGGAATGTGGAGAAACTGAGAAAGATACAGGCTGGAGCTGGCAGGAAAAGTTACTCTTCTGTTTCTCCCATCATGCCCTGTGGGATGAAGGCTTCCACAGAAGAAAGAGAGATTGGGGTGGGGCGGGGCAGTGAGAGGGAGGGGTATTCAGAGATGGATGCCAGAAGGCTGAGGGGCCAGCAGGAGAGAGGGAGCCAGACTGTCCTACTTGCCCAAAGGTGCCGCCACTGGGGGAAGGTCTAGAAGGTTCCAAGCAGGACCACTGGACAGAGTCAAAGGCCGAGGGGAAGGACCGGTGGAGGATGGGTCAGGACCATGATGCGGTGCAGTAGGGGCGGTTCATTCCTTACCACCCGGAGCCAGGCAGGAGGGAACAGGCGTGGGCCGGGCTGGAAATTAAGTCCACTTACTATCTCCTCTTGCTCTTTTTCAGATTTTTGTGACCATGTCTCCCAGTAAGAAATGTATTTTACATTGCAACCTGGTGCACACACTCATCCTTAGTTACGATTGAAATACTCATCTCACAGAAAACATTTACTTCTGCTACGTGAAATGTACTCTGATATTTTTGATTCAGTACTGTTCCATTAAAAAAAAAAAGCCTATTGTGATTGCCCTTGGCTTGAAAACACAGTGCTATATGAAGGCCCACATGTGAAGTTCTTTGTGCCAGTTTGTTTTCCTTTTTCTATGGGTCTGCCACCCCCACCCCATGAACACTGTAAACCATGTAATTGATCATGTTTCCCTTTTTGATTTGGCTCTTAGGAAACTCAAAGCCAAATTGGCTTGACCAAGCGGTAGGTCTCTATACGTTGTCATATATCATACCTACTGATACCTTAACTTTTCCTGGCTCTTCACATTTTAACTGTATTTATTCCGATCATAATTATTCAATATATTTTTGCTTTATTGCATGAATTCTTGGGACCTGCCACAACCTATGTGGAATGTGTTAGGATGTGATGATGGAATACCTAAGAAATCACTGAGAACTTTTGATCTTGAATGAGAAAAGCTTTGGAGTGAAGTCTGCCTCTTTAGAGACTTTTTTTTTTTGAAGCGAGGTCTGAACTTTATAATTTTCCTTTAGCTCTGTGACTCTGATTTATTTTTCTGGCCTTTGATTCTTTGTTTCAGATTATCTAGGAAGCATCTTCCCTCCCCCACCCGTTTTTTAAAAGGAATTTATTACAGTTGCAAAGGTAGAATTCGGGAAGTTTGGTATTGGTGTGTAGGAAAGATGTCATTTTATCTTTAAATAGGACTGTTTTAACTGTCACTCACATTTCTTAGAATGCCATTTGTTTCTGTAGACTTTTTAAAAAAATTTATTTATTTATTTTTGGCTGCGTTGGGTCTTCATTGCTGCACATGGGCTTTCTCTAGTTGCGGTGAGCGGGGGCTACTCTTCGTTGTGGTGTGTGGGCTTCTGATTGTGGTGGCTTCCCTTGTTGCAGAGCACGGGTTCTAGGTGCGTGGGCTTCAGTAGTTGTGGCTCACGGGCTCAGTAGTTGTAGCTCGCGGGCTCTAGAGCACAGGCTCAGTAGTTGTGGCGCACGGGCTTAGTTGCTCCGCAGCATGTGGGATCTTCCTGGACAGGGCTCGAACCCTTGTCCCCTGCATTGGCAGGCGGATTCTTAACCACTGTGCCACTGTGGAAGTCCCTGTAGACTTTTTTTTAAAATAGATTTTTAAGCTCCTCTTGAATGCAATAAAGTATTATGAACATTTCCTTTCCCTTTTTTAAAAAAATGAAGTATAGTTGATTTACAATGTGGTGTTAGTTTCAGGTATACAGCACAGTGATTCAGATATATGTATGTATATATACATATGTGTGTGTGTGTGTGTGTGTGTATGTATATATTCATATTCTTTTTCAGATTCTTTTCCCTTATAGGTTATTATAAAATACTGAGTAATTGAGTATAGTTCCCTGTGCTCTACAGTAGGTCCTTGTTTGTGTAGTTTTTTTTTTTTTTTTTAATCCCAGGAATGCCTCTTAATCAAGCACCCTGTGTCTGTAGAGATTCCCCAGCCTCAGCTCTGGTCCTCATCCCCCTTCTTGCTTGGCCGTCTAACTGCTTTCTCTGCCACCTGCAGCCTCTGCCCGTGGGTCCCGCTCCTGCCACAGGTATCTTCCAAGAACCCGTGTGTATGGTTGTATCTCCCCTCTGCTCCCAAACCTCTGGTCCCTTCCCGGGCTTGCGGATCCTGCGGTCTCTTGAGCTTGTATCAAGGCCAGAACCCACCTTGCCCCGTGGATAGCACTGTCACTTTCACCGTGCTCCACCCCACCCCCCCCACACACACACCCCCCCCCCCATGCCCCAGGTCAGAAGGCTTTGGAAGGAGGGTGAAACGAGCAGCCATCGATGCACCTGGACTTCTCAAGAGGCAGTGAAGGCTAGGGAGGAAGAGTTTGGAGTTGAGTCAGTTATTGGATGAACTTTTCACTAAGCTGATGAGCGTTGCCTGTGCTGCTCTGGCCTTCGTTTGAGGTGATAAAAGGAAGTGAGGACTGTATGGGTGTGAAGTCACTCTCGCCAAGAAGCGAAGTCTCGGGCTTTCTGGGACCTGTTTATCGTTTCATTCTGAAAGAGCATAATTATTTTTTAGCTCTGGGATCTACCTTAACATATTCAAAAGCAGGATTTTTTGAGGGGGGCAATGTAGTTGATTGTGTATTTGAAATTCTTCATAAGCTGTTTACTTTCTTTTCTCTCTGTTCTCAGTTATTGATTTAGAAGTAAGCTAGAAGCATCTGACAGGAACTGTCACTAACCCACTGTGAAGTTAATTTTATTTTGGTTACACGTAATTATTTCATGTTTGCTTCTGTGGGGAACAGCGGCAATAGATTTCATCTCCTTTCCTCCCCTCCCCAAAAGCTTCCCTTTTACCTGTGCAAATCTTTCTCTCTCCATGTTCCCATGGAATGATGGGGGGAACTCTGAGTGCCGAAGTGGACATCTGCGGAGAGCCTGCTGAAGTCCTGCCTCTGATGTCAAATAACTCGTGGAATGTGCCAGTTTGATAAGTCACTGGTAGAATGAGGGTATTAAGCCATCTGTAGGAACGACTAGAAAAAACAAATCGGACATAAGAGCTGACCGTTAGAAAAAATACTTTATGGCACACAGTTTAAATTAGTACTTAGAAATGAATACTTGTGCCATCAGTGTACACACTTAAATGCCAAATGAGTCCAGTTGTGATATGTGGCCCATCATTCAACATATACTCAAAGGCTATTTCAGAAAATGTGTCTGTTCCTTCTGTGTGTAGCACTATTGCCAGGTAGGGGTAAGTGTAAATGAAAATATTTAATACCGGCTCCCTTCCTTTATAGGAACTTAAATCTGTTTTGGGGTGACACGACATACAATTTATGAGATGAATTAAAATAACAGTCTAAGACAGGGGTCGGCAAACTATAACCTACAGGTGAAGTCTGGCCTGCTGATTATTTTTGTAAATAGGGTTTTATTGGAACACAGCCATGCCAGTTCATTTCCGTGTTGTTCAAGGCTGCTTTCTTGCTGTAATGACACAGCTGAGTAGTTGGAACACCATATATGGCCCACAAAGCCTAAAATATTTACTATCTCACTCTTCAAGAGAAAGCTTACCAACCCCCCAGTCTAAGACAGTATTTCAAAAGATGTTCAAGGCAGTGTCTGATAGTTAGAAGTGATTTAGGTAGTTAAAGCTGTAGTTAGTAAGTCTGAGAATATAGTGGTGGGTGTCCCAAGATGGGGCTTGAAGTTGACCTCAAGCCATGAAAATGGAGGGCGCTCTGGGATGCGAGGAATAAGAAGCAAGGTTCGTGGGTGAGAATATACACCATGCCCTCTGGAGAAGAGTGGGTGGGGTGACAGGGAGCAGTACTGTCCAGTTGGGGTTGGGCTTGGAGGCTTGTCTGCGTCACACCTGTACCACGTGGTGGTGGCCTTTGAGTTTCCCCAAACGTGTACTTTCTTTCAAAGACAACATTCACTTACACAATAGATACTGATTTCAGACCTGTGATGTGGTTGACCCCAAGGGGATGTTAGCATTCATGGAGGCTTATTTGTTTCATGTTGTGCTACTTCTAGGTGTGTTGGAGAAATAGCTGTCATTTCTAAGAGAGGTTTAACCTTGAGATCCCCCAAAGGCTGCTAACACTAGGAGACTTGTATGGACAGGCGTCTCCCATTCCATGGTGACAATGTTCTGGAGAGTCTTTTGAGACGGGAATTCTGGAAAGGAATGTTGTGTAGATGGAAGAGGTTGGGAGGGGAGAAGGAAGAAGGAGGACACACCCATCCTTGGCTACTTCCTTGTCTCTTGCTTTCCTTTAGAGCTTCAGTACTGTCTGCCATTTTGTCTGGGTCTGTAAAACTCCCTGCACACGTCCTCACAGGGTGTGTGCTTTCAGCCTCTGGATCCCCAGCCCTATGCAGCTGGTGGGTTATCATAACCTTTCCAGCTGCCACCATCTCCCCTACTCCGTGACCACCCCCTCCCAGCCTGTATCCTGCCATCTTGGCAGCTGGTCGGCATCGAGCTCCCCCACTCCCCCTAGATCAGTAACTGGAGGCCACTAAGCTCAACCCTGAATCCTTTCTCTCCTCCCTGGGCAAGCCCCAGGGCGCCCATGCCATGCTTGTCTCTGGCCCTGTCGTGGGCTCTGGAGAGGTGGCAGGGGTGGGGCAAGGGGCTGTTGCCCATTCTGCTGGGTCTTCACAGCCACCCACCAATGCTTCCATTGACCTCTCATCCACTCCTTTGTTTTCTTCTGTAAATTAACACACACACACACACACACACACACACACACACACACACACACACACTATGCAAAAGAAAATTCCATGTGCATTTTGCACTGAGCTTATTCTACAGACTGTTTTCTCAAGCTCCTCAGATTCTTTTCTCACACCTGACTGTCACCAACAGATGACCTTGATTCCTATGTGAGGGAAGGTGTCAGCTTCCTCATGTACCTTCATCTTTATGTCTTTATTATTGCTGTTGGAACACGTATCCCCCTTTATCCTCTTTTATCTAATGTCAGAGAAGGAAATAGCCTTCCTTCTTTTTTCATCCTTCTTTCCTCACTTCTTTCCTGTGTTGGGTCCCTGACTCATATTCATGTTGTCCAGCCCAGTGCCCCTTTCCCCCCAGACTCTCAATAAATACGTACTGGATCAAAGAGCTGTTCTGTCCAGGAAAATGTCAGCTAAGGATTTATGTGGGCAGGCTGGCCTAATCTGGCCTGGTTTCACATTTGGGCATACTACCTGCATTCATGTGTGCCCTTTGGTGTCTTCATGTTACTATCTGTGCAGCCACAGTGTCTGGAGCTTACATCTCAGAAAATCTTCACTGACTGAAGAAATATGAGCAGGAACAGGGGCAAGAAGACAGGCTTTGAATTCAGACTGGCTGTAGCTTGGGTATCAGCTCCCTACCCTTGAACAGGTTATCTGATCTCTCTGGGAACCAGATTCTTCATAAATTTGGAACCACAATAGACACGTCATAGAGTGTGTGTCAGTTACTACTGCTGTGTGACAAATTATTCCAAACTCAGCACCTTCAAACAGCCATTTTATTATGCTCATGGATTTTGTGGGTCAAGAATTTGGACAGGACTTCCCTGGTGGCGCAGTGGTTAAGAATCCACCTGCCAGTGCAGGGGGCATGGGTTTGAGTCCTGGTCCGGGAAGATCCCGCATGCCGCGGAGCAACTAAGCCCGTGTGCCACAACTACCGAGCCTGCACTTCTAGAGCCCGCGAGCCACAGCTACTGAAGCCCACGTGCCTAGAGCCCGTGTTCCACAACAAGAGAAGCCACCGCAATGAGAGGCCCGCGCACTGCAACGAAGAGTAGCCCCCACTCACTGCAACTAGAGAAAAGCCCACGCATAGCAACAAAGACCCAACGCAGCCAAAATTAAAATAAATAAATTAAAAAAAAAAGAATTTGGACAAGGCATGGTGGGGATGGCTTGTCTTAGCTCCACAGCGTCTGAGGCCTCAGCTGGAAAGACTTGAAGACAGGGGGTGACTTGATAGCGGGAAAGCTGGAATCATCTGAAGCCTCTGACACTTCCATGTTGGCCTGGGCTGGGATGATTCAGCAACTCAGTGGTGAATGCCTACGTGTAGACCCTCAGTGTGAGTGGGCTTTCTTACAACATGGCTGTCTTTGGGGTATTCCAGCAAGTGGGTTGGAAATTGCATATTAGCCTTCTTTCACCCAGCCTCAGAAGTCACACAGCATCACTTCCCTGCACTCTCCTGGTCAAAGTGCTCACAAGCCTGCCCAAATTCATAGGCCCAGGGAGCGAGATGAGATTTCCCTTGTTGATGGCTGGAGTCACATCCTAGAAGAGCATGAGGGATGGGAAAGTCTGCTGCAGCCATCTTGGAAAATATAATCTTCCACAGAGTGGTTGTTATAGTTAAATGATGTGATGAGGATAAAGGCAACTGGCACCACGAAATTAAGAATATATTTTCATTCAGCAATTATTTATTATATTCCTACTATATGCCAGGTGTTAGGGCAGCACTGGGTCTGTGGGGGCAAACACAGCAGTTGTGCTCTCTGCCCTCCTGTAGCTTTCACTGAGGTGGCACAGGTGGCAATCCAGTGTGATTAGATCTGTGATAAGGACTTGGGATTCCATTTCTTTCAGGGAGAGGGACTGGTTGAGCGTCTGGATTTGTTTGTTTCATTTGAAGTGAGAATGAAGTGAATTTCCCCCCATGAATGCTGAAGAAGGGTGGTCTGCCCGGCATTAATGATCCTGCTCGCTGCTGTGTTGTTATTGGTACTTCTGCGGACCTGTAGTCTCGTAGCCATGAAAGATGCCTCAGAAATCATCAGGCCCAGGGTCTGCCAGCATCCCCTGACCCTGCCATTCAATGTAGACTTATGTTCCTCCTTCCTAAAAAGGGGTTTAGGAGAGTGGTGGAGGTGTGGAGTCACCTGAGGGACCATCTTCAAACTAGATGTGCTCCCCCCCCCCAATTCTGATGTGGCCCAGGCAGGCTGAGAGCAGAGGTGGGGGAGGCTGCACAGGTGATTCTGACCCCTGGGTAAGGAGTTCATGTGGTATAGACCAGCACTTCTCAAATGACACTGTGTGTGTCAGTCCCCTGGGGATCTCGTTACACTGCAGCTTCTGATTCAGTAGGGCTGGGTGAGGCCAGGGCCAGCAGGGGCGTGGGTAGTACCAGCAAGGGACAGGCAGAGATGCCTATTGAGGCCTGCTCCCGCCAGACGAGGGCCAGCTCGCAGAGAGAGTGAGTCGTCGAGGGCTAGGCAGGTGACCTACCACATTTCTGCCATGTTTCAGCACATTTCTTAAAGATGAGGACTCTGTCAAAAACCATAATCACGATATCACTTTTACACCTAAACAACCAAAACCACAGCCTTCCTTATACAAAACCAACTCAAGAAACCCAAAATCAGAATGTAAATTGGTATAACCACTATGGAAAACAGTATGGGAGGGGTTCCTCAAAAGGTGAAAAATAGAATTATCATATAATCCAGTGATCCTACTGCTGGGTAGGTATCAGAAAGAAATGAAATCATTATCTCAAAGAGATATTTGCACCCCAATGTTCATTGCATCATTATTCACAATAGCCAAGGAAACGACTTACATGTCCATCGATGGATGAATGGGTAAAGAAAATGTGGTACGTATTGGGCTGGCCAAAAGGTTTGTTCAGTTTTTTCCATAACATGGCTCTAGTAGCACTTAGTTGTCTTTAACTTCATTCGAAACAGTTTTTTAGGTTGTATGTGACAGCTGTCATATCAGCGTGCATTTAAAAAAAGACATCAAAATTGGTGACTTTTTGTGTAGCCATTTTATTTTATTAAAAAATTTTTTAAAATTTATTTATTTTATTTTTTAAACATCTTTATTAGAGTATAATTGCTCTACAATGGTGTGTTAGTTTCTCCTTTATAACAAAGTGAATCAGTTATACATATACATATGTTTCCATCTCTTCCCTCTTGCGTCGCCCTCCCTTCCACCCTCCCTATCCCACCCCACTAGGTGGTCACCAAGCACCGAGCTGATCTCCCTGCGCTATGTGGCTGCTTCCCACTAGCTAGCTATTTTACATTTGGTAGTGTATATATGTCCATGCCACTCTCTCACTTTGTCATAGCTTACCCTTCCCCCTCCCCATATCCTCAAGTCCATTCTCTAGTAGGTCTGTGTCTTTATTCCCATGTTGCCCCTAGGTTCTTCATGACCATTTTTTTTTCTTAGATTCCATATATATGTGTTAGCATATGGTATTTGTTTTTCTCTTTCTGACTTACTTCACTCTGTAGGACAGACTCTAGGTCCATCCACCTCACTACAAATAACCCAGTTTCGTTTCTTTTTATGGCTGAGTAATATTCCATTATATATATGTGACACATCTTTATCCATTCATCTGTCGATGGACGCTTAGGTTGCTTCCATGTCCTATTGGAAATAGTATTATTTAATACTTACAGCTATTGTAAATAGTGCTGCAATGACCATTGTGGTACATGATTCTTTTTGAATCATGGTTTTCTCAGGGTATATGTCCAGTAGTGGGATTGCTGGGTCATATGGTAGTTCTATTTTTAAGGAACCTCCATACTGTTCTCCATAGTAGCTGTATCAATTTACATTCCCACCAACAGTGTAGGAAGGTTCCCTTTTCTCTACACCCTCTCCAGCATTTATTGTTTGTAGATTTTTTGATGATGGCCATTCTGACTGGTGTGAGGTGATACCTCATTGTAGTTTTGATTTGCATTTCTCTGACGATTAGTGATGTTGAGCATTCTTTCACATGTTTGTTGGCAATCTATATCTTCTTTGGAGAAATGTCTATTTAGATCTGCCCATTTTTGGATTGGGTTTTTTTTTTTTTTTGATATTGAGCTGCATGAGCTGCCTGTATATTTTGGAGATTAATCCTTTGTCAGTTGCTTCATTTGCAAATATTTTCTCCCATTCTGAGGGGTGTCTTTTCGTCTTGTTTATGTTTTCCTTTGCTGTGCAAAAGCTTTTAAGTTTCATTAGGTCCCATTTGTTTATTTTTGTTTTTATTTCCATTTCTCTAGGAGGTGGGTCAAAAAGGATCTTGCTGTGATGTATGCCACAGAGTGTTCTGCCTGTGTTTTCCTCTAAGAATTTTATAGTGTCTGACCTTACATTTAGGTCTTTAATCCATTTTGAGTTTATTTTTGTGTCTGGCATTAGGGAGTGTTCTAATTTCATTCTCTTACATGTAGCTGTCCAGTTTTCCCAGCACCACTTATTGAAGAGACTGTATTCTCCATTGTATATTCTTGCCTCCTTTATCAAAAAATAAGGTGACCAGTACCATACTGCCTTGATTACTGTAGCTTTGTAGTATAGTCTGAAGTCAGGGAGCCTGATTCCTTCAGCTCTGTTTTTCTTTCTCAAGATTGCTTTGGCTATTTGGGGTCTTTTGTGTTTCCATACAAATTGTGAAATTTTTGTTCTAGTTCTGTGAAAAATGCCATTGGTAGTTTGATAGGGATTGCATTGAATCTGTAGATTGCTTTGGGTAGTATAGTCATTTTCACAATATTGATTCTTCCAATCCAAGAACATGGTATATCTCTCCATCTGTTTGTATCATCTTTAATTTCTTTCATCAGTGTCTTACAGTTTTCTGTGAACACACTTTTAAAAAAATTTATTATTTTTTTTATTGAAGTATAGTTGATTTACAGTGTTGTAGCAATCTCTGCTGTATAGCAAAGTGACTCAGTTATACACATACATACATTCTTTTTTTAATATTCTTTTCCATTATGGTTTATCAGAAGATATTGAATATAGTTTCCTGTGCTACACAGTAGGACCTTGTTGCTTATCCATGCTAAATGTAATAGTTTGCATCTACCAACCCCAAACTCCCAGTGCATCCCTCTCCCTCACCCCCTCCCCCTTGGCAACCACAAGTCTTAAAACACACTTTTGATGGTGCTTGTTGCTTATTGTATTAAGTAGTTGAAAGTATATCGTAACAAAGGAATTAGGATTAAGCATTGTACACCCTCCAAAGTAAACAGTTTACATCCCAGGTGCCTCAGGATTTCTCTTACAAAGCATGCCTTGCAGGGAGAGAATCACAGTTTTGGTTACTGGAGGTATATTTTATAATGATTCACAGAGAATAAACTGTAGCACTAAAAAGGAAAAATACTTTTGGGTCATTTGTTTATTTAAAAATATCTGTAGATGCTTAGTGCCCTTAATAACAAATTCAGGTACACACACACACACGCACACACGCACACACACACACACACTTTTAATGTCTTGTTGCCTTTATAAACCCCATCTTCCTTTTCAGGTGCATTGCTGTGTATAACATGGTTAGCTGAATCACTTGTGAAACTACTGATTGCACCAGCTCAGGTTACACCAGCATTAAGATTTTTCTCTTCATCTTTTAGGTTCAGTGTAGAACGTTATTCTTCTCCTTGCACATTTAGAGCATTTTAACAATCCAGAAGTGTTTCAGCATGTATTTCTTTTTTTTTTTTTTTTTTTGTGGTACGCGTGCCTCTCACTGTTATGGCCTCTCCCATTGCGGAGCACAGGCTCCAGACGCGCAGGCTCAGCAGCCATGGCTCACAGACCCAGCCGCTCCACGGCATGTGGGATCTTCCCGGACCGGGGCACGAACCCGTGTCCTCTGCATCAGCAGGCGGACTCTCAACCAGTGCACCACCAGTGAAACCTCAGCATGTATTTCTTAAAGATAAGGACTCTTTTCAAAACCAGAATCACAGTATCATTTTTATACTTACAGCAACTAACAATGTTTCCTTATCATCAAGCAGCCAGTTCAAATGTCCAATTATTACACATAGTTAAAATATTTCAAAAGGCATTTATTTGAATCTGGATTTGGAAGGTCTGAACTTTCTAATTGGTTGCTCGTCTCTGAGTCTCTTTTAATCTAGGTTCTCCCGTTTCTTTTCTTTTTCCTTTGCAATTTTGTTGTTGTTGTTGAAGAAACTAAGTCGTGTTTGCTTGTGGAGTCTCCTACAGTCTGGATTTGGTTGACTGTACTTTCAGGAGCCATTGAACATCTTCCTGGACCCCTGTCCTCCCTATAAACTGGCAGTAAATCCAGAGGTTGATCTGACTTAGGTTCGGTTCGTTGGCAAGTGCGCGGTATGGGAATGGTGCGTACTTCCCTAATGAGGCTCTCAAAGCCTGGCTGTCTCCCTTTTTGTAATGTTAGCAGCCGTTAGTGACCACTGCCCATGTCCTTGATTACATTAGATGTTGTGAAATGTCGATTGTCTAATTCTCTCATTCGTTCTTCACTTACTGGCCAGAATACTCCTGTAAAGAGAAGTTTCTTCTCATCAACAATTCGGTTTATCCTGAATTCATATGGAAAAAGCAGGATAAACGTTTGGTTCTTTCCCTGAATTTACCACTTTTCAGAACAGGGAGTCGATTCCCTAGCCTTGATTTAAAAAAAAAAAAATCACTCTGCAACATAGATTCACATTAACATGTATCAGTTTGAGACATGGAACCTATTTGATGTGTTTCAATCCACTGCAGTTATTCTTACTGATAGTCATATTGTCCCATTTGCGGCAAGTGGGAGCCTTTTCTCATTCAGTTCTGAATCCTTTTGACATGACTCTGTTAGTCTTTGATGGCTTCCTTGCTTTGACAAGATGTTTCTTGTTTTTGACAAGGTGTTTGTATGCCAAAACATTTCAGGCTTGTCACCTTTCCTGCCCAGACCTGGAATCAGCCATTTCTCCAAGGCTACCTGGCTTTTTTTAAAAAATGAAAAATAATATTTAGAGACAATGTAATTATTTCTGAAAAAAATACACATTGATCTACTCAGATCATCCTAGAGGTCTATTGATTTGGGGATGTTGATCCTTTTAGTTTTCTTTATTTTTATTAACCTCATGTTTCAGTTTTGGAAAAGGTTTCCAAAATTTTAAGCCTCAGTCCAGTTTATTTAGGTATTTTTTTCTGTTTGTCCAACTTTAAATTATAACCTTCAAAGGAAAGAAAAATGTTGGGTTTTAACTTTACTTCCATTTTTTGTTAATCTACGATGCATACTTACTAAGTGGTTTTCTGGTATCGTGACAAAGTATAATTTAGTTGATTATGAATGTTCTTGAAGTGGATACTTGACTGAAAACTTTCAATTCAAATTGTTGTCCTACTATTAAACATGCCAATCAAAAAGACTTGGAAACTGTTGGTGGTTATAGTGTGGAAAGATTCACAATTACTGTACAACATCATGTATGAAACCATGAAATGTGCCAGCCCAAATAACCTACACATTATGGTGTTGCAAATGCTCTAGGTGTTATCTCCCACTTGGCTGTTGGGGAGTTCAAAGTAGTTATGCTTCTGACAGTTTGGAAGTCTAGACTGCTTTGAAGAGCTGCTGTTTTGCTGTTATGTTCTGCTCTCAGCCCTGTGCCTTTGTCTCAGATCCCATCTTCTTGGATTCTCAGCTTCTTGTCAAAATACCCTGGTAAATTTCTCCCCACCCAACAACAAACATTTCTTGAGTGAGTGATGGGGCCAGTCAGCTCAGCACCTGAAGGAGGAAGATATGTTGGGCAGTGCGACTTTTCTTTTAGGAGACCCACTGCTTCAGCTTTACACTTCCCTTCTGCCTTCCAGGGGCTCACAGTTTAGCAGGATTATTATACCTGGGGTATAAACGAAGCCTGAAGAGGGGCACTAACTCGGCAGCAAAGGTTCGCTGTGGTTTCCTGTCACCTCTCTGTCTACTTTCTCCCTTACCAGACAGTACATTTCTTGTTAACAGAAGGCCAGGCGGTGACTCAGCCCTCGCCCCCAACCCGCGCCCCCCACCCCCGGGCAGACTGACCATGTTTTTCTCTGGAATCCTCTTCACTTCCCTCCTTTTGACCTTGTTCTCCACTCTTCTAAACATTCTTGCCTCTTAAAGCTGATTCAGCTTAGCTACACTGAAATCAACGGAAAGGCTTTTGCCTTTTTTCTTTCACACGTGTCCAACTCTGAAGCCGGTTTCCCATCCGCCCCATCATGTATTCTTTTACAGTTCTTACAAAGGATCTTGCACTATAGGGCTCTATAAATTAATATAAATTAATTTTTAATAAAGAAGTTCAAGCAAACCTTTTAGATACCTTATCCATAATCGTGTTTCAACAATCCATGTAGTGTCTGTTGAATAAAATTGGTTCCTGAAAAGAGGGGGTGTTGGGGGAAAAGCAGTATTTTCTGTTTTTTTGGGGGGGGCTACATTGGGTCTTTGTTGCTGCGCACGGGCTTTCTCTAGTTGCGGCGCATGGGTTTCTCATTGTCGTGGCTTCTCTTGTTGCGGAGCACGGGCTCTAGGTGCGCGGGCTTCAGTAGTTGCGGTACAGGGGCCCTAGAGTGCTCCGGCTTCAGTAGTTGTGGCATGTGGTCTCAATAGTTGTGGCACGTGGGCTCTAGGGCCCCTGGCTTCAGTAGTTGTAGCGCACGGGCTCAGTAGTTGTGGCACTTGGGCTCAGTAGTTGTGGCTCGCAGGCTCTAGAGCACAGGCTCAGTAGTTGTGGCGCACGGGCTTAGTTGCTCTGCAGCATGTGGGATCTTCCCGGACCAGGGATTGAACCTGTGTCCCCTGCATTGGCAGGCAGATTCTTAACCACTGCGCCACCAGGGAAGTCCCAAAAGCAATACTTTCTGAGTATTTTATTTTACATAATCTCTAATTAAATTAATACATAGTACAAGCAGACATTTGACTGTTTCATCTTCTCTTTTAAAGTTTGGTTGGCCCCAAATCTTTTGGATCTTCTCACTGGGGAAAATAGGGGATCACTCTGGAATCAGGCACCTATCTTTGGATACCCTTTGAGTCTGAGAACCAGGCTATCATTATAAAGTCAGGGGAAAAAAATAGCATCTCTACTTATCCTCAAGCCATTTTATTACTTAAAACTGTTAAATATTTATAGAAAGCAACATTCATGTGCTTTCTCTCTTTTGCTTAAAAAAAGGTTCTGTTTTCTTTAAGTGGCTAAACCATTTTGATTTAACTGACTTTTTACAAAATTGGTTTTCTAAGAGGCAGTTTATTTTCCCCTCCATGACTGTTATGCAGAGTCCTTCTTTGTACAGGGTTATCTAACTCTAATCAATTGTCTTTAGTCTTCACTTTTTTTTTTTTTTTTTTTTTTTTTTTGCGGTACGCGGGCTTCTCACTGTTGTGGCCTCTCCCGTTGCGGAGCACAGGCTCCGGACGCGCAGGCTCAGCAGCCATGGCTCACGGGCCCAGCCGCTCCGTGGCATGTGGAATCTTCCCGGACCGGGGCACGAACCCGTGTCCCCTGCATCGGCAGGCACACTCTCAACCACTGCGCCACCAGGGAAGACCTTCACTTTTGTTTTTTAACTTGCACAACCGTCTGCACGCTTTCTCTGTTTCCTTTTTCATTTGAAGAGTCTTTTTCTGGCTAACTTATCCTCATCCAGTCTGTCTAATGCATGCTCTTAAGAGAGCTGTGCATGAGGTGTGCAAGGGTTAATTTTAGTCGGGAAGTGTTTAATAACTCATTGTTCTTAGCTCCTTGGGTGAGGCCCTGGTGAGTGTAGGCTTCCTAGAGCAGGCTGTGAGGGACTTAACCCCCGGCTTTGTGAAACGCTTCCCCATTGAGGGAGCGGGGCGGCCTGGCCCAGCCCTGGCCCTGCATCCCGTTCTCAGCTTTCATCCAGTGCCCTTCTGCTGTCAGGGGCAGTGGTCCGGTCATGGCAGAGGTGGGGATGGAGTTGAGGCTGATCCCAGTAGCACTCAATAGGCTTGGCCCAGTGTGCCATACTTGTTCTGTGGCTGTCTGGTCATCCCGATCTTGGACCTTGTCTAGCCTTCCAGCCAAACAACTAGGCTCCCAGTGGCAACTGCATTTCATTGTGCTGAGTGATAAGCTCTGTTTTGGGGGGGTCACACTTTCTCCGGACATGTACTCAGTCACCAACATTTACCGAGCACCTACTTTGTGCCAGGCGAGGGATGGGGACACTCAGATATGCCCTTTAAGGGCTCCCATTCCAGGGGGCAGACAGGGAGGACGGGCACAGGGAAACCGTCACAGCACAGCATGATAAGGGCCGGTGGGACTAGTGGCTGTCGTTCGTGGAGCAGCTTCTGTGTACAGGAGGTTACAGGCATCGTCCCTTCTCCTTGCAGCTACCCAGTGGATAGATCATCTCCCAATTTTAAGCACAAAGGAAGTGAACTCAAGCAAGGTATCCAGGTTCATGTCACACAGCTAGTGAATGTCTCAGCTGGAATTCAGTCCCAGGCCTCCCAGGCTCCAAAGCCTGTGCTCTTTCTCTTCTATCTCACATCCTCTGTAAAGACACTTAGAGATGACAAGAGGGGGGGAGATGGGCTGGGAGGCCTGGGTTCCTTGGGCTGTTCTAGAAAGCAGTGTGACAGGAGTGGCCTTAGTGCTGGCTGTGGCAGCCGGTGGTGGGCCTTCGTTTGTCTCTCACAGCTGGGTTTCTCCTTTCTCGTCTTGATTTCTCTCTTTCCCACTTCCCTGCTGATGCCCAGTTCTGGGAGCTGCTCCTGGCCCGCTATAGACAACGGTTTGCTGCCTCCTACCCAGGGAGAGAGTTCAGGCCCAGTGGCTCTTTGTTCACTGAGGTCTGCGTTCTGAGCCTGGCTTCCTCGGGGGAGCTAACACTCAGTTTTTAAGTTTCAGGCCTTAGGAATGACCCCTTGTTGGCCTGGTGCCCCTTAGTGGTGTGTTTGTGAAGACACTGGAAAACATGGCTGGTGTCAAGGTCAGCTTTGTTGGACTTGAAAGCCCTGCAGCGCCTGTGGTCCTCACCTGGGAAGTTCAGGTCCCCAAACCCTTAGCCCTGACACTACCGAGAAAGCATGAGGTGGTGAGAACTGGGCTTCGTGCAGACTCGTGTTGGGAAGAGTCTGGTTTTTTAAAAAGTCGATGCTTGGACTTCCCTGGTGGTCCAGTGGTTAAGATGCCGTGCTTCCACTGCAGGGGGAATGGGTTCGATCCCTGGTCGGGGAACTAAGATCCCACATGCTGCCAGCAAGGCCAAAAAATTAAAAAAAAAAAAAAAGTTGATGCTTGAGTGTATCCATTAGGGTTCTCTGGCCGTAAGCAACAGAAACCAACTC
Organism: Delphinus delphis; assembly: GCF_949987515.2. Classification (NCBI taxonomy): domain Eukaryota; kingdom Metazoa; phylum Chordata; class Mammalia; order Artiodactyla; family Delphinidae; genus Delphinus; species Delphinus delphis. The sequence goes on from NC_082704.1 coordinate 109,642,406, forward strand.
CCCTTTAACTAAAATAGGGAAGAGGATTTACTGGAAGGCTACGGGCTGGTTTACAGGGTGGAAGGAAAAGCTGGAGGATCAGGTCTGGGAAAGATGGCACCCAGGCAGCCCCGGGGATCACTGCCTCATCTGGGGGCCCTGCTGGGGGATTTGCCACAGCCGGTTCCAGTCTTTGTCACAGCTGCTGCTGTGCGACATAGTTGAGTCCTGTGCTGGTAGAGGGCAGGGCATGTTGATGGACAGTCCCATCAGACTGTATCTCATCAGGGAGGGGAAAGTCCCCCAAACGGCTTCCCCTCCCCGAGTGGGGAATGGTTTCTCCCTGGGACACAGACACAGGCAGCCACCTCGATGCATGAATCTTTACAATCATAAATTCCAAAATATGCATTACACAAACTCTGTATTTTTAAAAGCTATATTGAGGTATAAAATTCTGCCCGTTTTAAGTGTACAGTTCAATGATTTTAATAAATTTATAGCATTGTGAAACTCTCACCAGAATTTAATTTTAGAACGTTTCCGTCGCCCCCAAAGACATCTCGTAGCCATTTGCAGTCAGGCCCCGTTCCCACGCCAGCCCTAGGCAACCACTCATCTGTTTTCTGTTTCTGTAGATTTGAACATAGGTTCCTGACTGGTGTAATTTTTTCCGGGTATCCTGCAAACTATGCTATGGGTGAAAGAAAGAAGGACAAAAGGCCAACGGTGTGGAAGTCTGGACCTCATGGTGTCAGTTTTCCTTCCTTTTTGCTTTAGATTTTCCCTTCTCTCACCTGGACTGTAAGATGGGAGAGCTTAGTCCTAGTCTTGACGCTGCCATTATTTAGCTCTGTGAGCCTCAGTCATGGAACCTTCCAGGCCTCAGTTCCTCATCTGTATAGTTAAGAAAAGGGTTTGACAAGATGATAACTCATGTGCTTTCTATCTCTAATGACCAGCAGTTGTGATCTTTTTTGGTGAAATCTTTCTTGGTGAAAAATTACATGTATCCGTATAGCTGATTCACTTTTTGCTGTACAGCAGAAAATAACACCACATTGTTAAGCAACTATACTCCAATTTAAAAAAAAATCTACCCCGAAAGAAAAAAAGAAAAATTACTTCTTGATTGTATCTGCTCTCTTCAATCAGAGGGCTGGAATAAAACTTGATGCTGGCCAAGGGAGGTGGAATCCTGAAAAAGAGAAGGGCTTTTCCCAGCAAGAGCTCATAGTCTGATTGGAATGAGCCGCAGTGAACGCTCACGCTCACGCTCACGCATTGTGGTGAGCTCCCGGGAGAGATCAAGTTCAGTGCACAGAGGTGGGGAGGGGCCGGTCACAGAGACAGAGCGGGGCCTCTGAAACGCCACCGCCACTGTGAGAAGTTTGCCCCCGTGAGAAGCTGCTTGGCAGCTGGCTTAGCCAACCACGGTTAAAACCACCCATTTCATCTTTGTGGGGAGGAGACATCCCAGCAGGTTTGAAGGCGGAGATGGGGAGGTTGAAGCATTTTGCATTTCGAGGCAGATCTCTTATCTCCTCTGGCTCTGCCTCTATCTCTCTGTGCCCTCGGGTTAACTGTAGCTTTGGCTTTTGCAGCCATGGTAGCTGGAGCCGACTTGTGGAGGCAGGCAGCTGGAGGGTGGTATTTTCTGACAGGGAGACTTCCTTAAGTTTTGTAATTTATGGTGTCTTTAAATATGGGATTTTGTTTACTGTTGGCCTAATTACACCTCTGTTATATTTTATTTAGCTTGATGTTTTAATTTTGTGCTCATGCCCAGAGGTAGTTTCCCAAAGGGTACTGTTAAAAAAATTGTAGGTCGGGTTTTATCCTTGCTGCAGCTACCTGCAGCTTCCTGAAGGCAAGGAGATGGGTTTTGGGGCCACACACTTTCTCATGGGCCCTTGTGAATATTTTGACTGTGTTGGTGCCGTGTGAGGTCTAGAGCTCCTGTCTGCCAAGTATTCTCCTCAAGCATCTCTGTAAAATAGAAACGTAATACGGGCCGCAGAAGTGATTTTGAATGTTTTAGTAGCCACATTCAGAAAGGGAGAAGAAACAAGTGAAATTAATTTGAATAATGCTTGAAATGAAATTGAGGAATTTCACCCAGCATATCTAAAATAGGATCATTTCAACATACAATCAATCTAAAAATTAATGAGATATTTTACATTCTTTTGTTTCCCTCATAAGTCTTTGCAACTTGCTGTGTATTTTACAGTATGTCTCAATTTGGACGAGCCAGACTTCAAGTATTCAACAGCCACGTGTGGCAGGTGACACTTTAGTGGACAGCAAAGTTCTAAACCTTTCAAAGGCTTACAAGGGACACAGGAAGAGCCCTTAGAAGGGGTAGGAGAGACATAGTCTCATGTTTTGTGAGCTCTTAATAAAGCCATACATAGGTTTCCTTCTCTTAGAGAAACCTGATATGTAAAAATTCTTCTTGACAGGAAAGGTAAAGCAGGAAGTGATTATTCATGTTACAAAAGAATTAACTGCAGGATCCTTTAAATAGCAAGCTCCCTTAGCGCACTGAAGATCTGACTCAATTTGCAAAAATGTGATTGACACTTGGCATTTTAGTAGCATCTTTGTTGGGCAGAGAGAACTATCTGCCATTATAAAATGCAAATGCAAGCTGAACCGTCAGCTTCTCAAGGCTTTGTTGAGTACCTACTGTATGTCAGGGATGCTCGTAGGGCATCCCTGACAGAACTAAGGGAGATCTGTACCCAGAAGCCATTTAGAGGGTCACTGGGAGGGCGAGACACACATGCAGCCACCACAGTGTGGAATTGCCTCGATACCAGGGCCCAGGGAGGCTTGGGGGCTGGATGAGCCAGGAAGGAGCTAGGCTGCGTGCATGTGATGAAGTGTCCAGGAGTTTAAAGGAAGGGTAGATCAGGAAAGACCAGCTCAATAGTATATTGGGAAGACTCGAAAACTATGCAGTTATGCTTTATATATCCCTGAGTCCCCAGTCCCTAATCCCCAGCCTTACTTCTAGCAGCCATCAGTTAAGCTGTGTTCTTGGACTCCTCATAAGAGGGAGACGGAAGCAAACCCAGGATGTGCTTCTCTCCAGTTTTCAACAACAGGCAGCAGCTGTTTATTTCTTAGGACCTGTCTTCTTGAAGCAGATTCCTTTGCCCTCGTCCAGCTTTACCTTGATAGAGCCCACGTGTAGAATGCAGAAAATGAGACTTGCTGTTGAGGAAAGGAGAAGCAAGGTTGTGTGCTGGAAGTGGATGGGGTTCTGAGTTCCCCAAAGTACACAGGGTTTAAGTTCAGCGCCGAGATGGACCCTTGACCAGATTCCTCCCCCGGCTCCTTCAGGCAGGCCCCATGTGCTGCTTCCCCCCAACTCCACTCAGGGCGATTTTCTGTCCCCATCAGAAAAGCTATGAGCTTTCATCTCTAAGTACTAAGATAGGAGCAGCCTTGGGGAGCCTAGGTCAGTATTCCAAGCCTTTTCTTGTTAAAAAAATAATAATACCTGTTATTTAAAAAAATGACTATCTCCATACATATATTTATTTATAGATCATGTAATATATTGCTGTACTAGTTGATTAAGAAAACCCAAAAGAAGCTTCTAAATATTTATTATTAGGTTTAATGAACTTACGGAAAACATAAGATTGACTATTATGTGGTTTTAGACATTGGTGAAAAATGGACATTTGTCTTCATGGCTCAGGTACATAGTTTTGAATATCTTGCTAAACCCAATAGTTCCATATTATAATTAGATAACTTAAACACCTATATCAAGGGTGGGAGAAAACCCATATTACAAATTATCTTGATAACTCAGAGTGTTTTGTGCTGATTGGCTTGTCCTCGTGTTCACCCCCCAACATGGCTGACAAAGAGTTCCCACCCAGGGGCTGAAGTGGCAGCTCCACCATTTTCTTGTTGACTTGGTCGTGTGTTGAGTATTATCTACAACCCCTACTTTCTTTACCCAAATCTTCTCAAGTCTCTCATCCATTTAGTGAGGGTGATTTTAGTTAAAAGGGGTAATAGTCATAAAGAGGCTCTACCAAGAGGCCTCCCAGAACTGCAGGGTGCCCCATGGAGCTGAAAGCTGGCCCTGGCAGCCGCCCTTGTCTAGGGGCACAGCTGTCCCTCAGGCCGCTCCATGCCCTCCGAGCACCCCTGACTGCCTGACCTAGAGGCTGGATGAAGGAGCTGGTGTCATTCTGCAACTGGAGCGTTAGAGAAGTTGAATGTTTCTCTTTTTAAAATGAAAACAATGAATAGATGTTTTCTTTTTTTTTTTTTATCTTGTTCACTAATTCCTGAAGTGAGTGCATCCCAGTTTGGAGGGCACTGGCTCAGAAAATAAGCTTAACTGCTTTGCTAAGCTTCAGGTTCTTTAATTGGGAAGGTGGGCATCATAATACTGTGAGGATTAAGTGAGATAATGCAGGAAAAGTGTCTGGCACATAAACAGTGGTTACTGTAATCTCCATTCCGATAGCAAAGCTTCAATAGATCCATGTTTAGGTAATTTGAAGAAAGCTGCTTTTTAATCGACCTGGTTCTGATTGTTATGATGACTCATTTTACCTGCTGGGGTGAGAATATGATACAAGAAAATTGGAGTGTTTCTGCCTTTGTACTTGTCAGGAACCAGGAGAAATCTGAAAAGGTTGCCTTGTTTATGCTCTTATGCTTCTCCTTTCTGTTGATAAGTGATGAAAATGGTTCACAACTCAACTTCAGCCTGGGCAGATTTCTGACAGCAGAGTCAGCCAGCTAATTTTGGAATGCAAAACTAATCTCGGAAAGCAAATTCTGCTTTGAGTTGCTTATGAACTGTCTGGGTTAGCTGACATTATAAGTGGACAAGGTGAGCACACCAGTCTGGGTGGGCGGGGTCGTTTGATCTGGAAACACTTTGAGAGTGTATCCCTAATGGATATGCAAAGTGCATTTGACAAGGAGCCCCTCACCTACCAACCTTCTTCCTGGAAAACCTACCCCAATATATTGAATTTGTAAAAGTCACTTGTGCTTTCTTTGTCTCCTGTTGGAGAAATCTTTTTTTATATATACATTTATTTATTTTTTATGTTTGGCTGTGTTGGGTCTTCGTTGCTGCATGCGGGCTTTCTCTGGTTGCGGCGAGCCGGGGCTACTCTTCATTGCAGTGCGTGGGCTTCTCATTGTGGCAGCTTCTCTTGTTGCGGAGCGCGGGCTCTAGGCACGCAGGCTTCAGTAGTTGCAGCACGTGGGCTCAGTAGTTGTGGTATGCGAGCTCTAGAGTGCAGACCCAGTAGTTGTGGCGCACGGGCTTAGTTGCTCCGTGGCATGTGGGATCTTCCCAGACCAGGGCTCAAACCCGTGTCGCCTGCATTGGCAGGCAGATTCTTAACCACTGTGCCACCAAAGCCCCATTGGAGAAATCTTTGCCGAACCCAAGATAACTAAGATTTTCTCGTATGCTTTCTTACAAAAATGTTGCAGTTTTAGCTCTTACATTCAGGCGTATGATCCATTTTGAGTTCATTTTTGCGTATGTGTTCTTTATAGAGCTCACTTATCTTTTCCACTTCCATTCTTTTACTGTAATTTCTAAGTTGCTAATTCGCTGCTTGGGGTTACACCTAATTTTCACTACCCTTGTATTTATTCATTCTCCCTTTGTCCATCCGTCCGTCTGTCCATCCATTCATTCATATTAAGCTGCAAATACAAAAGGAAATGGACAGGAGATTGACTGAGGTGGGCATGAGGCGAGGCCCAAAGACACATGAGTTGTTTAATCCATGTATAGATAAACTAACCAGCCTCTGGATTGGTTGGCTCTGCTAATTTGCATCGGTACCAGAAGACCCGTCTGCCTCATCTGTTGCCTCCACCTATTACCAAGTATACAAAATCACCGTGGATTGGGAGAACAGTTTAAAATGGTATTGCTGCCTAAGAAGCCATCTGTTGTGAAGGCAGTTGTGCCCGCAGATGTGAGCGGTCTGAGTTGTTGGTTGGGCTGGCGGGGCCCTCTGTTATCGGCTGTGTTCACACGAGTTGTTGCTGAGAGGCGGGCATTATCTCTGTAGGGTGGGAATGATCATCACCCACATTTTGCACAACTGAGGCCCAGAGAGGTTAGCATCACGTAGTCTTGGTGAAGGAGAGGGCATCTGAGAGCCGAACCTGCACCTGTAGTTATCTGCCACCTCTGCACTTGGGGAAATGTTGCTGGACTCCGTCTGGGGGCGGGGTGGTGCACAAGTGTTGTTGGCCTTCTGTCATTGTGTGGTTTCCCCTCTGAAGCCCCTGCTGGCCCTGAGACCTGTAGGCCACTCTGCCTGTGCCTGACCGCAGACCAGCACTTTGTGGTTTCTGTGCTACAGGCCTCAGGTTAACCGAAGTCGGGCAACCGTGTGTGGCCCTGTTATTTTAAGTATTGGTAGAGGGGAAGCCCCTTGAATATGACTTTCCTGGCCTTCCAGGGCTGCTGGGCTTTGGACTTCTCCAACATCTGATCTAAAGTGCTGTTTTGTTTTGTTCTTGTTTTTGTTTGGTCCCTGTTCCTTCCAGTGGAGGCCATAGTGGAGTTTGACTACCAGGCCCAGCACGACGATGAGCTGACGATCACCGTGGGTGAGATCATCACCAACATCAGGAAGGAGGATGGAGGCTGGTGGGAGGGACAGATCAATGGCAGGAGAGGTTTGTTCCCTGACAACTTTGTAAGAGTGAGTACAAAGCGAAACCCTTTTCCTGTCTCCTGTGTGGGTTCTACTGCCCAAAGCTGTGGCGGCACTTGAGGAGGAATTTCATGGGACTCTTTAAGAGCTTGACCTCTTGTATGCTGTCAAGAGGAGCACGTATAGCTTTGCCCTTCATATCGGGGGATACTTGTTTTGAAATCACTTTCTTAAGGCCCGGAATGTTCTCTTTCCAAACTGTGTATCACTTAGAAAATGCTGGAAAAATGTCAAGCTTGTCAAATTGTTTTATTTGTGGACTTTTTTTATGCTTTGATAGTTTCAAAGACTCTTGCCCTTTACCATTCCATTCAAAATGGAGGTGAAACTCAGTTTTGACCACTTAAATCAAGTAGCAGTCAAACTAAATGCAGAATTCCAATTATGCCATGTTTCTAGCTTTGTATCATATTGCTTTCTTGATAGGAGCAGTATTATTTTCTTTTTCCCCTTCATGGCCATGAAGCATTGAGTAAAATCTGTTTTTTCAGTAAGGTTTTGAAAATTATGCTCTTTGCAGAAGGGTTAATTACAAAAAATGTAACTCAGTCGTGTTAAGAAATTTCATACCACACAGTTGTAAATAATAGTGGGAATTAGGTTAAAAAAAGGGGGGGGGGACGGGAAATCACCTGCAGGCTGATCCCAGAGGGAAATACCAAGTGGGTCTAAAAAGTCCCTGGACTGTATCCTTCCTGCCCAGCGCTGGGCCAGATGGGCCTGTTCTTGGTGGGGAGAGCTGTGTGCAGGAATCCCCGGGGCCCCTGCTGTAGTTCCGGTGGCACCAGACCATGCCTGAGACCTGGGGCCATAGGGGGCAGGTGGTGTAGGGGACGCTGGGCCCAGAGAAGCAGGTGCCCCCCTTAAAGAGCCGTGTGGGCTACGTGGGAGGGTTTTATGGAAGGGGGTTGTTGAGGAAGAACAGTGATATGCTCCAGGCTTCACCCCCTGGGCCCTCTACCGGTACCCCGCCCCCAGTCTAGAACAAATAGAAAGCCAGTTTCATCTTTCTTCAGGATCTTGCCTCAGAGGATCCTGCTAACTTTTTCCTTGTCCTTTCTTCTTGGTGTGCAGAAAGCTGGGGAGAGTTTTGTGGGTTACATGCTGATAAACCTTGCTTTCTGTGAACAGTCGTGGGAGGATAGACATTTTTTCTTGGACTACAGTTGAACCTGGCAGCCCTCTCTCTCCCATTTTAAGAGGAGGAAAGTCTCACATCTGGGTCCCCTTGGGTTGAGTCTACTGATGTGTAAATGAGGGTGAATCCTTTTTCCCTTCCAAACAAAATCCCCAATTTGGGGACAAGGACCATCCTTGAAGTTCAGCCAAATTCTGGGTTGGAAGGGGGACTTTTCTGGATAAAAGAGGCAAAGCTTTCAGTGAAGATGAAGGAGGAAGGAGTGAGAGGGGAGGACCGTGGGAAGGAGAAGGGACTCCAACTCCAGTTTAGAAGGTGGGCCCCGCTTTGGAAGCCTTTAATGTGTCCTGTTGGCTTATTCCAAACCACAAATCCACAGCCTCTGAAACCTCGAGGTTGGCCTTTGCTCAGGGCCGGGGCACCATAAGCGTTTGTGGAGGCCAGGGCAGGGAGGGCAACGCGGGAAGAGCCCCGGGAGCACCGGGGAACAGGAGCTCGTCACTGTGACCAGGGCGGGGTGATGTGCTTCACCGCCAGGACCTCTATCCAGCCCGCTCCATTCGCTCGGCCTTGGGCTGGGCCAGCGTGGGCCACGGCAGCGGATCCTGCCCCACGGTGGCCCACGCGCTTTGTCTCAAGGGGAGGCTGGTGGGAGATGGCGGGAGGGAGGGGGAGGCCAGCAAGGTCAGGGGTTATCCCGCCGGCTCCCCGCTCTAGGCTTGCCTGGGTCTGGCTGTGTCCCTCTGCCAGATGGTGGCTGCTCCCATCAAGTCCCTTTCTTCTATACGTTCCTTTCCCCTCATCCCGGCAGGCCTGGGGCTCCCTTGTCTCTAGCCCTCAGCTGCCTCCCCGGAGCGTCTCTCTACCTCACCTACTTTGTAAAAGCCTCTTTATTAATCCCACCTCAGATTACCTAACTCGAGTGTGCCATCTGGGTTTCTCCCCCTCCCGAGCCCGACTGCCTCATCAGGCTAGTCTGAGGATTAGAGGAGACAGTGCGTGGAAATCACTTAGCATGTGGCCGGCCACCTTCCGAGTGTGCCGCTGTCCCTGTGGTGAAGGAAGGGACCCTCTCCCCTGGCCTGGAAGCCCCTGCCCTTGCCTAACACTTGTCTCACCTTGGCTAGAGCACCTCCAGGGCGGGGAAGTCTCATGCTTGGGAGGTGCTTGTTCCACCTGGGCCAGAAAGGATGTGGCAGGACCGGCTGGGGCTGTACCACTTGTGGCTGTTAGACTTGGCAGAAAAAGAAACTTCTCTTCTTTCGGATGGCTGAGTCTATCTTCAAGTCTTCACCCACTGGGAATGTTTTAGGCCTATTATTGAAAATCCAGTAGGTGGAGGCCGTAGGGTTTAACAATAAAGAACACTGCCATAGAGAGTTCTAGAAGCTGAAAATACATCTTTAGGTACTAATAATCATATTGGCATAAGTTCACAGTTTTGGAAGTGGGTTTACACATGCCTTATTTGGCTTAAGAATCATCTCTCCCCAGACTGAATTGGGTAATCTTGTGGCATCCCGTTGTTTATTTGTGTACCTTTATGCCAGTGTTACCGCTGTCAGAGAGCTTACCTTAAGCATTTTCTTGATTCATTTATCGGATCCTTAAACAGTGTCCCAAATGAACCTGATCCCCTAAAGTTTGGGGATTCAGTACCCACCCGCAACTCTGTATTGTCTCAATTTCTCAAAGGAAAAATACCAGGCAGTCCGGCCATCCCATCGTTAAGAAGATGCCTGGGCTTTGCCAGCTCTGGGGCTGAAATTTGTTGGCACCCGTAAATGTACCTAACCAGGCCCCGTGGCTTTTTGGGTTTGTTCCTCTTTTTCTTTTATTTAGTTAGTTATTATTTAATTTATTTACTGTACATGTAGAAGAAGAATCTTTTAAAATCCCTCTTCCCTTTCTTCTCTATACCTCTCTCTCATCCACTTCTTTTAGAATACATTTTTCTTTATCCCTCCTCCTTTAAAAAATTTATTCATTTTCAGGTGCGATTTACATAGAGTAAAATGTTGAAGTCATAATTGTATGGCTTGATAATTTTTTTAATGTAAGTGCGTGCCTCTGTAAGCATCATCCAGATCAATTTTATTTCTATCCCTCTAGAAAGTTCCATCATGCCTTTTCCCAGTCATTCCCCCTCTCATAGGTAATCTGTCCTCATAGGTTAGTTTTGCCTGTACTGGAGCTTCATGTAAATGGAATCATACAATATGTGCTCTTTTATATATGGCTACTTTTGCACAACAGAATGTTGTTGTGTATAGCAGTGCTTTGTTCTTGCTGTATAGTATCCCATTTTATGAATAAACTGTAATTTGTTTATCTACTCTCCTGTGGAAGGACACTTGGGTTGTTTCCAGTTTGGGTATTTTATGGAGACAGGCACTCATTTCTCTTGTGTATATACGTGTAGGAGTGGAATTACTGCCCTCCCTCACTTTCAACATATACGTTTTTCTCTGTTTACATATGTGGCCTCTGTGGAGGAGGGGTGTCCCACCTGTGCTGGGGCCTCATTTGTGCCTGAATGTGCTGGTCTTTGCATGGTTGACCTTTTGAGTATGACCGCTGAGGGGTCCTTAAGCACAGAACTCAATGTCCCAGGGATCATTTGATTGTTGGGCCCATGAACTATCAAAGGCTCATTCTTAGATTGTTAAAAACATGCCAGTAGAGAGCATGTGTCAAAGTTTTATTGAACTCATCTAATGAGAGAACTAGCATAATAACAAAACTGATTCAGTGAGGATGTGAGGAACTGATTAAAAAGTCCATGGAAAGAGGAATGTTCAAAGAAGATCAAAATGAAAACAACATTGTAAATTCAACTATACTTCAATAAAATTTTTAAAAAAAGGACAAAGAAGATCAAAATGGGTTCATGTCTTAGAGGACAGTAAAGTCTTAACCTCTGGGGTTATCATCTCTACCAGAAAAGAAAAAGAGGCTATGGCGTACCTTATTGTTTTTCTACATGTTATCCTCGGACTTTTATAGAGTTGTAAAATGTCCTAATAAAGTGTTGGTTAAGTCAGGTTATGTTTTCAGAGGGAATCAGATGACCCTTCGTGGTGCGGGGGGCACACTTATCAGAAAATGGATCAGCATGACGTTAAAAGTTCACACGATGATCATTTTTGGCTTCATTTCCAAGTTTTGGGTATTTTTTTTCTGTATAGACCACAATAGAGCATAATATGGGATATAATAGTAGGAGTCACTAGGATGAAATCCTCAAAGTCATTCATTTAAAAAAAAAATGGCTGCCCTCCTGAGACCTGAAACTACCACCTAGAACAGAAGGACAGCCACCAATGAGAGGCAGATGTGGGCTCTTTCACAGGGGTTCATTTTCCCCATGTTGGATTCACTGACCAGTGTCCCCCTTTCAGAACCTTACCTCACAGGCAGACAACAGTGGCCATGAGTCCAGCAAAGGATTTATTAGCAGCCTTTTCCTGAGTTCTCCTGACATGTATCCACAGACAGACAAAGGAATTTCAAAAGGCAGAGGCCTTGAACCCATGGCTTGGGCCGCCATGCACGGGTCTGCCTGCTTTGGGGGGCGACCTTTGGTGAGGGGCAGCGGGACCCAGGCTCTTGAGTAGAAAGCAGGAAACTGCAGCAGGGGTTAAAAGAATGTGCTTGTTGATCTTTAAGTCGCTCTGTGCGCATAACACTAGCACGCGCCGCAGCCACAGGCCCCTTTGTCGAAGGCCGAGGTGTGTTTACTTGTAGTTGCAGGTCTTCTGCTGAGTGTAACAGTTTTCAGCTGTTTCCTATTGCCTCAGCTTTCATCTGCTAGGTGTTTTAGATCTCTCTCTGGCGTATCCAGAGCCTTTTTTGTATTTGTGTAAAGTGGCTGGTGAAAATGGTCATATTTTTCATCGATGAGGTGGAAGGTGAGGCTTTTGCCTATTTGCACCAGTCTGAGACAAAGCTCACGCTTACTTTGCTTGTCTTGATTTCAGAAAGAATCACAAATTTACTTCAGCAAGTGGCATAACAGAGAGATTTCCAAGTTGCTATTCTATACTCAGAGACCCTGAAGTAGATCTCTTGGATCCCATTTCACTTTGCTTTTTCACCCCAAGGGCCACTGATTTTGTGAAGTGTATGGGATATTGTCTTCAAGGTACTTGTGTCTCTTGGAAAGGCGGCGCGAGTTTTCCAGGCGTGTTTCATAGTGTGCGCAGCCTCGTCCTGCACACGACTCTCGTGGTGATGTGCTCGGGGGTGGGGGTCAAGCCGAACTCCTCAGGGAGCGTTTACCGGGCTGCGACGTGCTGGCACCAGAGGCTGTGAGCACAAATGAGACGCCTGAAAAGGAACAAGGTATCATTACGAATGTAACTTCTTCCACAGGAGGACAGTGTTAGCTCCTGTGACCTGGCCTTTGGTCACACTTTACTCTGGGGCGCACATGTTAGACATTGTTCTGCAAATATGGTCCTGATTAAAATGCCACTTGTGAGGGTTTTGACTGCATTCATCAGGCAGCTCTGTTGGAACACGCTAAGTGAACCTACAGTTATCTTTTGGCCCTGATTGTTGTGTTACTTTATGGAATAATAATGACAACATTCTGGCTGCCTGGCTTTGTATGCATTATGTATAATCTGCTCGTGTCTGTCTGTGTACAAGGACTAAAATTTGTTGAACACTTAACGCCAGGCAGGAGTGAGCCTAAGCCCTTCACATGCTTTATCTCATTAAATCCTTTACACCCGTCTATGGCATAGATACCATTTTTTTTATCACGCCCATGTTTTAGAAGAGATAACTGAGGCATCTTAAGGTTAAAAGACTTACAAGCTATGAGGAGCAGAGAACTTTGGAACTTGAGCAGACTGGCGCCAGACCCTGAGCTCAAGCAGGCAGCATTATCTGGGTGTCCAAATTGTCCTGATGGGGTTAAGCCCCTCACCATTATTACCCGCTGCATCCTGCCTTCCCCAAGTGTCCTGTCAATATTTTGCACATTTGTACCACTTGGAGAGAAGTCTCTCAGTTACTCTGCTAGTCTTTTTTTTTTTTTTTTTAATTTTTATTTACTTTTACTTTTGGCTGCGTTGGGTCTTCATTACTACACACGGGCTTTCTCTAGTTGCGGCGAGCGGGGGCTACTCTTCGTTGCAGTGCGCAGGCTTCTCATTGCGGTGGCTTCTCTTGTGGAGCATGGGCTCAGCAGTTGTGGCACGCCAGCTCTAGAGTGCAGACTCAGTACTTGTGGCACGCGGGCTTAGTTGCTCCGTAGCATGTAGGATCTTCCCGGACCAGGGCTCAAACTCGTGTCCCCTGCAGTGGCAGGCGGATTCTTAACTACTGCGCCACCAGGGAAGCCCCTGCTGTTCTTGAGTTAATAAAAAATTACGAAGTTACTTTACAAGTGGCATCAAGTAGAGATTTCCAGGTTGCTATTCTATATTCAGAATCATGGTTGTGAACTTGTTTTCTGCATTTTAAAGGATTCTCTTCAGAAATCAGGTATTTCAACTCAAAAGAGCAATCTTTGCCTGGATTTATGGGCTGGTGCTGTTTTTCCTATGAATTCTGAAAGCAAGTCAGTTCGGGAAAATATTTCATTTTACTCATTTGTAAGGAGGCTTGTTATTTTGTGGTGTTTAGGGTATGCTTTTCAGAAGGATCTTGGTTGTCTTTTCTTAGAGTGGTAAATAATCCAGTTGTGTGACTATCTAGTTGTTCCCCATCCGTGGGGCCCTTGCAAACAACCAATTCCAACTCGAATTATTCTTTAAACTTTCAATATATAGTTTTCTTTTAGGGAACAAAATCTTAAAATTAACAACTGGAGCCTGTTAGATGCTGTTATAAAAAATGGTACTCGGGCTTCCCTGGTGGCGCAGTGGTTGAGAGTCCACCTGCTGATGCAGTGGACACGGGTTCGTGCCCCGGTCCGGGAAGATCCCACATGCCGCGGAGCGGCTAGGCCGGTGAGCCATGGCCGCTGAGCCTGCGCTTCTGGAGCCTGTGCTCCGCAACGGGAGAGGCCACAGCAGTGAGAGGGCTGCGTACCGAAAAAAAAAAAAAAAAGGAACTCCAGGAAGGGTCCGGAGTAATTAAAGACAAGTGTGTTGCCAATAAAAGCCACACCAGTTGGCTGATTCCTCAGGCTTTGTCACTTGCAATGCAGGAAGAGAGAGAGAGAGAGAGAGAGAGAGAGAGAGAGAGAGAGAGAGAGTGTGTGTGTGTGTGTGTGTGTGTGTGTGTGTCTGTGTGGAGGGGTGTCTTGTGACTCAGGGAGAGTGGTCCCCTGACCGAGTTGATCTTGCTGATTATGCATAATGGAGTTTTATTTTCTTAATGACCGGATTATCGAATCTGAGCTTAGAAAGGGACTTGGGAATCATGTGTTTCAACCCCCAGCTTTCTAACAGGTCAAAATCTAAACCATGTAAGATGTTGCTGTGATCATTACTGGACACTTAAACTTGTATAGTGTGGCTGTCCCACAGGGGACCCTAAACCAGTGAGTCTCCAGTCTGGCCCTGCTCCAGGCACACTGCATCGTCAGAAGTTTGGAGTAGGGGCAGGAGTTGGTGTAGGGGCCTTGGAATATTTTTAAAAATTCATGTGACTTGCTGCTTGATGAAGCTTGGGCACTCCTTTTGTACAATGGGACTGACGGGCAGTGTCATCCTCTTTAATATCTTTTCTCAAGCACATGGCTTGGTAGCCTGTGACCTGTAGTTCTACATTTGAAAATATCATGTTATTTCTAAAGTATGTTTATGAATATATAAGGAAACATAATCATGCTAGAAATTGTAAAAACAAATGTGTACCACAAATACAAAAACAACGCACCAATATGTAAACAGTGCTCTATGTGAGTCCATTAGAATTAACACATGCTGATTGCAGATACTCTGCATTAACTAGACACTGGACTAAATGCTGCCTTCTACCCAGTGGTAGTGAGGTGGGCAGAATTTCTAGCAATGGTCCCCAAGATTCCACTCCTTGAATCCCCAGAACCTGTGAATGTGATGAGCTATCATTCCAGTAATTGTGTTATGTTATATGGTGCAGTTGACTTTACAAAAGAGAGATATTCAGGGGGGCTTAATCATAGCACGTGAGCCATTAAAAGAAGAGAAATTTCTCTTCCTAGTGGCAGAAGAGGAAGTCAGAGAGATTGAAACTGTGAGGAGGACTTGTGGCTTTGAAGATGGAGTGGTCATGTGAGAAGGCATACAGGCAACTTTATTGGAGCAGAGAGCAAACCTTGGCTAGCAGCCAGCAAGGAAATGGAGACCTCAGACCTCCTGCTTCAAAAATTGGATTCTGCCAACAACCTGAGTGAGCTTGGAAGTGGATTGTCCTCCCAAGCCTCTAGATAAGAGTCCAGCCTGGTTGTGTGTGGCTTAAAATACAGATAGCAAACTGTATCTGGGGCAGTTTGCTCCTTCCCTACTGGCATATTGTCAGTGGAGACCAAATGGGAAGTCTGGACTCTCACCCTCTGCCCTGGGCTCAGCAGTAGTAAGTGGCCCCCCTCACCCTCTCCACTAGATAGTGGGGAAGATGTTGCGGAGGAGGGAGCTGGAGAAAGGGATTCATTAAACCCATGTAGGAAATCTTGAGCAAAATCCTGACCAACACGTACATGAATCTGACCAGAATTAATGTGCCAAAAAGTTTGAGAAAATAAACTACAGTGTGAAATGCCACCCAAGTTTTCAGAGTGACCTCTAGGTAACACAAATGAAGAAGACCAGAATAGCCTTGCAAGGGCTCTAGAAACTAAACTGTCATGGCATCACAGCCCACAAAAGTAGCCCAGGATCTATATGCTTAATCTAAATAGGGTCAGTGCCTGCTAAATTTAAATAGGATCCAGAGTCTTATAACATAATAGCTCAAATGCCCAGGATCCAGTAAAAAAAAAAAATCACCTGTCATACCAAGAACCAGGAAAATTGGAACTTAAATGAGAAGGCAATCAACAGATACCAACACTGGGAAGACTCAGATGTTGGAACTGTCTGACAAAAGCAGCCATCAGAAAAATGCTTTAATGAGCAATTACAAACACTATTGAAACAAATAATTAGAAAATCTCAGCAAAAATTAGAGGTATTAAAAAAATGGAAATTATAGAACTGAAAAATAAATCACCATATTAAGTTCACTGGATGAGCTTAATAATAGAGATGACAGAGGAAAGAATCAATGAAGTTGAAGACAGATCAATAAAATTTACCCTGTCTATCTGTTGTCCAGACAACAGATGGAAACTAGTCTAAAAAAAAACAAGGAACAGAGCCTCAGAGACCTTTGGTACAATAACATTAGGTCTAACATTTGTGTCACTGGAGTCCCAGAAGGAGAAGAGAAGACTATAGAAATAAAAAGCATTCGAAGAAATTATGGGTGAAAACTCTCCAAATTGGGCAAAAGGGATAAACCATCAGAATCAAGAAGCTGAGCAAAACCCAAACAGGATAAACCCAAAGAAATCTATGCCAAGACACATAATAATCAAACTTCTCAAAACTTCTTTGTCTTTAGACAAAGAAAAAACAGAGAGTGAGAAACAATGTTTTACCCATAGCAGCAGAATGATTTGAATGACAGTGGATTTCTAATATGAAATCATGGAGTCTAGAAGGAAGCGCACAGCATTTTCAAGTGCTGAACAAAAAGAACGTTCCACTCTGAGTTCTACATCTGGTGAAAATATCCTTCAGGAATAAAGAGAAAATAAAAACACTCTCAGACGAAGGAAAACAAAGAAAATTTGTCAACAGCAGACCCACCCTTAAATAATGGCTAAAGAAAGTTCTCTAAACAGAAAAGTAAATGATAACAGGAGGAGGCCTGGAACTCCAGAAAGAAAACAAAACAAAACAAAACAAAAACAGTGGATGGGTAAAAATAGAAGTACGTTTAATAGGCTGTTTTTATCCTCATTAGCTTTTAAAATTATGTTTAATGGTTGAAGCATAAGTTATAATATCTGGTGTGATGTCAATATATGTAGAGATACTATATGAGAAAATTATGTTTAAAAAGTGGGGAGAGGGGACTTCCCTGGTGGTCCAGTGGTTAAGACTCTGTGCTCCCAATGCAGAGGGCCCGGGTTTGATCCCTGGTCAGGGAACTAGATGGCGCAACTGGGAGCCTGCCGCAGCTAAGGCCTGGCGCAGCCAAATAAATAATTAAGACCTGGCGCAGCCAAATAAATAAATATTTTTTAAAAGAATATTAAAAAGTGGGGAGAGAGGGACTTCCCTGGTCACACAGTGGTTAAGAATCCACCTGCCAATGCAGGGGACACGGGTTCAAGCCCTGGTCTGGGAAGATCCCACATGCTGCGGAGCAACTAAGCCCATGTACCACAACTACTGAGCCTGCCTGCTGCAGCTACTGAAGCCCACGTGCCTAGAGCCTGTGCTCCGCAACAAGAGAAGCCACCGTGGTGAGAAGCCCATGCACCGCAACAAAGAGTAGCCCCCGCTTGCCACAGCTAGAGAAAGCCTGCGTGCAGCAACGAAGACCCAAATGGAAGTAAGGTTTCTACACTTCACTTGAAATGGGAAAGCATTGATACCAGTAGTCTCTGGTAAGTTCCATATGTATATTGTAATAACCGAAAAAAAAAACCCAAACCACTAAAAAACTAAAAACCAATAAAAAACTATACAATGAGATATACTCAAAACGTCTATAGATAAATGTACAAGTAACTCACAGGAAGGCAAGAAAAAGGGGAAAGAGGAATGGTAAACAGGAAACAAAGAGAAAACAAATAATACAATGGCACACCTAAGCCCTAACATCAATAATTACTTTAAGTGTAAATGGTCTAAATATACCAATTGATAGAGATAACAGAATGGATAAAAAATGTGACTTAACCATGTGCTGTTTACAAGAAACTCACTTTAAATATATTGCTATAGGTGCATTAAAAGTAAAAGGGTGGAAAAAGGTATACCATGTAAAAATTAATTTTAAAAAAAGCAGGAATGGCTATGTATAATATCAGATGAAGTAGACTAGAGAGCAAAGAAAATTACCTGAGACAAAGAGGGACATTACACAATGATGAAAATGTCATTACACTAAGAAAACACAACAATCCTAAATATGTATGAACCAAACAACAGAGCTGCAAAGTACATGAAGCAAAAACGGAGAGACCTGAAAGACAGACACATCCACAATAATAATAGTTGGGAACTTCAGCATCTCTCTCTCAGCATTTGAAAGAACTACTAAATAAGGTATCAGCAAGGATATAGAAGAACTGAACAGCATTATCAACCAAGCAGTTCTAATTAATATTTATAGAACACTCCACTCAAAAAAGAGCCTAAAACACATCTTTTTCAAGTACTCATGAAACATTTACCAAGTTAGACCATACCCTGGGTCATAAAACTGACCTCAATTTATTTAAAGGAGTGGAAATAATACAGAGTATGTTCTCTGACCATAATGTAATCAAACTAGAAGCCGACAACAGAAAGATAACAGGAAGATCTCCAAACACTTGGAAATCAAATAACACACTTCTGAATAATTCATAAGTCAAAGGGGAAGTCTCAAAGCAAATTTTTAAAAATACATCAAGGTGAATGAAAATGAAAACACAGCATATTAAAGTTTATGGGACACAGCTAAGGTAGTGCTGAGAGGAAATTTTATAGCACTAAATATTTAAGTCAGCATGGAGGAAAGATCTGAAATCAATAATCTAAGTTCCTACCTCAAGAAACTAGAAAGAGAAAAGATCCCCTGCCCCCACCAAAGCAAGCAGAAGAAAGGAAATAATGAAGATAAGAGCAGGAATCATTGAAGTTGAACACAGAAAATCAACAGAGAAAATCAGTGAAAAAGCTGGTTCTTTAAAAAGATCAGTAAAATGGTTAAATCTTTTTGTTTTTTTTAAAATTTATTTATTTATTTTGGGGGGACTGCGTTGGGTCCTCGTTGCTGCACGCGGGATTTCTCTAGTTGTGGCGAGCAGAGGCTACTCTTCGCTGCAGTGCACGGGCCTCTCATTGCGGTGGCCTCTGTTGTGGAGCACGGGCTCTAGGCACGCGGACCCCAGTAGCCGTGGCATGCGGGCTCAGTAGTTGTGGAGCGCAGGCTCCATAGTTGTGGCGCACGGGCCCAGGTGCTCCGCGGCATGTGGGATCTTCCTGGACCAGGGCTCGAACCTGTGTCCCCTGCACTGGCAGGCAGACTCTCAACCACTGCGCCACCAGGGAAGCCCGGTTAAATCTTTAAGATGACTGAAAAAGATAAAAAAGAAGATATAAATTGCAATATTAAGAATAAAACAGGGGTTATCACTACAGATCCTGCAGCTATTAAAAAGACAGTAAGAGAATACCACAAAGAATTCTATACACATACATTGACAATTTAGATGAAATGGACCCATTTCTTGAATATCACAAACTACCAAAACTCATCCAAGATGAAATAGGTAATCTCAGTAGTCCTATAACTGTTAAAGAAATTGAATTCATAATTTAAAAGCTTCCAAAAAAGAAATCTCCAAGACTAGAAGGTTTCTTTGGAGAGTTCCACTAAACATTTAAAGAACAGGCACCAATTCTACATAATCTCTTCCAGAAAATACAAGAGGAGAGAATGCCTTCTTGTTCATTTTATGAGGCCATTACAACTTGATACCAAAACCAGACAGACAGTATGAAAACCCAACAAACCAATATCCCTCAAGAGCATAGACACAAAAATCCTCAGCAAAGTACTAGGAAGACAAATCCAGCAACATATAAGAAGAATTATGTACTATGACCAAGTGAGGTTTATTCTAGGTATGGAAGGCTGCTTCATTGTTTGAAAATCAATGAATGTAATCCACCATATCACCAGACTACAGGAGGAAAAAATAATCACATAATCCTATCAATTGATGCAAAAAAATCATTTGACAAAATTCAACACCGATTCATGATAAAAACTCTTAGCAAAGTAGGAATATAGGGGAATTTCCCCAGCTCGATAAAGAGCATCTACAGTTAACATCATGCTAAAAGTGGTGAAAGACTGAATGCTTCCCCCGCCCCCGGAACAGGAACAAGGCAAGGATGTCTGTTCTCACTAGTCTTATTCAGCACAGTACTGGAGGTCCTAGTCAGCACAATGCTGAGAAAAGAAATATAAGGCATACGAATTGGAAAGGAAGAATAAAACTGTCCCTGTTTGCAGATGACATGATTCTCTATGTAGGAAATCCCAAAAATCTACAAAATAACTCCTGGAACTAATAAGTAAATTCAGCAAGATCACAGGATACAAGGTCCACACACAAAAATTATTTCTCTGTCCTAGAAATGAACACATGGAAACACAAATTAAAAGCACAATACCATTTATAATCAATCCTAAAACAATTGAAATACTTAGGTATAAATCTAACAAAACATGGACATGATGTGTGTGCTGAAGCTACAGAATGTTGATGAAGGTATTCACAGGCGATCGAGATAAATGGATAGGCAGATACCATGTTCGTGAATTGGAAAAGTCAACAAGGTAAAGATGTTCGTTCTCCCCAAATCTATAGGTTTACTGTAGTTCCTGTCAAAGTCCCAGTAAAGTGTTTTTTTGTAGACTAGCTTATTTTTCAATTTATATGGAAAATCAAAGGAATTAGAATAGGTAAAACAAGTTTGAAAAAGAAGAACAAAGTAGAAGGCGTCTATTCGATTTTATGACTTACTTTGATAGCTAAAGTAATTAAGACAGTGTGGTATTGGTGGAGGGATAGACACCGAGGTCAATGGAACAGAATAGAGAACCCAGAAATAGACCCACACAAATAGGTCCAGCTGATCTTTGACAAAGGTACAAGAGCAATCCAATAAAACAAAGAGTCTTTTCATCTAATGGTACTGGGTCAGTTGAACAGTCAGAGGCAAAACTGAACCTCTACCTAAACCTTATACCTTATAAAAATTCTCTCAAAATGGATCATAGATTTAATTGTAAAACATAAAACTATAAAAGTTTGAGAATTAAACACAAGAGAAAATCTTTAGGACCTAGGCCTAGGTGAAGAGTTCTTAGACATCACACCAAAAGGACATTAAAGAAAAAAAAATCAGTCAGATTTCTTCTGTCAGAAGAAATTAAAAACTTCTGTGAAAAACCCTGTGAAGAGGATGAGAAGACAGGTTACAGACTCAGAGAAAATATTTGCTAACCACATGTCTGACAAAGGACTTGTATTCAGAATGAATCAAGGACTCTCAAAATGCAATAGTAAGCAGTCAAAAAATCCGATTAAAAATGGTTAAAAGATGTGAACAGCCATTTCACTGAAGAGGATATACAGATGGCAAATAAGCACGTGGAAAGATGTTCAACATCATTAGCCATTAGAGAAATGAAAATTAAAATCACAATGAGATAGTACTATGTATTCTAATATCTATTAGAATGAGCACTAGAATGGCTGAAACAAAAAAATAGTAGTAATGCCAAATGCTGGCAAGGGTATAGAGAAACTGGTTCTCTCAGACGCTGCTGGTGGGAATGTAAAAGGGTTCACCCAGTCTGGAAGATAGTCTAGCAGCTTCTTATAAAACTAACTTTGCACTTGCCACGTGACCCAGCAGTTGTATTCTTGGACATGCATCCCAGAGAAATAAAAATTTATGTCTGCACAAAAACCTGTACCGGAATGTTCGTGGCAGCTTTATTTATAAATAGCCCCGAATTGGAAGCAATTTGAATGTCCTTCAGTGGGTGAATGGTTAAACACACTCCATTGTTACACAGCAGAAACTAACACAACATTGTAAAGCAATTATACTCCAATAAAGATGTTAAAAACAAAAAACACACTCCAGTGCATCCATTCAATGGAATACTACTCAGCAATAAAAAGGAATGAATACAGGCACCAACTTTTGGATGAATCACAAGGGCATTGTGCTTTGAGAATAAAGCCAATCTCAAATGTTATATACTATATGATTCCATTTATATTACATTTTCTAAATGACAAAATTACAGAGTTGGAGAACAGATTACTGATTGCTGTGGGACAGTGACAGGGCGGGGAGAGGACTGGTGGAACTATAAAAGGGTAGCACAAGGGAGTTACTTTGTGGAGATGGAACAGTTCTGTATCTTGATTGTGATGGTGGTTACGCAAATCTATACGTTGGATCAAATTGCATAGAGTTACACACACACACACACACACACACACACACACACACAGTTTTTGCATCAGGGCATGCAAAAACTGATGAGAGCTGAGTAAGAGGCATAGTGTAGTTATCAGTATTATACCCATGTCAGTTTCTTCCTTTTGCTGTTGTACTCTAATCATATAAGATACCATCACTGGAGGAAGCTGGGTGAAGGGTTCATGGGACTCTGTGCACTATTTTTGTAAGTTCCTGTGAGTAAATAATTATTTCAAAATAAAAAGTTAAAAAAATAATGCCACTGGGTTTCACCTTTGGTTGTACCTAAGCATCCACTGAGGAGCTTTATAAAATCCCGACATCCGGGCTGTACCCCAGACCCACCTGTATCTCTGCTCGTGAGTCCCAGCATTGGTATGTTTTAGGATTCCTAACTCTTGTTCTTGTTTTCCATTAAATTAAAAACAAACAAACAGGGACTTCCCTGGTGGTCCAGTGGTTAAGGCTTCGCCTTCCTATGCAGGGGGTGAGGGTTCCATCCCTGGTTGGGGAGCTAAGATCCCACATGCCTCGCGGCCAAAAAACCAAAAAACATAAAATGGAAGCAATATTGTAACAAATTCAATAAAGACTTTAAAAATGGTCCACATTAAAAAAAACCTTTAAATAAAAGCAAACAACCAACCACTTTCCCATCCTCTTTTCCTTACGCCATAGTTCTCCAGCCTGTCCTGGGTGTTCCAGTCATCTCTCCCGTGGTCAGATTCTGTCATCTGCATTGTGTTGTGTTGGGCATGGCTGGGATTTAGGGGAGCCCCGCCCACTGTGCAGGTACAGGGAGGTGTCACCATTTGACCTGTCTGTGGTTGGCCTGGAGAGCGGCAGAGCCAATGAGAGAAGCAGAACGGGAGGAGAGAAGAGTGGAGGAGGAAAGAAGTGGGTGCAGGCGAGAGGAGGTGGAGGGCCTCGGAGACAGTGTTGATGAAAGGGCCTGGGTGTAGGACACCGCCTGGCACGTCTCCTGGTGCAGGCTCATCCTGGGACTGCTCTGACGGCCGTCCTGCTTTTGCCTCACGTTGAGGCTCCAGTGATGATCCTGAAATACAAATCTGATCACATTCCTTTCCCCAGGCACTGCACATACTTTAAAGATCCTTCCTTGGCCTTTCCCTTGGTTTAAGCTGGAGACTAAACTCTTGAACGTGGTCAGCCCATGGGCTGCCGACCCCCACCTTTCTTTCTGGCCTTGTCTCCCACCTCCCCTCCCTGCACCCCATTAATGCCTTCTCTGCCTGGGAAACCATCCTCAACCTCCTGACTCTTATAAACACCCGTTTTCTGTGAGTCTTTGTGGTGCGATATTTCTCTCCTCAGTAGCACTTGTCACTCTTGGGATTTAAAATCTGTTTTTGTGGCTATTTGACGATGTCCCTCTTCCCTATGGCCTCTGTGCAGCATTGTGTCCTCGGTGCCTGGCGCACAGCAGTGCTTTTCCATATTTGTTGAATGGGTGGCTATCTTTGTTGCTTGTTTCCCCACACTTGTGGTTATTGGCACCGTTGGAAACTTAGCCCTTACTCTTTGCACGGTAGTGGCAGTGGCCACTTAAATAACCCGTGGTCTTAAGCTGTGACTTCCAGAAGCGATATGGCCCGAGGATTGCCAAAGGAACTGATCCTCCTGGCCCCTGGGAAATGCAGCTGGGTCAAGTTCAGTGGTGGAGCTAGCAGTCGATTTGAAGATGGCATGATGAGCAGCGGTCTCAGGCTTCCATGTTGAATTGATGCTTATGTTCTTTGTTTTTTTACCAGCTTAGAGTTCATTGCCTGCTGACAAGATACCACATAGCCTTAAATTTGGGGCCTATAAGGATGTACGCAGTAATATAGAAAATACGTATGCTGTGAGTGAAAATGCAGGGTACATAATTGTATATGTAGCATGTTACACAAACTACCAAACAGTGTGTATAGGGGGCAAAAATGCTAAAATGTTAATAGTAGGGGTTTTGGTTTCTTTATTTCTCAGATTTTTAAAAGTTTATTTAAAATGGAAAAGTATGTATTTTGATCTGATTTGTTTACTTCTCCTCAGGGATTGAGGTGCATTCATCCTTCAGCTTCTTGTGATTGGGGTAGCTCCCAGGTGTATGTTACTTTTTCTAAATTGTTGTTTTTTAAATCCCCCTAGTCTTCCAAGAGAATATCAGGTTAATGAAAGCAGCAAATGAGCTGGGTTAATGGACCCCTCGCTATGTAACTTGGTTTGAGTTTTTATCAGGTCTGTAGGTATCTGAGTGTGCAGTGATAAAGCATCTTTACTGACAGGGCGCGGGGCCCGCAGGGGCCGCGGTTGGACGCGATTGTGACGCAGGCGTGACGCGGGCGATTGTGACGCAGGCGTGACGCGGGCGGGCGTAGCCGCTCCCGAGGCGCTCGCGCTGCTCCTGTCGCGCTCTGAGGCAGTCGTAGCTCCGCCCGTAACACCAGGCCCGGGCCGCCCCCAGGCCTCTGCCGCCCGCTGCCCGCCATGGACGACTACGCGGCCCTGTCAGACACCGAGCTGGCTGCCTTGCTGCGCCAGTACAACATCCCACACGGGCCCGTCGTCGGTTCCAATCGGAAGTTCTACGAAAAGAAAATCTTCGAGTATGAGACCCAGAGGTGGAGGCTCTCGCCCTCTAGCTCATCGTCCTCCTCTTTGTCCCGTCGGTCCTCGGACTTAGATTCAGCGTCCGTGGACTCGGATGTGTACGATCTGCCCAAGAGAGAGGACGCCTTACTTTACCAGAGCAAGAGCTATAATCGTGACTACTGTGAGGAGAATTACTTGACCACCACGACTTACGGGGAGCCTGAGTCTGCGGGCACATCCGAGGGCTTCCGCCAGCCCTCGGCTTCGCTCCGTGCTGCTGACACCTTTCAGCACCAGGGTCGCGATGACGGTCTTTTCTCTTCTGAAGAGGAGGGCAACGATAGGGAACGCCCCGTGTATGGCCGGGACAGTGCCTACCAGAGCATCGCACACTACCGCCCAGCTTCCAACATCTCCAGAAGCTCCCTGGGCCTGTCCCGTTACCCCAGCTACTCCTCCACCTCTGCCGTGTCCTCGCCTTCATCTCCTCTTTCGTGGCTGGACCGCCGTGCCATCCGGCCAGAAGAGTGGGCCCCTGAGGCTGCAGAAGAGTGGGTCCCTGAGGCTGATCTGGGCGAGGATCACGAGCTCCCACTTTGGAGCGACCTGCTTCAAGTTCTGATATTTACTCTAATATTGTATCTTCTCTATCGCTGCTTGCTGGCCTAGGATAGCGCCCCCTTCCGGGCGGAGCCCTAATGCTCTGGCTTTGTGGCTTGGGGCCAGCTGATATTTGAAGTCCTACATGACTGCCTTAGCAGTGTTTTCTGGGGGAGGGGGGTTGGGGCTTATTATGCATGTTCTAGCTTGGGGGTGCTGGGACAGGGGCAGTGTAGCAAACACTGCCTTCCCCGGCCTTGTGCTGTCAGGGAGGCAGCAGGCCTGGGCCTCTGCAGCATGGTGGGCCTGGACAGGTGTTCCTCTGGAGCCTCCTGGCCCTACTTGCCTCTGACCCTTAGGGCCTAGGAGGGCAAGAGCCTTCTCCTGGAGAGAAGAACATGGGTGTCATCATTGCATGCCTCCTATTCATTCACCTCATTGGGGGGGATTAACCAAAGGCCACCCTGACATTTCCACAGGCAATAAAAAGACCGTTCACTTAAAGAAAAAAAAGAAAGCATCTTTATTTTATCACAGATGGTGACTCAGAGTGCAGGTTTTGGGGTCAGAGAGCTGAGAGCTGAGCTCTCCCACCTTGGGCAAGTTATTTAAGCTTTCTGAGTTTCTTTCATTCACTTATCAAATGTTTATTTTGTGTTTGCTGTGTTATAGGCACCAGGGAAGACACTGAACAAATCAGACAAAAATCCTTGCTCTTGTGTGACTTACATATAATGAATAAGTTATATAGTATTTGGAGGGAAAAAAAGCAGGGGAGGGGGAATATGAATGTTGGGAATGGGATTGCAGTTTGTGATAGGGAGGCCAGCAAAGGCCTCACTGAAAAGGTAACCTTTAAGTCAGGAGTTGAGGAAGTGAGCAGGGGAGCCCTGTGGGGATCTGTGGGAGAGCCCTTCAGGCAGAGGCAATAAATAGCACATGCAAAGGCCCTGAGGAGGGAAAGTCCCTGGTGCATTGGAGAAACAACAGAGACCACTGTGCTGGAGAGGAGACAACCAGGGAAGAGCAGCAGAGGATGGGCTTAGAGGTCACGGGGCCACTGTAAGCCCTGGGACTCTGAGTGAGATGGGAAGTTTTCACGGCAGCAGTGGAGTGATTTGGCCGGGGATGCTCTCACTGGTTCCTTCTGGCTGCAGTGTTGAGAACAGACTGCAAGGGGCAAGGGTGGAATCAGGGAGGGCAGTTTGGAGGCCAATGCAGGAATCCAGGGGAGACCAGTGGAGAAGTGGTCAGATTCTGGATACTTCTGAAGTTAGAGCCCCCAGGATTTGCTGAGAAGGCTGGATGTGTATTGTGAGAGAGGGAGAGAGGAGAGAAGGGTGACCCTAAGGTTTTTGTACTGAGCCCTGGCAAGCAGTTTGAGGAGGTGAGTCTGGATTTCAAGGGGCAGGGCCAGGCTAGAGATAGGAATTTGGGGGTCCTTCAAAGATCAAGATCACCAGGGGCGAGAGTGTGGTCAGAGGCGAGAGGAGTCTTGGGTCCTCCAGTGTTGAAAGTGAAACCAGAATTGAGACTGACAGGGAGTGGTCAGAAGGGGAGGAGAAGAGTCAGGCAAGTGAATGTTCTGGAAGGTAGGAGGAGAAGGTGCTTCAGGTCAGGGGGAGAGAGTGGTCACTTGGGCCCGGGCCCTCTCCGCAGGTGGCTCCCAGCGTGGGGCATGAACGGCAAGGGGGGTTCTGGGTGGGGGGAGGTGGCTGGGCCCAGATCGCTGCCCATGGCGAGCAGTGGAGCAGCCTCGGATGGTTCCTCTGCCTCTGACGCAGCTGCTGCTTCTTTTTTTTTTTATAATTTTTCTTTTGGCCGTGCTGCGCGGCATGCAGGATCTTAGTTTCCCAACCAGGGATCGAACCCACGCCCCCTGCAGTGGAAGCAAGGAGTCTTAACCACTAGACGGCCAGGGCAGTTCCTGAAGCAGCTTCGTCATCTGTGAAAGGAGACAGTACTCAGATCCTGGTAGAGTTTTTGTAAGGGCTGCAGTTATTTTCTCACGTGCCAGGTACTGGGGAGCTCTGGGAACACAAGGATGAATAAATAATAATGTATGTTAAGTCCAGCTACACATTGTGAATATTGTTATTAATAATGATGAGCACCTGGCATAAGGGGAGCTCAGGGTAGGGGCTTTCCCCCCCACCCTTCCAGAATGAGTCCAGGTTTGGGCATATAAATGAAAATTGCTACTATGCTTAACTGCAAAATATAACACTCTCCTATTATGTTCATGCATTTAAGTACAGAATGTCTCTAAGGTTTTAAAAAATGTGATCGGTAGTACTGGAGCTCTTAAATCATATTGTAAGAGTTAGAATTGAAAAAAAAAGTTAGGTTCACATGCCCGCCAAATGTACGAATTCTTCAGGCTGATAAATTTCGAGGTGAAAAAAAAGTTGGCGTCTCCAAAAACAGGGAGCAGAACATTCCAAGTTTATAGCACAAAGTAAATTTGATGCATTGTATAAAATCTTTATTTAAGGAGCCCTTAAGGAATGTATACCATCTTCCAAAGTTTATTGAAGAACATGAAATGGAATCATTGGTAGTTGTTTAAAATAAAAATGGTAATTTTTAGAATAAAAGTTTTCATATGTGAACAAGTTGCATGATAACTAAACTTCTCCGTTTTAGATTTTCAACTCATCCATTTGACTTTTATTTGATGATGACCTTTTTAAAAAAATTGTTTATTTATTTTGGCTGCATTGGGTCTTTTTTGCTGTACGCGGGCTTTCTCTAGTTTCAGCGAGTGGGGGCTACTCTTCGTTGTGGTGTGTGGGCCTCTCATTGCGGTGGCTTCTCTTGTTGCGGAGCACGGGCTCTAGGCGCACGGGCTTCAGTAGTTCTGGCACGCGGGCTCAGTAGTTGTGGCTCGCAGGCTCTAGAGCACAGGCTCAGTAGTTGTAGCACACAGACTTGGTTGCTCCACGGCATGTAGGGATCTTCCTGGACCAGGGCTTGAACCCGTGTCCCCCGCATTGGCAGGCGGATTCTTAACCACTGCGCCACCAGGGAAGTCCCGATGATGACCTTTTAAAAATCATATTTTCATTTAAGGTTTCTTTATATATGTAAAAACGTCTGTAGCATGGGTAATATTGAAAAGCTGATCTTCCCCCTTCCCCACAATACATTGTGTGCTGGAAGAGAGCCTGTTGTTGTGCCCTTGTCTTTCTACTAAGTCATTTCATTCAGCCTCTTCTGCTGTGATCTGTGAGCCTGGTGAGGTCAGCCACATTCAGCACGTCCTTACTGCGGTCTGTGCCCAGGACTCAGCGGGCTTTGACCTGGAGCAGTTTGTGCCCAGTGATCTAGAAGCCGGAGTCTGCATTTATTAGCCCCAAGACCTTGGGGAACCTATTTAATCCCTATGCCCAGGTATCCATTTATTTCCTCCTGTGAAAAATGGGAAGGCCACAATGGTATACCTCTTTGTTAGTGTCCTTGGAAGGATGCATGAGATCACATGTGTAGGGCAACTCACAGGAGTGTTTGATACTTATTAATCAGTTAACAAATATTAGCTATTAATAGAAGTATTCAACCACTCTGAGAGACTGGAAAAATACAGAGATGGTGTTTGTCAGTTGGATGCTGTGGGCAGCGGTGCTGAGCTGGAGGTAGGGGTGCAGGTTTTCTTTGTGGTGGGGGAAGTAGCAGCCCTGGAAGATGGAAGGGTGGGGGAGCTGTGCAGGGAGGGCCACAGTCTGCGATGCCCTTCGTCCCAGTCAGCCTGGCAGGGAGCTTCTGAGCCAAGGCTGCCCAACGGAGGACCAGAAATGGGCAGAAACAGGCAGAAGTGGCCAGGCGCTGACACTCCCTGCCTGCCCCCCAGGGCAGTGATTGGCAGGGGCTGCCGGGGGGAGCGCGACCTCAGCTTGAAAGCAGCCTAGGATCTGGGGCAGATGCTGAAGACAGGAGGTCTGTCCTGAAGGGGCATGTGGGCAGCACACCTCAAGGGCTGCCCAGGAGATGTTTCATTTCACTTTAGTTTCTTAACTCCCAAGGGGCTTTGAAATAATGTGTTTCCCCCTGCCCCCAGGCTCAGGGGTAAATTTCATCATCTTTCTGCCACTGAGGAACATGAGACAAGAAGTTCTCGAGGGAGCTTCAGGGAGAGTAAAGGTGAAAATGTGAATGTCTCTTTAATATGTGGTCACCGCATACGTTAACACGAAAGCCACACACAGATGTATTTAGCTCCTTGTGGAATGAGGTGCATGACGTTGGCCCCTTTTCGCCCTTCGCTGCCTGTTTTGCTCGTCATGAAGGAAGGAGTGTTTCATTTGTTGTCATCCTCCCTCTGGGACCACCACGTTTGTCTCAAGAAAACCGACAAAGAGATGATATCCTGTGTCTGGGTGTCCGGGTGGAAAACAAAGCGGGCTGGCCTGCGTTTGTGAGCCAGGAGGTTGTCCGAGCCAAACCACATCCTGCCCCGGCTTTCTTGAGGCAGGTGGTCCCAGGTGGAGGCCTAGAGCGAGGAGCCGTGGACCTCGCTCCCCCGAGAGACCTGGGACGCCGCTCCGTTCCCAGGTGGTGTGGGGACACTGTGACCGCTGTCTCCTCTTACACCCAGCCTTTCTTCGAAGGAGGCAGGACAGCTCATTGGTGGCCGTGCTGAAGCTCTCAGGGCTGTAATTTTCCTGGCTGTAAAACAAGGCCATGGTCAAGATCTGAGATAACTAGTTTCAGTACAGTGGGGGGCCAGGTTACAATGAAAAAGGACCGGTTTTTGCACATCATGGAAGAAAAAAATAAATTCAAATTGTATTTAAAAGATTTACCATAGATGTGCATTTTAGTCATGACTGTAATAACTATAATTGGCATTGATGTGTTAAAACGTGAATATGTTCTTAGCAAGGCCGTGCGTGTTTGGACAGCATCTCATTGTCTGCAACATGATGCCAGCTGCTGAAGGCTTAGGTTACTCAGGATTTGTTTTCTGACCACATACGATTCATAGTAAAGAAACGGCATTCAAATCAATAGGTTGGCAGATTATGGGCAAAAGATTCACCATGAGTGTTTAGCACCATAATCATTATCAAGTTATAACTGCTAGACCTGTAGTCACACTGTACTATTGAGGCCTTCATGGGCACAAATAGAAAAGGAATCAGGTTTATTGCTGTCGTTCTGTAACTGCTCACAGCTTGCCTTGTATTCAATCTTTAACTATTCCTCTCAGTGGCAAAATCGTGAGTGTGTGCACAACTTTTTTCTCTCCAAATCTTGAAACTGGAATAATTGCCAACCTGACTACAAAAAAAGTACATCTGCCATATGAAAGTAGCTTCGGCTATTCTGTGTTAAATGAATAATTATGACACTAGGCTCTGGTGGCACATAATATGAATTTTGAAACACATTTGAAACTGGAGCATGTCAGGTTTGTGTGGTTTCAACTGTTGAGAAATTGCTTCTTTGTGCTTATTGATATTTTTTTTCAGGGAACACTCTGTTATTTGGTTCAAAATGTCACATGACAGATGATCTCTTTGGTACATATAATCCGTGCAATTATAGTGTGAGCTTCTCCTGTCAGTGGTGGTTAAAAATCCATATACCTTTCTCTTACCTCTGATATATATATATATATATATATATATATATATATATATATATATATATTTTGCTGTACGCGGGCCTCTCACTGTTGTGGCCTCTCCCGTTGCGGAGCACAGGCTCCGGATGCGCAGGCTCAGCGGCCGTGGCTCACGGGCCCAGCCGCTCCGAGGCATGTGGGATCTTCCCTGACCGGGGCACGAACCCGTGTCCCCTGCATCGGCAGGCGGACTCTCAACCTCTGCGCCCCCAGGGAAGCCCCGACCTCTGATATTTTTAATTCAGTTTAACTCATCCCTTTATTAAAGCTTGAATTTGAATGGGTTCCATTAACAGGTATTTTTAAAAAATATTTATCTTTATTTTTGGCTGCGTTGGGTCTTTGTTGCTGCTTGTGGGCTTTTCTCTAGTTGCAGCGAGCGGGGGCTTCTCTTGTTGTGGAGCACGGGCTCTAGGCGCGCAGGCTTCAGTAGTTGTGGCCCTCGGGCTCAGTAGTTGTGGCTTGCGGGCTCTAGAGCACAGGCTCAGTAGTTGTCTCACACGAGCTTAGTTGCTCCGGGGCCTGTGGGATCTTCCCGGAGCAGGGCTCAAACCCGTGTCCCCTGCATTGGCAGGCAGATTCTTAACCACTGTGCCACGAGGGAAGCCCCATTAACAGGTATTTTAAGGTGACCATCAGTCTGGGGTGCTGCCAACTGTCAGCCTAACATCATCCCCAGCCCTCGAGCTGGAGGTGCAATTTAATTTCGAGCCTGTTGCAATGCAGGGATGTAGCTGTTGTGTAAACAGCTCTGGTAACGACATAGCACAGTTGACAAGCGATGGTTCTCAGGCAGGGGAAAGTGTGTTATTTAGCTGTCTAACTGGTCACTCTGATTCCAGTTCTACCTGGGGTACATCTAACAGAGCCACACATGGTAATTAAAGCTATAGATTGATCATTGGTGGAGTCATCCCATTTAAGGCTCATTACAGCCAAACTTAGGCCTGTCTTCATTCATTACAATAAAGGCCAAACGTATCCACCTTACTTAAAATAGTATTTCCTTTTTTTCCTTTTAATTGGCATGTGCAAGTGAATACTAAAGCATAAAATTAATTAAAAGTCAACCTCTTTGCTAATGCAACGTACCGTAGGGCCCTTCTTGGCCTGTGCCAGGCATTTGCCATTCCCA
This sequence comes from Delphinus delphis, assembly GCF_949987515.2. Classification (NCBI taxonomy): domain Eukaryota; kingdom Metazoa; phylum Chordata; class Mammalia; order Artiodactyla; family Delphinidae; genus Delphinus; species Delphinus delphis. The sequence goes on from NC_082704.1 coordinate 109,674,429, forward strand.
GACTGCGTGGTCACGCAGGCTCCTCTCAGCCCTGTAACCCACCATGGGGTCTGTTGTGATGGCAGAGATTGGTAGGTTATTCATGTCTACCCGCTTTTTCCCCAGAGTGGCTAGAATGGTCGTAAGTATAGAGAAGAAGTGTGTTAAATATTCATCTAGTTTAATTGAATTTAATGTACAATCCTTAAGATTAATCTGAAGTTTTGGAGTCATTAATGGTTCATTCTTTTTCATAGCGTATAATTTACTTGCTATTATCTAAGGTAGTGAATTATTTAAGTAAAAGGGAAAGTTCTTTGCATGAGATGGATCTTACCAAGCCATTGCTGCTTTCATTCATATGCGATTAACGGCTATATTAAATTAGGAATGCAGGTAAGGGGAGGTGTGGCAGTCCGAGGTTTGCGATGTTAGCTTCCCACGTGTTGCCTGATATACTGCAGCCTGGGATCCAGCGCTTGCGGAATGACCTATGCTCCACAGGCACATGCATTAGTAACTTCAAATTCCCATGAATATGAATAATAATGGTTGGCTATCAGTTTAAAGGACAGTGAACCAATTAACATGTAATATTGTCATATACTTTGATTTATAAACATGCACAAATTGTTCTCTTTCAGGACATTAATTTTTCTATTTTAGTTTCTTCTTTTAGTTCTGTAACACTAAATTTTAATGGTATTGGGGTGATTTATGTATTTTCATGACAGTTTCTGAAGTGTTGCCAAAAATGATGGTTGTTTTTTAAAATTCAGGTGATTTCTATATATTGTTGAACAAGAACCAAATGTTGTATACATATCTCAGTCTATTTATACAATAGTGGTGTTTTCCACCGTGGCCACCCACACCTTGATCTTGAAATGTCCCTGAACTATTAAAATAATAGAAGGGCACGAGAATATAAACAACATCTACCTACCCACCACCTAGTTTTATCAAATGTTACCATTTTGTCATACTTACTTTTGATTCTTTAAAAACCAGTGAAGAGACTTCTGGTTTCAGCTCAGAGATGTAGAGAGCTGCAAAAACGTCCCTCCCACGCTTATAAGAAAAAATCTGGACAGACTAGAAATTAATAGAGAACTGAGTTCGCAGAGCAGACGGCCATTTCAAAATCTGGAGAGAGAGGGGGGCACTTTCTGAGACAGAAGACTTTTGTTTACTAGAGACAGAAGCCACCGGACACCATAGCAGTAGGTAGAAAGATGAAGCTGAAGTTCTGACAGATTGCCGGAGGCTGAGTGTGGGCTAACCTGAGTGTGAAGCTCCTGGAGGCAGCACTGGGGTAGAAGGGGGTCCCACCCTTTTGCAGGCTTTCCCTCCAGGAGCCCCACCTGGCTCTCACAGGGGAGACTGAGGAAAATCCAGAGAAAACTCACGGTGTGGGCTGGGGGTACTGGCTCAGGAGCCACTGAGAAATCCACTCAGACCCTTGTCCCTTAAGGAACAAAAGGCTTATTCTGCAGGGGGAAGGACATGGTCTGAGGGCACTGGTGAAATGCCATTGCAGCTGGGGGAAGGAATTCCACTCAGTCCCAGCCCCCCACCTCACCTAAAAAAAAGTCTTAATCTGCATGGAGAAGGGCATCAAGGCTGTGGACTAAGAACGCTGGAGAGCACCCCCTGCAGCTGGGGAAAAGGGGTGGCGGAGCTCTGTCCCCGGAAGAGGGGCAGAAGCTGTTGTGAAGGGGAACCCTCACCTCCCAGACACAGGCCCCGGCCCCATGTGCACTCCAAAGACTGAGGAGAACCTATTCTCCCCCCCAGCATGCTAACAAGCCTTCAGGAGTAACAACAATGGATCATAGCAGGGAGAGCTGCTAGAGACAGGCTCTCTCTGGGGAGCAGTACAAAGGGAAACCCCAAAGCCAAGAGGGGGACCAAAAAAAGAAGATCACTAGAGGAATTTGAAGTTTCTGATGTCCATAGGAACAACCCACGTCAACATAGCCGAACTGTTGACTAGATTAACATAAATCCCCATACTAAGGGCTCATTGACCTCAGTAGTTACTGCTCTATACAAAATGTCTGGCTTTTAACCAAAAAATTACAAGCCATGCCAGAAGGCAAGAAAATGCAGTCTGAAGAGACAAAGCAATCATCGGAACCAGACGCAGATATGACACAGCTGTTGAAACTATCAAACACATATATTACCTAGCTCTGTACACTGAATGCCCTTCGTGTGCCAGGTGCCATTTTAGGAATGTGCTTCACAAGGTCTGTGCCCTTAGAGAGCGTACATTGTAACAGAGGAAAGAGAGCCTAACTGCAGACAAGCAAAAAAACAAAAAAAACCCAAACAAACTGTAAACCATGAAACATGCAACAAAGAAATACAGGAGGGGGAAAGGATAGAGTGACTGACCGGTGGAGTGTGAGCTGTTTCAGCCAGAGTCATCAGAGAAGGCCTCTTGGGGGAGGTGACATTGTAGTTCACACCTGAGTGATGAGGAGGTTCCTGTCATTACTCGGGCCATCTAAGTCGAGAACAGCCAGTGCAAAGGCCCTGAGGCATGAACAAGCTTTGGCTCCCCTCAGCTTTAGAAGGTCACAGCGCTAGGGAGATATTGCTGATGAGAGCGACCCTTGCAGCTGAGTCACTGTCAAGGCTAAACCCAGGGAGGAAGTAGTGGGTGGGTTCCCTCCTGCTCTCATTCTTCTTCTCTTTTTTAAACACAGACAGTAATTACTCCTCTCCCCTACCCCGCCCCATTTTGAGGGACGGGGAGAGGCTATTTTACCTTTTTTATAACCACTTCAGGACCTGGCACAGAGTGAAAAGGAATGTGAATTTGCTGTTGTGAGTAGAGGCCTTATTATTTATCCAGTAACGGTGTATTACTTACTCCTCTCCTAATTGTAGGGAATGTGCATTAACTCAGCTAATCCTCACCCCAACCCCACCCCAGGTAGTGATTATTCCTGTATTACAGACAGAAAACTGAAGCCCACAGCAGTTACCTGACTTGATGGAGATTGCAGCTGTATTATAGGTCAGGCTTGGTATCTGAACACCAGTAGCCCGACTTCTCATGATTGCCTCGTAAGAACTAACTGGAAGGATGGGTGTTCTGAAAATGAGCCTCTGGTGGGGGGAAAAATAAAGGAACATTACTGTTTAATTCTTAGGGCAACTCAGTTTACGTTAAAGTGTTGGCTAGTGAAACTGCCCAGGGAAGTGGATTTAATAAATACACTGAATGATCTATCATTTGTTCATTTGTTATGAGTGCTTAAAAACAGATGAAAATGGGTAGCTTAAACAGTTTCAACATCCCAATTCCCTCTGCTCTCTTACTACTACATATATTACTATGTAGTATTAATACTGTGAAGGCAATTGTCTGGCATTTGCCTACCCAGAACGTTCTGGAAAGCAGCATTTGTGATCTCAATAAGTGTTATGTCATTGCTACCAGTCTGCTGTTTTGTAGAATGCATTTTTCACCTGCTCGAATGCTTTTCATAATTTTTTCTATAATAATGCTTATCCACTGAGAATAAATGTCATAATATAAATAAACCATATTAAGTACACGATTTGAGGGGGAGAACTTTACATATTCATTGATTTCTTCCTTTCTTTTCTTTTTTTTTTTTTTTTGCCATTAGAGGAAAGAAAAAAGGACTTTCCCGCAAGCACCTCTCTTGATACAACCAGAAGGTTGCTCGTGTTGGGTAATGAAACATTCGTTGAAGGAAATGCAATCTGGGTGGAGTGTTCTCTAACCAGTAGTAATAATTGAGCACCTCCTGTGTACATAGTTCTCTTATCTGTATCATTTATGGTACTACATACTGGGAGGGAAAAACAGCAAACTCCTATACAACATTTCTTTTTTTTTCTTTAACATCTTTATTAGAGTATAATTGCTTTACAATGGTGTGTTAGTTTCTGCTTTATAACAAAGTGAAACAGTTATACATATGTTTCCATATCTGTTCCCTCTTGCGTCTCCCTCCCTCCCACCCTCCCTATCCCACCCCTCTAGGTGGTCACAAAGCACCGAGCTGATCTCCCTGTGCTATGCAGCTGCTTCCCACTAGCTATCTATTTTTACATTTAGTAGTGTATATATGTCCATGCCACTCTCGCTTCGTCCCGGCTTACCCTTCCCCCTCCCCATATCCTCAAGTCCCTTCTCTAGTAGGTCTGCTCTTATACAGCATTTCCCATGGACCAGAGAGTTTAAGTAACTTGCCCAGGGGAGAACAAATACTCAATGCCAGAGCTGAATTTGAACCTGTTGGTGGTTTAATTCGAGTCCATGCTCTCTCACTCCTGATTGTACTATGGTACAGGGGTACAGGATTGTCTGGGTGGCCTTGGCTACATTAAAACAACAACAACTGGACTTCCCTGGTGGCGCAGTGGTTAAGAATCCGCCTGCCAATGCAGGGGACACGGGTTCAAGCCCTGGTCTGGGAAGATCCCATGAGCTGCGGAGCAACTAAGCCCGTGTGCCACAACTACTGAGCCTGCACTCTAGAGCCCGCGAGCCACAACTACTGAGCCCACGTGCTACAACTACTGAAGCCCATGTGCCTCGAGCCCGTGCTCTGAAACAAAGAGAAGCCACGGCATTAAGAAGCCCACGCACCGCAACGAAGAGTAGCCTCCGCTCGCCACAACTAGAGGAAGCCCGCGCGCAGCAGTGAAGACCTAACACAGCCAAAAATAAATAAATAAATAAATTTTAAAACAACAACAACAACAATGCAGAGCTTAATTAGCATGAGGGGTACCGGGTACCATAATCTGTCAGGTTCTAAGAACCTGCTAGAAATCTTTGCTGAGCTGGGTGTTAGGCTACTGAGAGATTTTTTTTTTTTTAATATGCAGCTACATTCACTTGGAACCACGACTTCCTGTGAAGGCCTTATGATGTTATTTGAACAAGAGAAATAAGCTTATGAATTTTTAAAAAGTTTCTTGAAGTATATTGATTTTTAAGAATGGATGCAATTAATAGTTCTCATGAGTCCTAAGAATTATTCACCTTGGCGTGCTTTGGGTCCACGTAGAGCTCTTTAATATTCAAAGACTTTGCAGGTCCTGCTGCTGTGCCCATGTGGGAGTCGAATGTGGCTGGTAGCTTTAAACATGCGCAGTAATGTAAGTGTTGACGCTGCCAGCACAAATGGAAAAATGTATTGCTTTTATTGAAAAAACAGGCTGTGTCTAGTCTTTTGACTCCCTTTACATTTAATCTAATAGTTTCTGGGAGGGTGGGAGGGAGGGAGCGGGATTTGGCCCTTTTGTCGTTCATCAGTAAGATCCTGACAAACTGTGGGATGTGAATTCTGATGGTGATCTCCCACTGCTGCGTCTCTCACTTGTGAAGGGGAAACAAATAAAACACAGCCTAGGAGACTGTGAAGCCAGGTGATGGTATAGCCCGAGCTTCTCAAGCTCTATCGTGCCTTCCAGCTTTCCAGATCCGTCCTTTCCCATCTTGTTAAAATGCAGATTCGGATTCAGGGGGTCTAGGCTGGGTGAATGGGGGAAGGCCGAGATTGATGCTTCTTTTAGTAACAAGGGTGTAACTGACCCTTTTCACCCAGCCCTCTATTTTGGGGCTGTCTTGATCCCCTGAATCACCTGGGGGAGTTTGAACACCATGGATTCCCAGTCCACACACCAAACTGATTGGATTAGAGTCACAGGGGCTGAGGCTAGGCAGGTATTTAGGGAGAAAAAAAAAGCTACTGAAGTGATTTGGTAATAAATCTGTCACCTTTGTTTTTCTTTTGGTAGGGGAGAAGGGGGATAATGACAGCTTTGAAAACTTCACTGTTGGAATCAGATTGAGATGTTTAAAGACAAACTATCTGACGTCCCAAGGGCTTCCTGTTTGATCTAAACTCCCTGAGAAAGCCCGCCCACCCCGGCCCGCCAAGGGAATTGACCAGTTCTTGATTGTGCCCAGGCTGGCTTAAATCAGGGAGCATAGAGAAAAAGGAGAGTACTTAACGGTTGGTTTGCTGACCTGCTCAGCATTAGATAATGTCTGTGAAGGTTCCCGGAGTGTGTCCAGGGAAGCTGGGACCCAAATATGGGAAAGAGGAGTCATGATTATGAGGTAGGAGTTGAAATCACCGTTGTGAATATTTGAAGTGTTGTTTCAGCTCTTTCCTCGCTCCTGTGTTGGAGTTTCATTTGTGGTGGTGTTCCGAGAGCGAGAGCCGGGACAAGCAGGAGGGCTGGGCCGTATCTTTGTTGTGATGGAGCGCCAACTCCGCGGTGGGTTTCTGCAGGTTGTTCCTTTCACAGAGTGACTTTTTCTTTTTTTTGAACACTGAGACTCTCCAGGAACTGGCTTTTTAACATTTCTTAAATTTTGCTATTAATCTTTTCCCCTGAGATCTGCAGGAAGATCAGACACCAGGTGGAGACGATCTTGCCAACATTCCTGCATCTATTGGGTCCCTTTTAAAATGTGTAGTCTTGCTTTAAAACCAAGTGTTTCCCATTCTTGTTGCGTTTGTGACTTTTGGTACCCCAGCTCCTTACCTTGTCTAAGGGTTAAAAATAAATAAGGACACCCCATAATCAGAAAAAATAGTCAGACATTCCTGCCCTTCCTTTGCTTGAAAGCTTGTACACAGTGAGAGAGATGCTGTGCACTGTCACCATTACCTTTTGCCTCAGGGAGCGTTTGAGCCAAGAAGCAGAAGTGCTCAGCATGGTCGGAGACAGGGATTTCTTACAGGGTGGCTTGTACATGTTGTGGGCACCTGTGTCCCTTGCTGAGCCTGAAGTCGCTCTAGGAAAGTGGGTGTGGGCGGGAGCCAGGACATGCGGGACCTACCTCTGGCTCTCCCACCCCCAATGTCAATGACACAAGGGACCTATAGGAGAAGCTGGTGTCCTTCCCCAAAGAGAAAGCTCAGACCAGTTCAGTGGGTGTCCATCAAGTGTCTGTCATGTCTGGAGTGCTGTTCTAGGCCCTGGAGTCTAGCCTGGTGGGAGAGATAGACCCAGAAACATACTTTTTCAACCCATTGTGACAAGCAGTCAGTCTGCTCAGGGAACCCAAAGGGAGAGGACCTAAGAGCTGGGGTACGATAGGAAGGACTAGATCAGTGAAGAGGACAGCTAGAGCGAGCTAGGAAGCAGGTGCCGTGTGAGCAGAGGCAGAGGGGAAGCAATTTGATGAGTTTCTGGAAGTGAGCCTCGCCTGCGAGTAAAATGGGAGCTGGGGAAAGTGAGGTCGGGAGGTGACAGGGACCTTGCGTCCCTTTGTAAGGAACTTGGATTCTACCAGGAAGCACTGAAGGAAGGATTTTAAGCAGGGGCGTGCTGCCATCAGGTGTGGATGGAGGAAAAGTCTCCTCAACCTGTGACTTCTCCTGAATGAGCATCTGCTCCCATGTAGCTTTTTTTTAAAATAAATTTATTTATTCATTATATTTATTTTTGGCTGCGTTGGGTCTTCTTTGCTGCGCGCGGGCTTTCTCTAGTTGCGGCGAGCGGGGGCTACTCTTCGTTGTGGTGCGTGGGCCTCTCATTGCGGTGGCTTCTCTTGTTGCGGAGCACGGGCTCTAGGCGCGCGGGCTTCAGTAGTTGTGGCTCGTGGGCTCTAGAGCGCAGGCTCAGTAGTTGTGGCGCACGGGCTAAGTTGCTCCGCAGCATGTGGGATCTTCCCGGACCAGGGCTCGAACCCGTGTCCCCTGCGTTGGCAGGCGGATTCTTAACCACTGCGCCACCAGCGAAGTCCCCCCCTTTTTTTTTAAACAGCTCTATTGAGATCTAATTTATATACTGTAAAATTTACCCATTAGAAGTGTCCCATTCAGTGGTTTTTAGTATATTTACAGAGTTGTGTAACCATCACCACAATCTAATTTTTGAACTTGTCCATCACCCCCAAAGGAAACCTTGTGCCCATTTGCAGTCACTCCCATTTCCACGCCCAGCCCTAGGCAACCACTCATCTTTGTAATTTCTCCCTTTTCTTTAACATTAAGCGGAATGTTTTCTGTGAGTGTTTTATTAACTTTAGAGGAGTCTCTTTTGCCAAATTACAAACTCTTGCTCTTGGCTCCGCAGACCGTTCCTGTCAGCGGTGCTTTAGATCACATGTAACAGAAACCTCTCTGGGACTGGATTAAACAGGGATATTTGTTATCTCAGTAATCGGGAGGCTACAGGTAGGGTGGACCCTGAGGGCAGTGTGATCAGCTGCTTAATGTGATATCATAGACCTGTGTTCTTGCTGTCTCTCCACCATGGTATCGGTCTGGCAGTAGTTTCACCCAAGGGCTGGTTTCTCTGGTTGTAGGATGGCATCCTTTGGCGGGGAAGCGGGGCCCTCTGCTTCCTTGTTCATAGCTGGTATGTAGGAGGAGGCCTTTCCTGCAGTCTGATTGGGTGAGCTGAGTTCCTGTTGCCCACCCTGAACCAATAATTGGTTTGCAATTAATTAGGCTGCCACTCCGGAGCTGGGAATGGGCTTTATGGGGGATAGGTGGGCACCTGTGACCAAGAGTGGACTCTGCTGGGTAGGCTTGTGAGTAATGGTACCTGAGCATTTTTGAAGCTGACCCTAGCCTTACGTCTCTGTGAAAAGTGTCATCAATTCAGATCTCACCAGTTCAGGAGTTCCTCACAGTCTGGTCAGGGAGTGCTCTGAAGTTTACCTTTGGATGATGTAATAGTGTGGGCAGTAGTGGGAATGGTGGTAACATTAACTTATGTGGGATATTAATGATTTAAGTCTCTTTAGAAAAACCTGTTTGCTTTAGGATAGAAATATTTAAATGTCACTAGTAGTAAATAATAGAACATCATTCTTATCTAGTTATTAAGTTAGCCCGTTGGAATCTCTCCTGGAGGAAAAAAAAATAAAATCCTGTCCTGAATATGTCAGTTTTCGAGTTACTATATGAACTTGGAATTAACAAAAATTGACTTTCTTTCAAGTGTAATTCACACTTCACTAAGCCAAATAGACATTCTGCCAGTTATCTGGACTTTATTAAACTTTGCTTTATATGTAGTAGAAAAATCAAGGTAGGCCTCTGCTTTGCACAGTCATTTATTTGATTATGAGCTGTATTTTCAAGTCTATTTTGGAGTGAGGTTTGTCCTCATGTAAGTACTGAGCGTTTGCTGGTGCAGCTCTTAATGGTGAGAACGGATGTTGAAGAAAGCAAACACCATATGCCCTTTGTTTCCCGTGCATGTCCCCTCCTGGAGGCTGGGTGGAGTGTTTCAGCTGTCTCGAATAATCTCCATTTTGCTGTGACTGCAGACTTTGTGGTTCTCCAGCTCTCCTCTCTGATGTTAGTTACAACTTCTTCCTAATTAGGTGGCTCTTTTTCCTCTTTCTCCCCGGGGTCATAAAGGTTCCACACTCTCAAGTGCCAGAGACTGGATTCATTTTGAAAAAAAACGCATTTCACTCGATTTGTGAGAGAAATAAGCACAGAGAGAGAGAAAAAAAAAACCCACCCAGTGTGAATATGTAGCGGGAGGGGCGGGTGGGCTGGGTACGGGACAGGATGCTTAGAATAATTCTGCTGCCAAGTGAATCACAGGGACTTGCAGTTCTCGGCGAGCACGGAACACACTCCTGCCCAGAGTTCAGACACAGTCAGCCCGCTCTCACCATTTCATGCTCCGCGGTATGGAGCTTTCGGCAGCCAAAGCCCCGAGTGCTGCCGATGCGTCTGAGATTGTAAGTAGGCCATACATCTGTTTCGATTGTTATTATGTCTGCATCTTTTGTAGCCTGTTGCCCGACTGCTTCGTAGGCCGGGAGGGAGGCACGATAGGGAATTTGGTCCTGGCTCAGTCCTTCCGAGATGGTGAGCAACACCGTTTTCCATTTGGACCCAGGTGTTTCAGTTTTCTTGTTTGCGGAGGAAGGGAATTTCTTTCCCCAAGCCCTCCTCAGTGACAGAAGTGGCTTTTGGCTGAGCCCCTTTGGTAGCGGCACCTATAAAGATTTGGAACAGGTCTGTCATCTGGCGGGATGGCTCTTTCCTTCTCCTGACCGCTGTCAATGAGTTTTTTCCAGGGGACACGGCACACGAGACAACCCCAGTCAGCCAAGCCCACCCCCGAGTCCCCACGCCTGCAGATGGCCCTTTCACGGGTGAAGTGTCCCTGTCAAGGGTTGGGAGTAGGTAACATTTCTGAGGCAGCTGACAGAGTTGGGAGGCTGGGATGAAGCCAGGTGTGGAATCCAGCTTTCCTGTGGTGGGAAGGAATAAGGGGGCAGGAGAGGAGAATGACAGGGAGGCAGGACAGAAAGTTAGATCGGGGGCTTTTCATGTCACTGTCCTGTTGCTCGATGCCAGCCCAGGTGGCAGGCAAGGCTCAAATCCTCACTCAGCTAACTGTAGCCTGGGGCCACTAACAAAAATCTCTCCTGGTCTTACTTTTCTCACTTGAAAATTGTGATCACTGCACTTCATGGGATTGCTGTATTATTTGGAGTGATGAGCGTGAAAGCACCTGGCACTTGGTCAGCACTCCCTAAGTGATGTATTTTGCCCTCCTTTACCCCTTCTCCTTCCTCAGTGGGATATTAGACCATCAGTGCAAGCAGTGTGCTGGGCTCTGAAATGCCACCCATGTTGCTGTCCCCAGCTTGTTTGCGGGCAGCCTTTGTGGCCGTCGAGTTCCCTTGGTTGGTGTCATAGGTTTATCTTGAGGCCGGGCAGTTGGCCTGGTTGCCCTTTTATTCATGGGTACATGACTCCCCAGAACAAGGAGGTCTCGGGGAGAAGGTGTGAGTGTGTTGCACTCATGTCTCACAGATCTGTTTACCTTAGAGATCATGGGGACTGGGGAGGCTGTGCTAAGAGCCCTAGATGGAGAGTGATCATTCAGAAGAGCCATTTCTGCTTCAGCTTTGAATTTCCAAGTTATCAATACCTATGTTCAGCCGGCGCAAGGGAGAAGAAAAAGGAATGATAAACCTCGAAGAACACTGCTCAGCAATTTATCTGATTTCTGATTCAGAAGTAGGTGTAGAGCTACTTCGCCGTGACTTTACATCCAGTTGTTTCAGTCATCCTGTTCATGGATTCAGCCAACCTCCATGCACATGGGTCAATTCCTAATTGCCTTCCCACCATTAAGTGTGTTTGCTTGTTTAGGGGGATTTTCTAGAGCCTGTCTTGTTAATTAGTTTTACCGGGTGCTTTATATTTGCTGCCTGTGAGTTAATTGCTAATAATAGTGTTCCCTTGTCAGTTACAAGTTCTCCCACCCCTTTGCCCCCATTGAATTCCATGTATTTCATCTCATATTTAGGCTAAAACAGTTTGTCTCTAGCTGGCAAGACTCCTTAATAACTGTGCTCATGAGCTGTAACACAATGGTAATTTTTACCCTTGATTTTGGAGACGTTGTATCATCTGTACATTTTGTTTTGTGTGCAATGATTTAAGAGTGCCTTTTTTTCCTTAACCAACATCAAAGTCATGTATCACAATGTACCAACCTTCAGTAGCTCTCTGTTGCTCTTCATTGGAACCCACCTTCTTGCCCACCACCGGCTGTGCCTTGTATGATCTGGCACGTGCCTATCTTTGCAGCCTCATTGCGGTCACCCTCCCACTTCCTCCTACCATACCACCGCCCTGGCCACCCTAGCACCTGCTGAGCCCCTTCTTGCTGCTGGGCCCAGGCACTTGAGGTGCTTTCTCCTGGGAGCACCCTTTCTTTGGCTCTTGCTTGGCTCGCTCTTGTTCTGCTTTCAAGTGTTACTCAGAGAAGCCCTCCTGAGCCATCTTATCTAAAGGGACTTCCTCCATCTTAAGTTTCCTTCTCCCTTCCCGTCACATCACCACATCTATTTCTTGCAGGGCGCTTACATCACAGCCTGTAAATCCCTTGTTGCCTCATTGATTTACTTGGCACTTGCTGTCTCCTTCACTGGAATTTCAGCCCTGGTGCGGGCAGAGGCCTTGTCTGTCTTATTCCACTGTATCCCCGGCGCCTAACTCAGTTCTAGACACATAGTAGATGCTCAGCAAATATTTGTTGAATGAATAGAGGCTTTGGATGACTGATACAGTGGATGCCTTTTAAGTAGTGTGCGACTGCAAGCTGATAAAGTTAGTTCCCTCTTTTCTGTGCCAGACCCTCCCCACCCCATGTGCCTCCGTCACTGCTCTGGCACTTTGGGAGCACTCCAGACCCCAGGGCCCCGTTTCCCTCTCCTGGCAAGCCCATGGCTGGTATCAGGAGTCACCCTCTAACTGTTTTAAGCATCACTTTTGTTCTCAAAATGAAAACCACCTGTCTTCAAAGTGATTTGCTTAAAACAAATGCGTATTTCTTTAACAAGGCCTTCCTCCCCTTCTGCCTTTCCCCACCTCCTGCCAAGAAGAATGGGAAAACACTCTTATCTTGGAAAGTGATTTTTCCCTCTGGTCACAACCCACAGCTGGATGATTTATCAGCCAGTGTGCTGGGCAATAGCTTCCCCACCCTGCCGTTCTCAAACGGTGATGATTTGTTCTCCTGAGAGGCTTGAAGGGGGTCCTGTGATGGGGGCTGGGCGTTGACACTGCCCATCTTTGTATATTTCCTTTAAACATCCTTCCTACAGGTACGGAACCTAGCCCCGGGCACCATGTAAATGGCGGCAGGGGTGGGGATGGTGTCTAAGTGCTTTCTGGTGGACTGTTTGCCAGCTCATTGATTCCTTAACACCAACTCGGGGGAGTAAATAGTATTACCCCCATTTTAGAGGTGGTGAGATGGAGGCTCACAGAGGTTAGATAGGTCATAAGCAGCCAGAATCAGAACCCAGGTCTTTCTGGCTTCCAAATCCACGTATTATTTGTTGGTGTACTCAGTGTTCCTTAGGCTGTTTTTTTTTTTCCCTCACTACGCGGCTTGCGGGATCTTAGTGACTCGGCCAGGAATTGAACCCGGGCCCTTGACGATGGAAGCGTGGAGTCCTAACCACTGGACCACCAAGGAATTCCCTCTTAGGCTTTTTTTTTTAATATAAATTTATTTATTTATTTTTGGCTACATTGGGTCTTCGTTGCTGTGCCGTGGACTTTTCTCTAGTTGCAGCGAGCTGGGGCTACTCTTCATTGCGGTACTTGGGCTGCTCGTTGTGGTGGCTTCTCTTGTTGCAGAGCACGGGCTCTAGGTGCGTGGGCTTCAGTAGTTGTGGCACGCGGGCTCAGCAGTTGTGGCTCGTGGGCTCTAGAGCGCAGGCTCAGTAGTTGTGGCGCATGGGCTGAGTTGCTCCGCAGCACGTGGGATCTTCCTGGACCAGGGCTCGAACCCGTGTCTCCTGCATTGGCAGGCGGATTCTTTTTTTTTTAAGAAGATGACTTTTAAATGTATTTATTTATTTATTTTTTCTGTGTTGGTTCTTCGTTTCTGTGTGAGGGCTTTCTCCAGTTGCAGCGAGCGGGGGCCACTGTTCATCACGGTGCGCGGGCCTCTCACTGTCGCGGCCTCTCTTGTTATGGAGCGCAGGCTCAGTAGTTGTGGCTCACGGGCCTAGCTGCTCCACGGCATGTGGGATCTTCCCAGACCAGGGCTTGAACCCATGTCCCCTGCATTGGCAGGCAGACTCTCAACCATTGCACCATCAGGGAAGCCCCGGCAGGCGGATTCTTAACTACTGCGCCACCAGGGAAGCCCCAAGCCTTTTTTTTGACTATGTCTTGCCGTTAAAAAACAACCTGGCAACTTAGCATACATGTACACATACAGTACACATGTGCATATATGTACACATACATGTAGCTGCAAAACACTTCCTGAAGCAGTGGTTGCCTTCACTGTGTGTGATGCACTCTTTCATTCTCTGTTCTTTTCAAAGAATGCTGGTCAGCATATAGCAGGATTCCCTTCTTTTTAAAGGCTGAATAATATTTCATTGTATATATATGCCGTGGTTTCTTTATCCATTCATCCATCAATGGGTGGATGTTGTTTCCATACCTTGGTTGCCAGGGGCTGGGGGGGAGAGGGAAATGGGAAGTTGCCATTCAGTGGGTATAAAGTTCCATTTATGCAAGATGAATATGCTGTAAAGTTCTGCTGTGCAGCAGTACTGTGTTGTGCACTTAAGTTTTAAGAAGGTAGGCTCAAGTGAAGTGTTCTTACCCGCCCCCTCACACACACACAGAATGCTGGTGAGGACCTTATAAATTTTTTTTTTGGAACTCAGCTGTTTTTATTTCACTCCTTTTTAAAAAAATTTTTTTGGAGTATAGTTGCTTTACTGTGTTAGTTTACTGTGTTAGTTTCTACTATACAGCAAAGTGAATCAGCCATACATATACATATATCCCCTCATTTTTGGATTTCCTTCCCATTTAGGTCACCACAGAGCACTGAGTAGAGTTCCCTGTGCTATACAGTAGGTCCTCATTAATTATCTATTTTATACATAGAGTCAATAGTGTATAGATGTCAATCCCAATCTCCCAATTCATCCCACCCCCTCTTTCCCCCTTGGTTTCCATATGTTTGTTCTCTACATAATACAAGCCACAGGCCGGGAGAAAATATTTTCAAAAACACATTGATAAAGGACTCATGTCTAAAATATTAAAAAGAACACTTAAAACTTAGATATAAGAATACATATATCCCAATTAAAAATAAAATAGCTGAACAACACTTCACCTCTGCTTATGAGGTTACAGAGCAACCATAATTTTCATTCATTGCTTATGGGAGTGCAAAATGGTACAGCCACTTTGGAAGGCAGTTCGGCAGCTTCCCAAAAAGTTAACATACTCTTACAAAGCTAAATATATATGACTTAGCACTTCTGCCCCTAGATATTTCCCCAAATGATTTGAAAACTTATGTTGACACAAAAACATGTACATGAATGTATAGTAACTTTATTCATAATAGCCAGAAACTGGAAAAATCCAAGATGCCCCTCAGTAGGTGAATAGATGAACAAACTGTATTACATTCATTGTAATATTATTTAGCTATAAAAAGAAATTAGCTACTGAGCTATGAAAAGGCCTGGATGTATGTTTCATACATATTGCTAAGTGGAAAACGCCAGTATGAAAAGGCACAATAATGTGTGACCCCACATTATAGGAAATTCTGGAAAAGGCAAAACTATAGAGGCAGTAAAAAGATCAGTGGTTGCTAGGGGTTTAGGGAATAGAAGGAGAGTTGACTAGCTGAAACACAGGTAATTTTTAGGGTGGTCAAAATATTCTGTATAATACTTGGATGCTAGATACATGACATGCATTTGTGAAAGCCCAGAGAAGTTTGCAGAACAAAGAGTAAATATTAATGTATGCACATTTTAAAAATCATTTAAGTAGTTGGGTGATCCTAGGAAGGAATGCATACTGTGACAAGATAGTCTAGTTGTTTTATAATTGCATAAAACAATCTTAGTGAAGCGGATGGGGGATAAGGCGTGGCCCTAAATGACTTTGGAAATGAGTAGAATCTGTAAGAGTAAAGGCAAAAGAAATTGCACGTAAGTGCTGTACTTTAGTTGATGACGCTGTTTCCCCTGGGGGTACAGGTTAGAAATTCTGATACTGTTATACGTGTGTACTGGAATTTAACAGTTAAGTAAATGAATGGCAGATGGGAGAGCCAAGTTTCTCACTGATTGGACGGGAGGTTATAGAAGTGAATAGGCTAGAATGATTCTTGTGGTTATGATTTATAGTTGAAGACATTAATTTGAACTCATGTTTAGCTGAAAATAGATTCAGATGATTTCTATATGAAATATTTATAGATATATGTATATATACAGGTTAGTACACACATGTACTAACATGCTTCATGTTCTAGCAGCTGACAGGACCTAGAAGAAGTGAATATCCAGTAGCAAAAAACACACCTAGCAGTCAGATTTAGGTTTCTAAAAGCATTCTCTAGCAAAGTAACCAAGGTTCCTTGGAAAAATGATTCCAGGGCTGAAGCAGGAAATATACAAGATGAGACAGAGCATCTTGTAGTGCCAGAAAGTGATTTTTAAAAAATCTACATTGATGGAGGTATGTCAAAGGGACAAATTAGCCACCTGAAGAGGTCCCAGTGGCCAAATCTGAAATACTTTGAATAACAAAATAAATTCGTATTGGATTAAAGCCTAAAGTATAAAGTAAAATTCCATGAGTCCATATTGATGTAAAGAAGATTGAATAAGTAAATAAATGGGGCACATAAACAAATACCCCTTGCCAAAGAATTCCAAATAATTTAAGTAGATACTTTGACCTCAAGGAGAGAGAGCCTAAATCCCCATTCCTTAAGTCTAGGTTATGCATAATGACTTCCTTTTAAATTATGGAAGAAAGGAGACAAGAATAACTTCATAGTGGAGAAACCTGACAACCACTATCTCAGTCAGGTGATGGAAGTCAATATCAATGCCACGTTGATAATATGTACCCTTGACATGATGTGTTGACTGTGGCACTTTACCTCTGCAGTCTTCTGCGCAAAATACATAACTCAATCTAACCACTGGGAAAACATCAGACAAATCCCAAAAGAGGAAGTGATACAAAATATATAACCATTACCCCTTAAAACTTTCAGGGTCATCAAAAACAAGGAAGGTCTGAAAAACGATCACAGAGAGAAGTATCCTAAAGAGATATGACACTAAATATAACATGGACCTTCTAAATTGATTGCATGACCCACTAATTGATGGCAACCGGAACTCTTTTGGAAACAGCTTGACAAACACTAGTGTAGGTGAGATGTAATATATGCTTACTTTACATAGAGCTTTACATGATGTAAGCTACTTTCTAAAATGTCTGTGGAAGTATAACATACATATATAAAATGCACATGAGAGTAAGCTTGTTGAAGTTTTGCAAACTGAACATATCTGTGTAACCATCAAATCAAAACACACACCGCTAATTAAGCTTCTTTGAATCAAGACAGGCAGGCATGGAGTACAACAGAAACAGATATGCCCACGATTTGTTCTGAATTATGCACATCTAGCTTACTTGATAGAATTTCTCTTTTTAGATCGATGTTTTGTGTTTCCAGTGATGGGGCCTGACTGGTACTTTAGATCTAACAACCACCCAAGGAATGGAACAAGGCTTCCGTAAGGGCTGTCAGAAATGGGCAGAAAAGGAGGCTGGCTGAGCATGGGCCTGGCAAAATATGAACAACGAGGAGGAGGGGGAAAGGGCCAGGCCCCGAGGTTGGATATGGAAACATTCAAGTGTGAGGATTTATGGTGATAGTAATTGAGACCAATTTTACTGAAATTTGGGGGAGGGGTGTGAATGGGAAGGAGGGAAGGGAACTTGTGATTAGAGTCCCAGGCCCCTAGAAGCCAATGAACTTTTGTGTGAAATAAGGAACTTCTACCTCTCATGGTGGGTATTGACTTTTTTTTTTTTTTTTTTTTTTTTTGCGGTACGCGGGCCTCTCACTGCTGTGGCCTCTCCCGTTGCGGAGCACTGGCTCCGGACGCGCAGGCTCAGTGGCCATGGCTCACGGGCCTAGCCGCTCCACAGCATGTGGGATCTTCCCGGACAGGGGCACGAACCCGTGTCCCCTGCATCGGCGGGCGGACTCCCAACCACTGCACCACCAGGGAAGCCCCGGTATTGACTTTTAGAGAAAATTGTTTTAGCACACTGAAGCAAACTGCTTATTTCTTGGCGAAAAACATAAATGCATCTCAATACAAACGCAAGCTAGAGTAACTCAGCTTTCGTAATATGTGTGTCTGCAAGGCTGTCTAGGTGGACAAATTGTCCATAGTTCGTTGTAATGGGATGTCCGCAGAAATGAAAGAGAGCATTTACTGGGGTTTTAAACATTACATGCTGTTACAAAATTTGGGTAATCAACGCCCTTGGTGAAATGCAGTGATAGCAAATTTTGTCAAACTGCAGCAGCTTCCTTGAATCAGGGACTTTGGGATAATAATAAAATCCTTTAGTCATTGTGGACTAGATAAGCTCTTGACCTGTGGTGCTCACTGTGGGTTGGTGCTTAATTCTGCATGTGTTGTGACTGTGCTTGTGCAAAAAAAGTCCTGGGACTGTAACACACACACACTGTGGCCCAAGAGGAGGCACCCCGCTGGGGATAGGGAGCGGCTGTATTGGGACTTCCCTGGTGGAGCAGTGGTTAAGAACCTGTCTGCCAATGCAGGGGACACGGGATCGAGCCCTGGTCCAGGAAGATCCCACATGCCGCGGAGCAGCTAAGCCTGTGCACCGCAACTACTGAGCCTGCGCTCTAGAGCCTGCAAGCCACAACTACTGAAGCCCGCGTGCCTAGAGCCTGTGCTCCGCAACAAGAGAAGCCACCACAATGAGAAGTCCGCGCACCACAATGAAGAGTAGCCCCCGCTCGCCGCAACTAGAGAAAGCCCGCGCACAGCAACGGACACCCAATGCAGCCAAAAATAAATAAATAAATAAATTTATTAAAAAAAAAACCAAAAGAATGAGTTACTGTTCCTTTCTTGGAGCTGAGCGTCATGCCAGGGCAGTAAGTACTTGCTGGATGAATGGAGGGAGAAAGAAAAAAAAAAAATCATAGCTAGCATTTACTAGTGTGTACTATGTGCTTTGCCTCTTTGATCTGATCTAGTCATCAGAACAAGCCTTTGACGTAGACACTGTGAATATCCTTACCTTTAGAGTGAGCTTATGTCCCTGTTTGCCAGGGGACTGTCCTGGTGTTTGCCTATTGTCCTAGCATTGACATCGATAACCTCCTTTTCATTCCAAAATGTCCTGGTTCAGATGATAAATTCTTTTTAAAAAAATTTATTTTATTTATATACATTATTTATTTTTGGCTGCATTGGGTCTTCGTTGCTGCATGCGGGCTTTCTCTAGTTGAGGCGAGCAGGGGCTACTCTTTGTTGCGGTGCGCGGGATTCTCATTGCGGTGGCTTCTCTCGTTGCGGAGCACGGGCTCTAGGTGCGCGGGCTTCAGTAGTTGTGGCTCGCGGGCTCTAGAGCGCAGGCTCAGTAGTTGTGGCGCACGGGCTTAGTTGCTCCGCGGCATGTGGGATCTTCCCGGACCAGGGCTTGAACCTGTGTCCCCTGCGTTGGCAGGTGGATTCTTAACTACTGTGCCACCGGGGAAGTCCCGATAAATTCTTTCACTCTGAAACTTCAGGTCTTGTCATTTGACCACTAAGTTCTACTGCTTCACAATTTAGGTCAAGGAACATGTAGTATTAAAACAGCGTTCTTGATGTTTTCCAGTCCCCGTCTTTAGTGAAAATCACTGCCGTGATGTGTGACTAAGGGCAGTAGGAATGTGCTAGGCGAAGACCCATTGAAATCCTCTGTGTGAGCTCATTGCTGAATCTAGACGATGAGTAGCCTGGAGTGATAATACTGTTCACAAATGCCTGGTGCTTTATTATTTACAAAACCCTTTCTCCTACTGTATTGCGTTGAAACTTCTTGGCCCTGTGGTGTGGGTGGTGGTATTTCCATTTTCGGAAGGAGGATGCAAGGTCAGCAGGCCGACGTGGTCACCTGCCTGAGGTTTTACAGCCAGAAAAGGAGCTGATCCCAGATTCGACGCAGATATTCTGCCTCCATCAGCATTTTCTACCCTGCCAGACATGCCTTATGCAGCTATTCGACGGTGCTGTGGGGTTTTTTTAATTTTATTTTTTTAAAATTGAAGTGTAGTTGATTTACAATGGTGTGCCAATCTCTGCTGTACAGCAAAGTGACTCATTTATACACATATAGACATTCTTCTTTTCATATTCTTTTCCATTATGGTTTATCACAGGATATTGAGTATAGTTCCCTGTGCTGTACAGTAGGACCTAGTTGTTTATCCATCCTACATATACTAGTTTACACCTCGAGGGTGCTGCTTATGGAGCATTAGGACGTCACCTGGAGATTCATTAACCCCAACACAGGATTCCACAACCTCGACACTGTTGACATTTTCGGCTATTTAAGCCTATTGTGGGGCTGTCCCATGCACTGTAGGATGTTTAGCAGCATCTCTGACCTCTACCCACTAGATGCCAATACACACACCTCCTTTCCTCCCCCAGTTGTGACAGTGAAAAACGTCTTCAGGCAGTGTCAAATGTCCCCTGCAACACAATTGCCCCTGGTTACACCTGTCATTTCCCTCTCTCTCTAGTTTCTAAAGCATCAGAAAAACTATTGAAAGCCCCACAAAGGGGCAGAAAAGAGGACAAGCAACACATTTCACGTGAAATTCGCTTCCACAAAAGAACATTGGGTTCTTATCCCAAGGAAGGATAAGATAGCCACCATTTTTTAAAGTCAAAAATCACACAATTAAAAATGTTTTGTAATAGAAAAGTTAGAATAGAGATCAGCTGAAATATGCACATACAAAATCTCCTGTGATCCAACTGCCCAGAGATAACTATTGATACAATTCACATTATGCTTTCGCTCCTTCTAACCTTTTTGAACACAAGTGTATAAATATGTGTATCATTTTTCAAATAGGGCTGTGCCACAAATGCTGTTATAATCACTGCAGATATATTTCTATGTCTATGATATAGAGCTGCAGAGCGTTTCATTGTATGGCTACAGTATAATTTATTCACTCAGCCTCCTGTTGTGTACATTTGTTTTGTATCTACTTTTGCTTTTGCTTTTACATGCAGAGCTCTGTTGAGGATTCATGGTGTGCATCTAAGCCTTTCACAGCTTTTTTTTCCTTATAGAAATAAGGAAATTTTAGCATCTAATGAACAAGTATCCAGGTCATAATGTGCTGGATTGTATTTTGATTATATTACGTACTTTTGCCCCTTAAAATTATGGAAAGTGCATTGATAAAATTCTGTTTATGCACTCAGCTTGCAGAATGGAGTGTGGAAAGTTCTTTGGTTTTCTGATTAAATGATGATTAATGAGAAACCATTTAGGTTTCAGGCCTTGCTCATGAAAACCACTCTTAACTCAGGCTACTTCCTGAGTAGGAATTACAGCCCATTGACAATCAGTGAGTCTTCCTTTAATACTGTTCACTTCTGAGACTAATTTAGGGCTATGTTCTCATGAATTCTCATTGCTCAAGTATTTTTCTTATACGTGTTTAAAATGGAAAAAAAAACACCTCGTGGTAAAAACATTGAAGCAGTACAGAAGAGCTTAAATATTCCCTACTTTACTCCCCTCTTGTTTTTTTAATTCCCTAGATATTTTTAATGCAACTACAAACAATAAAAACATACAAAAAATTTTTTTAAATCCCACAAACTAGACAGTATGCAAGGTCTGATCCGAATGGCTTTTTTCAGTTAAAGTTTCCTTCTATGTCTGCACCTTATTCTGTGCAGTTGGTGCCCTATTTGGGGTTCTTTCAGGCCTTTCTTTTTCATCAGCAGCAAAGCACCCTATTTATGTGAGTGCACCTGAAGGATAAATGTCTAGCAGTGGAGTTGTTGGGTTAAGAGTCTGTCCTTAGAATTTTCATAGATACTGCTAATTGCCCTTCTACCAATCGTATATATATATATATATATATATATATATATATATATATACACACACACACATATATATATATACACACACACACACACATACGTACATACATACATACATACATACATATATATCCTGGCTTGCTTCCAGCAGGCATTTTTTTTTTCTGCCTGGCATAAACTATGGATTAATAAACCCTGTGGTTGAACCTCATCTATGGGAAGGGCCATAATTGGTTAGGAGGAGCCCACAGTCTCCCTAGTGACCATTCTAGGGATTGACTCCTGGCCTTGGGGGAACCAAGGGGGAGATTTATTTACTGACTTTCTCCTGGAATTGGTCTGGAACTGGCTTTTACTTTTGTCAACCGTGGAGTAAGAAGTACATGTGTAAAGCTGGGAGATGATACCCAGGTAGGTGACTTTCTGGTGATGTTTGACGGAGTGTCTCAATTAGAATTGAGGTGGTTAGAAATGGACCTTTGTTACTAAAGAGGTTGCAATATTTACTTCTCAGTGAGTCTCTGAAATAGAAGAGCATGTCATTTAGCATTTGGTACAATGTACTAAATGTAACATGTCAATATAATAAACGTAACTCTAATGTGATACAGTCATTTCATAGCCATTTTCACTCCCCTTACGTTTTCTGTAAAGTCTTTTCTGATGTTTCTCCCTTTTCCGTCTTTGTCTACTCCATATTGATAATTTTTTGTACTGTCCTTTTTTTTTGTGGTACGCGGGCCTCTCACTGCTGTGGCCTCTCCCGTTGCGGAGCACAGGCTCCGGACGCGCAGGCTCAGTGGCCATGGCTCATGGGCCCAGCCGCTCCGCGGCATGTGGGATCTTCCCAGACCGGGGCACAAACCCGTGTCCCCTGCATCGGCAGGCGGACTCTCAACCACTGCGCCACCAGGGAAGCCCTGTACTGTCCTTTTAAAAAACTGATAATTACGGTCAGTGCTGCATTTTGGACCTTTTGTTGTTTTATTATCTTATTTGTGACCAGCTTTGTCTCCCTAATCAAATGTTCACCACCCTTTGGTTTCTAGTCCTCATCGCCCTAGCACAGTGTTTGGCATATACGTATTTGGGTTGGGTGCTCACTTCAGAATCCTCATTTTATGGGGTCTCTGGTAAAAGAGGACCATCCCTGGACGGCCCCCCTTTGGGCCCCAGGACGGTGATCATTAAGGTCTCTGTTGCCTCACTCTTAAGGGCCTTGCTTTCCTGCCCAAGGGAGGGCACAGCAAGGTGCCATATTTTATTGGTTTTGTATTTGAAGCCACGGAGGTTGGCCAGTGTTTGAAGGTGGTTCCATGACCCCTGGAGGGCGCAGCAGCTGCCACAGCCCTGGATAACAGTGAGGGGCCTGTATTTTCTGAGAAGTCGGGGGGCTTTCTGATGGGCACTTCAAATGTTCACTCACTGCAGTCTTGGCCAGAATTTTTTGAGTCAGCGTGGGGTGAGCCACCCCGAGGCTGAGATACAGAGAGGAAAGCAGGGCTGAGGAAACTGACTTTTCCTGTCAGTGAGCCTGAAATGGGGGCAACTCTTGATATGCACGCCGTTGTCCAGTGCTGTAGCTAATGCTAGGAGATGACCTAGGAACTCGGGGCAGGGGCCCCTGCCCTGAAGGCGGAAGCTGACGGCTTTTTAGGTTTGGCCTCCAGTGGGGCTCCTTGGGCTCTCCTCTGCCTTCTCCTCATCCCTCCAGGGCTTACACCCGGGGCCCTGCTGACACTGTTCTCCGGGGAGCTTCCAGAGGCATGGCCTACACCTCAGCAGGGAGTCTTAAAAAAGAAACAAGCCAGAGAACTTTATTTTTCTTATTGTTCAAGTAATAGATTTTCTTTTATAGCAAATAAAGAGAACCTTTTAGAGGCAGACAGTGTGATCCAAGGAAAATGGCCTTTGGAGCCAAATGGTTCTGGGATGGAATGTGGGCTCTGTGACTTTTTCCTTAAGGAGCTGTTATGAGCTGAATTGTACACCCCCCCAAATTCATATGAGGCTAGTCTAACTGGTGTCCTTGTAAGAGAAGGGGCCTAGGATACGGAGAGACACCAGGGATGCGTACACCAAGCAAAGACCATGTGAGGACGCAGTGAGACGGTGGCAGCCTGCAAGCCAAGGAGAGAGGCCTCTGATGAAACCAAACCTGCTGACACCTTGATTTTGGACTTCTAGTCTCCAGAACTGTGAGAAATCAATTCTGTTGTTTAAGCCCCCCAGTCTGTGGTATTTTTTATGACAGCCCTGGCAAATTAATATAGGTGCTTTTAGCAAGTCAGCTCCTCCAATTTTGCTTCCCCCATCACTAAAGAGAAGACCACAATACCTGCCTTTCAGAGTCTATGTGAGGGACAGACATAATCCTGGCTTAGAGCAGGTACTCATAAATGGTGCCGGTGATTTAATAGTATAATGATAGAAACCACCACCCTGTCCCCCACCTAGGTTTTCTGGCTTCAGCCTGATTTGAGGGGTTTTTTCCTTTCTTTCTTTCTTTTTTTTTTTACTTTCCTTTTAAGTGCTTTTCAAACAGGGTTGCAAAGAACTCCTGGGATCAGAGGAAGTGGGTACTTCATGGGTTTATAACACGCAATGAAATATTTTCTTCTGATTAATCCTTTTCATCCTTTTAATCTCCTAACATACTGGTGTTCCAGGTACAATTTTATTTAGGACAAGGATTCTGCTGCTAAAATTAATTGAAAGCACCTTTGGGTGTGGTATAAATATTTCCTGTACCTAATATCCACTGTATTAGTTTGCTAAGGCTGCCGTCACAAAGTACCACCAACTAGGGGTACTTAAACAACAGAAATGTATTGTCTCACAGTTCTGGAGCCTGGAAGTCCAAGATTGTGGAGTGGGCAGGGTTGATTTCTTCTGAAGTTCTGAGGGAGACTCTGTTCCAGGCCTCTCTCCTAGCTTCTGAAGTTCTGAGGGAGACTCTGTTCCAGGCCTCTCTCCTAGCTCCTGGGGGGTTTGCTGGTGAGCTTTGATGTTCCTTGGCTTGTAGATGCGTCACCTTGATCTCTGCCCTCATCCTCGCACGGCATTCTCTCTGCGTGCGCATCTCCATTTCCAAATTTCTCCTTTTTGTAAAGATGTCAGTCATGTGGATCAAGGCCCACTCAGATGACCTCATCTTAACTTGATTGTCTGCAAAGACCCTATTTCCACATAAGGTCACATTCACAGGTATTGGAGAGTAGGACCTTAAACGTCTTCTGGAGGATACAATTCAAGCCATAACAGCAATGATACTGGAACCCAATTTGCCATCTGTGTCCCTCTGCCTGCAGCTGGCAGCTTCCCAGGAGAAGTGTCCTCGCCTGGTCTACAGCTTCCATTCGTCTTGCAGGTTTTAGCTCAGAAGTCACCTCCTCAAAGAGCTCTTCTGCAGCTACTCTCAGTATAGATTGATTGAATGAATGAAATAGATTGTGGAGTAAAATTGAAATGTGACTGAGAATTATGCCGATATTTTGCCCTAAAAGTGTGAGGGAGCTTCTCTCTACCCCCCATAAATGTTACTTGTAGCTTTCTTGTATATCTTGGCTGTGTCACCACTACAGATGCTATTTAAGTATCATTTTGTGCCTGTGAATTGAGATGTCGGGCACCTCCCGAATGTCATGATGTTTCCTGTTCTGTGTGCAGAGCATGCCAGGAGGACTCAATCTGTTGGATTTTAATTTTTTTTTGCAGTGAATTACAACTTAATTATGATTTTACAGTAATTCACAGAGCAAAACTGGCTAGAACCCTTCTCTGAAAGACCTCTCAGGTCTAGAAAACCTACAAATTACGAGTAAGGGAAGCATTTACTTATTCCAGTGAATCGGTTTGTGTTTATTGAGTATGCTCTATTTGCTAAAACCTTGCTAGGTGCTGTGCAGACAGTAGGTAGTATAGATAATAGTTATGGCCTCCAGCGCCACACAATTCATTTGCATCAAACATTCAAAAAATAAACAACAATCCACGCAAAGTTGAACGAGGATGTGTAGTGTAGAAATTAAGAAGGAAAGAGTGCTCACCGTGGGCCAGAGGGTCAGGAAAGGCCTTGTGGACAAGCTTAGCTTAAGCTTAGGCTACATCTGGAACAGGTAAAGATCCGAGGAGAAGAGGAAAATTACTAGTCCAGAATAATAGTAATGCACCGTGGAGGTATATAATAGTCCCAGTGTATATTGAGCGACCTTGTTCTAATAAGATTAATTTTGTTCATAGCATAGGTATGATCTGGTTTATAATAGGGAAATATTGGGAACAACTAAGCTTCCCATCAACTTGGGAAGAATAAATTACAGTACATCTCCATACTATATGGGATACTCCACAGCCAGAAAAAAGAATGAGAACACTTTTTACTGACATGGAAAGACCTCCCAAATATATTGTTAAGTGAGAAAAGCAAGGTTCGGGAGAGCATGAATCATACACTAACCTATGACATTTGCTTAAAGAAACTGGAAGATATGCAAGAAACTAATTACAATTAGGAGCAGTAGTGGTAACTGGGGTAGTGGGAGCTAGATTGTGTGTGTCTGTGCGTGTGTGTGTGTGTTTTATTTTGGAGATTTGAATGATATAAGTGTATCCTATTCAAAAGGGTAAAAAGAAAGCTACGCATGCTGGCAGCAGTGTTAGCTCACACTGTTGCTACTCTGAAATTGATTGCAATGTCTCGGGGGCTTTGCCTTGCTGGGACAGAATGAATGAAGATTACCAGCTACACTAGACATCTAAGGGATAAGCTCTTGCATTTGCTCAGACAAGGAAATTCTCTTAACCAGGTTTTCACTTTTATGGGTTATCACTAGAAATGTTTCACATGTGCACTAGAGTAGAGGGAATAGTATAATGACCCTCTTTGTACCCATCGTCCAGTTCCAGCAATTACCAGTGGCTGGCCAATCTCATTTCATTGGTTCTCCCTCCTCCTTACTCCCCCCCTCCACCCCGACCTTGATTCTTTTGAAGGCAGCACCTTTCTCATTGTTTTATTTAGAATTATGACTCAGACCTCATGGATCCCACCATGGCCCCAGACATGCAGAGAAAATTGGATGCTTGAGGTGGAAAAAATTGTCTTTGACTGAATTTGGCTCATCTCCTTAGGTGCAGTTTTTAAAAATTATGGTAAAATACACATAACATAAAAGTTATCATCTTAATCATTTTTAAAGGTATGGTTCCGTAGTGTCAAGTGTATTCACATTGCTGTGCAGCTGATCTCCAGAACTCTTTCATCTGGCAGAACTGAAACTCTAGCCATTAAAGAACAAACAACTCCCCGTTCCTCCTCCCCCCAGCCCCTGGCAACCACCATTCTACCTTCTGTCTCTCTGAATCTAACTACACTAGGTACCTCATATAAGTAGAATCATGCTGTATTTGTACTTTTGTAACTGGCTTATTTCACTTAGCAGAATGTCCTCAGGGTTGATCTGTACTGGAGCATGTGTCAGAATTTCCTTCGTTTTTAACAGTGAAGAATATTTCATTGTAGGGATAGACCACATTTTTGTGTATTCATTCATCTGTCAACGGACTCTGGGGTTTACTTTATGCCCCCATTTAGAATAGAGTGTTTTGTGGCTCATAATAATTTCATGCCACAGCACCATGATCTTCCAGTTAAGAGAATAATCCTGAGCAGTTTGAGAATTTTTATGCCAAAAACTTGACCTGCAAAGACCAGCAAACCTTCGCTTCTGCTCTTGTGACTGAGGGCACCTTTTTTTCTTAAAGCTCTGGTATTGAATTTTGTCTCTCATTAGACTAGCTTATGAATTTAGAGAGAGCGGGACAGAGGGTGGGGAGGTATCTCCCTTTGCCTGGTACCTGGCGCTGTGCTTGGTGCTGGTTGGGTGCTCACGAAATGTTTGTTACAGAATGAACCATACTTTGGACAAGTCACATAACCATATCTATGTATTTAGGGAGTTGAACCAGATGAATTCTAAGGCTCCTTTTGGTTCTAGCACTGTTTGAGTCCATTATTAAATCTCATGCTGAAAACGTCAAACTCTGGAAGACTGGAGAGTGGGGATGGGGGACAGGGATTTTTGGGTAGATACGTTTTCAGTGCCCCTTGAATTATACCCCAGAGGCAGTCGCCTCCAAATAGAACCACCCCAGGATAGAGTGTTTCTTAAAATAACATTTTGGATTTGAGATTTCCTCTTTGTGTGGTGATAACATTCTTCGAATAACAAAAAGGCACCAGCTAAACAGTTATTTTGAGTTTAGCTTAATTGTGTACCACGTTTCTTAGACATACACGAATAGAAAACAAACCTACTCTTCACATCATCATCTTTTCAAAGAATCTCAGAGTAAGTTGTAGTTATAATTTTACCATGAGAAGAAGTCAAGGGAATAGCGACTAAGGAAAATGAAGCTTCCAGAATCAGAGATCAAAAAGCTGGTAAATGGCTTCCCTGGTGGCGCAGTGGTTGAGAGTCCGCCTGCCGATGCAGGGGACACGGGTTCGTGCCCCGGTCCGGGAGGATCCCACATGCCGTGGAGCGGCTGGACCTGTGAGCCATGGCCGCTGAGCCTGCGCATCCGGAGCCTGTGCTCCGTGACGGGAGAGGCCACAACAGTGAGAGGCCCTTGTACCGCCAAAAAAAAAAAAAGCTGGTAAAAAACTACGGAGGGAGATGTGACTTGAGTATTGAATCTTGTTGATTTTCTGAACTATGTGCTGGTTTCTGCATTTTTGTTTTAAGCCTGGTTTCCAAAAGTCTCTTGCTGGCAACCAGATGGTCGTCAGATAATTGATATATGTTCATTTTAAGCCCATTTGGGGGAACAGTGGCCTGGATTTTCCAGTAGGAAGATTTAGTAATTCTTTTGGTCTTTGAATGCCAGCAGGGTTTTTTTGGAAGTTGAGTTCTCTAATGTCTTGGAAGTAACCCATGGAAAATTGGAACCAATGAATTGATTGCATGATGTACTTGGGATAGAAAGTTAAGGATATGGATATAGTTATTTTAGTTACAAATGTCCAGCTTTAAAAGTGGTAAAATTTGTAAAATTAGATGAGAATTTTTTTTTTTAGTGTTTACAGTTTTTGCCCATTTGTTTCCCAAAACTTGAGTTAATGAATATGAATAGACATCTAAAATACACTCATCTGATTTTATGCCCCATTTTCAGAGAGTTGTTCAGAGTTCTGGGGTCTGTTATTCTATCATCCTAATGAATGCTTTTCAAAGAAAAATTCTTTAAAAAATAGTGGGGTTTGCAATGAGAAAAAGGGTCGTGAGTCAAGATGCTTAACTTACTTACATCTTCAGGTTCTGGGAATGAGGATGTAGACATATCTTTTGGGGGGCAGTCACTATTCAACCCACTATAGTGGGAGCACCAAGCCAGGATGGGGCCCTTGCAGGAATCATACTGTGGGCCTCAAGAAGGAAGCAGAGAAAGAAACACTTCTTTGGCAATACTTTAAAGCAGCTCCTGTTCATGTTTAGGTATTTTATTATTATTATCATTTTTATTGTGGTAAATAGTATATAATACAAAGTTTACCATTTCAGTCATTTTAGGTGTACAGTTCTGTAGCATTAAATATATTAACATTGTTAAGCAGCCATCACCATGATTCATCTCTAAACCTTTTTCATCTTCCCAAACTGAAACTCTGTACCCATTAAACATGAACACCCCACTTACTCTCCTCTCAAATTATTATTATTTTAAAATAATAAATAATTTCAGTTTTTTTAGAAGTGCTATGTGATCATTTAAAAAAATCTGCCTGGTCATTTAAAAAAACACTTAAAAATGATTTTTTGAGGCATATTTTACATATATAATTCGCTCATTTAAAATATACATTTCTGTGATTTTTAGTAAACGTACACAGCTGTACAACCATCACCATAAAATGCTTTAGAATATTTTCACCACCCCAACGAGACCGTTCATGCCCATTTATAGTTCTTTCCCACCCCCCAGGCCCACTGCCTACTGTCGGTCTCTATAGATCAGCCTTTTCTGGATGTTTCATTGAAAACTTAAAAAAATACTTTTTTTTTTTTTTTTTTGCGGCACCCGGGCCTCTCACTGCTGTGGCCTCTCCCGTTGCGGAGCACTGGCTCCGGACGCGCAGGCTCAGCGGCCATGGCTCACGGGCCCAGCCACTCCGCGGCATGTGGGATCTTCCCGGACTGGGGCACGAACCCGTGTCCCCTGCATCGGCAGGCGGACTCTCAACCACTGTGCCACCAGGGAAGCCCCAATTTTTTCTGATTGTAAAATGTGGAGAAATACAGTCCCGTCACCTGGGAGCTCATTAGAAATGCAGAATCTCAGGCTCCACCCTAGACCTATTGAATCAGAATCTGCATTTTAACAGGATCTCCAGGGGATTGTTATGCCATTTAGATTTATAGAAGCCCTGAAACATGGTATTTACTATATTGATCCTTTGTTCCCTTAGTGTATTAGGAGAATTTCCCCAAAATCATTAAATCTCTTCTGAGAACATTTTAGTCCCATTGTAAGAATATACCACAGTTGTTTAACCAGCCGCTTCAGGGCAGACATCAGGTTTCCCATCTTTTTTGCCACTGAAAATAAAACTACGGTGGTCATCTTTGTATGTAAATCTTTGTGTATAGTTTCACATCCACTGTGCCAGTAATTCCATTTCTCGGAATTTGTCCTAAGGCAATCATTATAGATATACTGCTAAAATTTAGAAAGTGTGTATAAATGCTGATCGGTGTAGTTGGTCATTTAATGCACCATTTTCCTGGAAACTGGACCTCAAGCCAAGCAGATAATGGGAAATCTGGACCCCAGTGTCTGATGTTAGAGCATCTTGCTAACTCTCACCTCCATCTTCTTGAATTCAGCTTCACTGTTGAATGAGATGGGTGAATGAAAATGTCACCGAAAGGTGAAGTACAGGTTGTTACTAAGCAGCGGTGAAATAGAAAGTGGCAACAAACTGGACCTGTGTGTACTAACTTTCTCTTTTGTTAGAATCCTATCCTCCGTAACCTTACAACCTCCAGTCGTTAGTTCTTCCCTTGCAAGGAGCCAACATGTCACTCCTGGAAGCCCCTGCTGCCTGTATAGTCTATAGCTCACTACTCCTCCAGGATGGAAGGTCACGGTCATGGGAGTGACGGTCTCTTCCTCAGAATGTACTAGGCTTTCAATTCAGTTTTCCCACTTGTCACAAGGATCGTAGTCTCTTAAATATTTACTGCTCTCCCTCGTTCCTGGGTCCTTGGGAAGTAAGTGAGGAGATTAGGCCTCGCATATCTGCCTCTTATCTGCCCTCTTGCCAGGGTCATTAGACTGAGGAGGAATTGGATGCTTCTAAGAGGGGGAGTCAGAATTTTGCCGTTTCCTTTTCTGTACTGCCATGTGCTTTGAGCTTTCCGTGGCTATAATATTTCCTGGCAAGAACCAGTTTTTTTCCTGGCAGGTAGGGAGTAGAGAGGAGCACGCTATGAAAGTGCTCATTCCTGCAAGTTCAGATTCAGCTCACCACTTCGGAGGGTCTTGGACCTCCTGTAACCTTGCGGTGCGGGCAACCTTCTTATTCCTCTGGACAGTGGTTCTCACGCCAGCGTGGGTGTCAGCACCTCTGGGACGGCTTGGTGGAACGTAGACTGCTATAGGCCCCACCCCTGTGACTTCTGATTTAGGAGGTCCGGGGGGAGGCCAGAGAATCTGCATTTCTGACAGGTTCCCGGGGGATGCCGCTGGTTTGGAACTCCCCTTCTAGAGCCACTGCTTGGGGCCTCCCTTCTTCCCCGGCGATCACTTACAAGTTGGTGAAACAAGACGCTGGAGGACCTGGGTTTTTAAGCCTCCTGCAGCCGAGGATCACGTCCAGACGTCCAGATGCAGCGCCTTGCTGTGGGAGTGCTTGCTCGCTGGGTTGGTGAAATTTGGCTAATGAGTGAGGCTTTAGATAGGCCCTTCTGAGTATAAGGAGCATCAGCTCATTCAAGTTGCTTCACGTAGCTGGACTGGGGTTACTGAGTCATTTAGGGAAATAGGGGACTCGGGGGATATGAACAGGAGCCACAGGTCCTTAGGGCCTTGAGGGAACTTGATCCAGAAAGCCAGCAGGCGCGGGACCCTTGCATTTCCCTTCATGCGGGGCTGAGCTGAACATTACAACCTTTCAGCCCCAGCTCTTTCTCTTGACTTCCTCTCCCCAGCGTAGGATTTTCGCCTCAGCTAGGGCAGGGCGGCTTCTCCTGGAAGGGCCCCGGTGGCAGCAGGCTCTTTCCCCACACAGCCCCAGCCCGCTGGTGGTGGAAGCTACGGCCCTTAGCCAAATGGGGAGGGAATGGGCTGTGGGGCCTCGAGGGCTTAGCTTTTCCATTTACCCCAAAAGGCTTGAGGACAATTACTGGCTTAGGGGAGATGGAGGGCATCAGTCATCTCTTGATGGGCCTTTGCAGCCTTGGTGGTGGCCGTGTGCTGTTTCAGTACAGGTTTGGGTGGCAGGTGGTTGGCAGTTTGGTATAAATCAGGGGTACATTAAAATAGTTAGGATGGCAAGGGCTCCTGTGACAACTAATGGAGGGATTGGCTCAAAGGGCCCGGCTGTTAAGCTAGATTTACACTTAACTCTATTGTCCATCACCCCATGGCCCTCACTGCCTCGTGGCCACGTCAGCCGCCCCCCCCCCGCCCCCGCCTACCCTTATTCTTTCTGGGAGTGTGTGTTCCACAGAGTTGCGTCTGTGAGGTGGTGTTTTCCCTACTCCCCCAGCATCCTCTTCTTTTTTTTTAATTTTTTTTAATTTTTGGCTGTGTTGGGTCTTCGTTTCTGTGCGTGGGCTTTTTCTAGTTGCGGTGAGCTGGGGCTACTCTTCGTTGCGGTGTGCGGGCCTCTCATTGTGGTGGCTTCTCTTGTTGCGGAACACGGGCTCTAGGTGCGCAGGCTTCAGTAGTTGTGGCTCATGGGCTCAGTAGTTGTGGCTCGCGGGCTCTAGAGCGCAGGCTCAGTAGTTGTGATGTACAGGCTTAGTTGCTCCGTGGCATGTGGGATCTTCCTGGGCCAGGGATCGAACCTGTGTCCCCTGAATTGGCAGGTGGATTCTTAATCACTGCGCTACCAGGGAAGCCCCTCAGCATCTTCTTGCTAGACCACCTGAGCAGGGATCTGCAGGCCCAGGTCAGAAAACATTTCTGTATCAGACTCCCTCCAACAGCAGGGGGATTCCAGCTCCCACCCCGAGGAAGTGTGACCGGTTATAAGTGTGTGGTATTTTGAGAGTTCTGACTTTAGATCATTTTGAAGAAAGTGTCTTCTGAGGTCTTCATTTTCTCTAAACTGAATGGAAGCAGCTAAATCAGTCCTTTTCGGGGGGGTGAATTCTTGGCCCGCTCTGTCTCATCCTTTGGGTTAATCACGTTGCTGCTAAATATCAGCTGAGCCCCGTGAGGACACTGTGGGAGGAGGACACCGTCTTACCATTGCCAGTGTGCAAGGGGTAAATTAGGCTGCGGTGCTTGAGAGTGAAATTATTAAATATCGATGGGGGATAATAAATGTGAGGTAGCTTGCAAATCTTTTGATATTATAACCGTTTCAGTGAAAACACAGCTGCTAAGATACTTTCCTAGCTATAAGCGAGAAGGTAATTTTCTTTAAGGCCATTTAAGCCGGATCTTCAGTGCCTTTGGGTCATTAAGACGCACAGATAGGGGTGAGTGAGTCTCTGAAAAAGGTGAATAAATGTGGAGCAGAGGTGCCTAAAACACAGAATGGCACCATCAAGGGCCCAGGTATTCTGAACAGACCAAGGACTAATTTGTTGTGTGGTTTATTAATGGACCAGAACCAACACTTGACTAATACAGCTAATTCTTCTATTTGGAGTTAATTACACTAAATTTCCCCCAGTAATGAGGATTTCGAGTAAGCAGGCATGTCGGTTTAAGATACAGTGCTAATATTTCACGAGCAACATTGAATGAGGCATGATGTTTAAATCAGTAGTTGAAAATGTGAGGTGAAACTTTCCCCAAAAGACTTATAGGCTGAATAAAAGCAGTGAATTGGAAGAAAATCAAGCCTACCCAATATTTCAATCGTTGAGAAGCCAAGCGAATGTGAAGGAAAAGAAACCCTTCTCTGGTTCCGTGATGTTGCCCCTTTCCTGGTATACGGCGGAGCTTCTGCCAGTGGCGTGGAGGTAAAGGCTGACAGGAACGGAGGGAGCCTGGCTGGGCACTGGCTTCAGCCTTTCAGGGAGGGGAGTGGGGGAAGAGCTGTTCAGCTGTCGGCTTTACTCACCGCCCCCTCCTTCAGAAGCCCGGCTTGGAGCACCGCTCAGATGGCCTCTTGGCAGGTCTGGTGTGTTTTGAGGTCTAGCTTTGCAAAGTAGGATGGCCCCTGCAATTATTACTTTTTTCTAGCCAGGACCTTGCTGGATTTCTCTAGAATTTGAGAAGATAGCTTTTAAAATGTAAAGTTGAAGATTCGTTTTTGGAGGTTTTAACACATTTTCTCAGTTTATTGGGGAAAACAGTATGAACTAGAATTTCCTCAGGTTTAAGAGTTAACCAAGTTAGCATCTCTGAAGATTACCAAAAGGATATAAGCTGAAAATTTTTTTCACTTTGCTCAAATGGTTGTTTATAAAAGTTAGGATATAAAAACCAAACCACACACTACAGACTAGGAAATCAAGCAGTTTTATTTATAGCAGAAAATGGGAAAAAGATAACATCAGGGTCAAACCCGTTAAAAAGACAATAAAAAAAGACCCTACAGTCAGGACTATGGGGATATGTTTTTTGATCCATGAGGCCCATTTGACTTCAGCGACAGTGACTGATTTCCGAGGATTCTGCCTCTTCAAGTCGTGTAGCCTTTGCGAATGCTGACGAACAGCTGCTAACTCTGTTTTGTACAGAAGAGTAGCAGTGGGTGACAGGGTGCTCTCAGGACATAAGCCGCTCCCCAAAGCCACATGCCTTTCACATGGCAGTGCCATCAGCTGGGGCCTGGGGAGGAAACGCCGGTCCAGACCCTCCCTGGATGTTCACTTAGCTGTTCTGAAGATGATGGTTCGCATAGATGTGTGTGTGCGCGCACACAGGACTGCAAATTGCTTGGTGAAATTTGCATTTGAGTTCAGAGATAGGAGCTGACATCTGTGAAAGCAGCAGGCAAAAGAAGACGAGTGAATGTGGATGACTCAGATATGCACCTGACCCTGTGGCTTTACAGTTAGAGAAAAGAAAAATACATTTTCTGCTCAATTTGAATAATTGGAAATGAGGTAGAGTTCCAAGGAGCGAGTTGTGATCTAGGACAAAGGAGCCCCTAGAATGAGCGACAGCTTGGTAAGCTAGAGGTGGAGAGAGGAAGGAAACACAGCTATTAAGGTTACCTTCATGATGGATCGCCTCTGGGGCCTGAAGGATGTCTTCTTCTGGGTGTCTCTGCTCTCTGTGTATCTGTGTGTGTGTGTGTGTGTGTGTGTGTGTGTGTGTGTCTGTCTGTCTGTCTGTATTTCTCTATGTACACATCTGTGTCTGTATGTCTATGCCTGTTTGTCTGTGTCTATCCATGTGTGTCTGTGTGTGTCCATCTGTACGTGTCTGTGTCCATCTCTCTGTATGTCTGTGTGTGACTGTCTGTGTGTCTGTGTCTGTCTGTATGTCTGTGCCTCTGTGTGTCTGTGTGTGGGTCTCTCTCTCTCCTGGAGTAAATAGGCTGCTCCAGGAACTCTTGTCAGGCAGAGTGAGCTGGGCTGAGTCGAAGCCATATCTGGTTTCTGACCAGTGCAAAAAATGCTACAAGCAGACAAAAATAGGTGCGCCTCAAAGCCCCACCCAGTGAGCAGGTTTCCTCATGGTCACGTGGCACCTGTCATGGGGGTGGGGGAAGGTGAGGAGGAGGAGAGAGCTGGAAGTTTTGGGATTGTGTGTAATTTGGAGCTCACACCCCCTGCCCCACCCTTTCCCTGACAAACCACCCTGCACTTCTCATTTTGCATTGCTTTCACCCTCACCCATCTCCATGGGATATTCCCAGAATTCTGAATGCTTTCTTTGACTTTCTCTTGTGCAGAAACTATTCCTCCTGGGAGTCATTATTACAGCTCCCATTAATTTTCATGTTCAGTGTTCAGTGTTGCAAAGGAGAGGAAATGAGGGAGTGTGGGTGGTGACTCAGGAAGCTGAGAAAATATCCCTTATTATGTCTAGAATTTTCCCCTTGAAAATTTAAAAACTGGCCCCGAGCTGTTCTGGCCTGAGTTTTCTGATTGCTATCTTTCCTTTGACCTCTCTCCTTCCATTTTCTTCCCCTTGCTTCTGCCTTGATGGTCCCAAAGCTTCCCAAAGCTGTTAGAGGTGACTGGGAACTCGCTTTATTGAACGATTGCTCTTCAGCTATTTGAGTTCGCCACTAGCAATGGATTTCTCCTCACATCGCTCTCGGAAGCAGAAGGGACTCTCTTATTGTCGGTAATAACCTTGAGTGTTAAAAAGGACACTGTCATCAAAAATAATTTGAGTAACTTTCCTGAGCTACTTTTCCCTCTTTTTCTCTTCCACTTTAATCAGTGTTTCGAATTTCTTTAATTTTTTTTTTACCACCGACACAGGTATTTTCTTCCTTAATGTACGTATTTAAAATTTATAAAATGAAGAAAGGAACGTGAGATGAAAATAATCTTCATCCCTCCTTCTAGAGATAGCCATGGTTGAGAGTTCACGTTCTCACTTTCCAGTCATTTGTCTTAAACATGGATAAGTATTATTTTTCTACAAAAATGGGATCATACTGTAGGTGGTGTTTTGTAGCCAATTTTTTAAAAAAGGTTTTAACTGTGGTAAAATACACATAACAAAATTGTAACCAATTTTTAAAAGTCTTCAAAACTATTAATATTTTTAGAATAAATAAAACAGCTAAAGTAAAACAAATGCTTAGCAAAGGAAAAAAATAAAAAATAGTGCACTAAAAAGATACACTCTTAAAAGAAATAACGTCATTTTACCTGGATACCAAGTCTTCACTATAACCAATTTTTCAGTTTAACATAGTATCACTTCATTTTCTACAACACTGGTAATGTTTTGCAAGCTTTTTGAAGTTGCAGAACCCTCTCTTCAAAGGCAAGTCAGATGGAAGCAGAGCCGTACCATTGAGGCAGGGGTGGGGAACCCAGGCCGATCCTCTGAAGGTCACGGTCCATGGTTACCCTCCCCATAGCCTTTGAGGGGTCCTAGGCATCCCGGCTACTCTCAGTAGTCGACTTTGAAAACACAAAGCCCTACCTCATTGTGTCCCAATTGTTAATATTTTAGATTGCTCTAATTTTTTCATAAAGAGCAAATTGTGATCCTTTTAAATCCACCTTTGAGCACATCTGCAAATACTTCCCTTGGATGAGTGCCTGTAAGTCGAGTTACTGGGTTTAGAGCATGAGTGGTTTTTGCTTCGTTTTTTTCCCCAAGACATATGATCCCTGTTGCCAACTGGTCTTCACCAAAGTGTGCCAACTTGGACTGCCACCAGTAGCATAGGAGAAGGCTCCATTCCCCATTCCCTGGTTAAAATCTCCCTTACAAATTCAGTGTCTCCTGCAGTGTATCTCATTGTTTGATATTTGCATCTCTGGCTACTACTAAGTTGATATTTTCATATGTCTGTTGACCATATGTAGTTCTTCTCTGGTGAACTGTTATTCATAACTTTTGCCCATTTTAACATTTAGATGTTTGTCCATGAATCCCAGGGTCATAACCCTTGGTCTATACTGTATGTTTACATTTTAAGTGGGCGAGGAGGATTGTGGGCTGTGATTATTATCATAGTTGGACTTCAACTAAGAACTTGGAAAGGATAACATTCTGGATTTTGATCTCTGATTATATGATACTGTATGTCTTATCTGCCGTTTAGAAATGCTTCATAATATCGATTAGAGACAAGATTAAAGCCAATGGCTGCCTTGTTTGGAGACTTTCCTAGGGGTTTCGTTTATCTTTATTACTCCATGCTCACGCTGGAATGTGAGAGTTCAATCTTTTGACTTATTACAAGCATACACTGTATTAAACATCTTCTACTTGAGAAAGACGTGAAGTGGCCCATGTGCATTTTGGCATTTATGTCATGAGTAACGTCAGCCTTACAAATAGCACCGTGGCTTTGGGTGTTTTTGCCTAGAAAGTAGTTAAGACTTCTGTTTCCTTCTGTTTGTTTGCCAAGTGATGCTAAATCAATAATATTGATTTGAAAGGGAGCAAAAACATGCAGTGATTATTTGCAATGAAAATAAATGATAAATAGAGTGGAGAGCCTCTTTTTACTTACCAAGAGGTTTATCTATTTTCGAGATAGGAAACTTTACATGGATCTTACTAATTAACAAACTCTGTACTGAACTTGGGCCGACAGGAAAACAAGATGTAAAATGCTGAGTTCTCTCTGACATTTCAACCCGAATGCTTCAGCAGTCACATCTAGGCTTTTGTGGATGTTGGAAGTGTCTGAAATAATTAATGTTGTACTCCTGTGTTGACTCATAAATCAGGCCATGGGATTACTCATCAGAAAATGCAGAATTGGGTATCAGTCTTGGAACACTTTGGCTTCATTTTAATCTTCCTATTGTGAACATCTATTTCATGTTGAAAATTCAGCATATTCTGTTTCTTCCGAACATAGACACCACAAATAAGTACTTTGTATGTTTCTTTGCCTTCAAGGAGAACACAGTTCTTTGCTCATATTGTCTGAGCTCTAAGACAGATGCTAGCCAAAATTGTTCCGTGCGTCTGGGAATGCCCATGATACATGCTATTTGGTTATGGGGCTGAGTCAGTTACGTTGGATGGATTTTAGCCTCACTCTGAGTGATTACTGGGGTCATGGACAACATGTATTGAGTTCAGATCTCTCACTTATAAGGTGGGGGTATGATTATAAAATGATGCTGTTAATTTTGGTTGAACCCTACGTATTACCATGCACTTTTTCCCCTCCAACATATCATGGAGCCTTAAAACAGAGTCACCAGCATGCCCTTTATGTATTGAACCTTTTGGCGGTGCCTTTTATTGTTGAGCTGGCATGGTTATAGCTGATTGGCCCAAATGGACGGAGAACAACAAGATGGCTCAGGAGGATAATAAATCCTGCAGTTCTCTGCATCTGTGTTTGTGGCTGGGTAAAAATCTCATAAATTGCAACCATGTGGCATGTGTGTTTTATGTGTCTATGTGTTTCGTGTTTGATTGCAGTCAATTGGAAAATTGATAAAAGTGCGATGCATTGTTATCAACACGTCTCCTACGTGTGACCAAAAACCACACGGCTCATTTGTCGGGCTCCCCAGTGTGCCCTGCGTTCAGAGCAAATTAACCTCCACGGAAGAAATACCGAAGCTCTGCTGGAACCGAAGCTAAGTTTCTCTTATCAGTGGTGGGGGCAGGGAGAAGGTTGATCATGAGAGGACAAGGGCAAGTTGAGAAATTGTTCAACACCTCAGCCAGTTAATTATTGCAGCTTCCCAGCATGTATGAAAGGAGAAACGAGAATAACTGCAATAGAGATTATTTTCCTTCATTGTTGCATCCACCTGCTATTTACTGTGAACATTCCAGGGAGAAGAGCTGCCAAGCAGAGGCTAGCTTTAAAAACCCAGAGTCTCAAGCATGCTGTGCCTGCCTTTCTGGTGTTGAGGGATGAGGGTGGGGCAGGGCTGTCACCAAATTTTTAGATCAATTTTTAAGCTTTAAGGACAAATTTTATAAATATGAGCTGCTGCCGATCCTTTAAAAAAACTCCCTTTCTACTCTAAAAATAGTTTGCTGGGAAAAAGTTTGTGAGTTGTTTATTAAAGAGAGACTCAGAAATTCAGCTGTGTTTCCTAATAAATAAGTAAATTAAAAAGTATATATACATATACATATATATGTATATCAATCACCGTGTAGCTCCTGTCTGAAAGCAGATGTGGCTTCTTGGGAAAGAAACAAGATTTCTGAGATGTTAATGCCAGTGTAAGAATGTGGAAGAAAGTTCAGAATGTTCCCTTTTGGCCTCCCTTTTCAGACCCTCCAAATCCTACTCATTTCTTATCACCAAATTGGTATGTTATTCCTTTTGGGAAGGCATTTCATTCTCCCCAGGCAGAATGAATGGCCCCAGCTTCTATTCTTACCCTACCCTTACTCTCCTGTAGCACTTTGTATTGTTTTATAATAACCTCTAACATTTACTGGGCATTGTTCTAAGCTCAGTTCATGTATTATTTTATTTAGTTGTCGTAACAACCCTTGAGTTATATACTGCCATTATTCTCATTTAAAAGATGAGATAGGCTGAATAATGGCTCCCTGAAGACATTTACATTCTAATCCCCAGAACCTGTGAATATGTTAACTTATGTGGTGAAAGGGACTTTGCAACTATGATTAAGTGAAGGCTCTTAAGATAGGGAGATTAAAATCACCAGGGTTCTTATAGAGGGAGGCATAAAGGCACCAAAAATAAAAACAGATAAATTGAACTATATAAAAATTAAAAACATCTGTGCATCAAAGAACACAATCAACAGAGTGAAAATAAAATGAAATGGGAGAAAAGATTTGCAAATCATATGTCTGGTAAGGGGTTAATATCCAGAATAATAAAGAACTCTTATAACTCAGCAACCGCAACCCCCTCCCCCCCAAATAGGCTGATTAAAAATGGACAAAGGGCCTAAATGGACATTTTTCCAAAGAGGATTTACAGTTGGTCAATAAGCATATGAAAAGATGCTTGACACCACTAATCATTAGGGAAATGCATATCAAAACCTCACACCCATTAGAATGACTGCTATACAAAAAAGTAACAAGAACCAGTGAGGATGTGGAAAAATTGGAACCCTTGTGAACTGTCGGTGGGAATGTAAAATGGTGCAGTAAATATGGAAA
Organism: Delphinus delphis; assembly: GCF_949987515.2. Lineage (NCBI taxonomy): Eukaryota > Metazoa > Chordata > Mammalia > Artiodactyla > Delphinidae > Delphinus > Delphinus delphis. The sequence continues at coordinate 109,714,846 of NC_082704.1, forward strand.
ACAGTATGGCGGTTCCTCAAAAAATTAAAAATAGAATTACCGTATGATCCAGCAATTCTGCTTCTGGGTATACATCCAAAATTATCGAAAGCAGGGTCTCAAAAACATATTGTATACCCATGTTCGCAGTAACATTATTCACAATAGCCAAAAGGTGAAAGCAACTCAAATGTCCATCAATGGATACATGAATAAACAAAATGTGGTATATCCATACAATAGAATACTATTCAGAAGAAGACACGTGCTACAATGTGGTTGAACCCTGAGGACATTTTGCTAAGTGAAGTAAACCCGTCACAAAAAGATAAATACTGTATGATTTTATTTATATGAGGTATCTAAAGTAGTCAAACTCCTAAAGACAGAAAGTAGAACAGTGGTTACCAGGAGCTGGGGGAGGGTAGAGTGGGGAGTTGTTGTTTAGTGGGTACAGAGTTTCAGTTTTGCAAGATGAAAAAATTCTGGAGACTGGTTGCACACCATGTGAACGTACTTAGCTCTGCTGAACTGTACGCTTAGAAATGGTTAAGGTGGTAAATTTTGTTATGTGTAATTGACCACAACTAAAATTTCAAAAAACAGAGGGAAGTGGGAGGATCAGTGTCTGTGACGATGGAAGCAGAGATCAGAAAGATAGAGCTTTGACAGTTCTACACTGCTGGCCTTGAAGGTGGAGGAAGGGGCTATAAGGCAAGGGATGCAGGCCACCCCTAGAAGCTGGGAAAGGAAAGGCACGGCAACCATCTCCCCTAGAGCTTCCAGAAGGAACTCGGCCCTGCCAGCACTTCGATTTTAGCCCAGTGAGACAGTTTCTCGACTTTTGACCTCCAGAACTTTAAGAGAATAAATTCACTTTGTTGGTAAGAAAATAGTACAAGGACTATTCGGTTCAGGGAGGTTAGTACCTCGTTTGAGGTCACCCGGTGATTAAGAGCTGGTGTGCATGCCCACTCCATTTGGGGTTCCAGCCTTGCTAGGTGGTAAGGCCCTGGAGATCAGGGGCCATCTTGAACCCCACTGCATGATGAAGGGCCTGGCACATAGTTGGGACTTAATAACCTTGGCAAAAGGATTTAAAAGTGATGTTGCATGCCCTTCTATTCTTGTTACTGTGTCCTGGATGCCATAGAGTTAAATCTAGGAGATCACAGGAAAAGAAAGTCAAATGGATGGTAAGCATATGAAGAGCTGATCAACCTTATTTTTACTAATTAAAGAAATGTAAATTAAATATCATTTTCTCTTAACACACTGGCAAACATTAAGAAGTTTAAAGATACCCAATATGGAGAAACCAGCACTCTTTCATGCTATTGTTGGGAGTGTAATTGAGACAAAGTGTTTGGAGGCCAGTTTTAATTTATCTGTTAAAAGTAAGGATGCACCAAATGTTTGACCCAGAGCTTTCAGTTTTTGGGAATTTGTCCCTAATTACACTTGTGTACGTGTGCAAAGTTACAGACACAGTGATGCTTGACGTAGTATTGTTTGTAATTGCTGAAGACTGGAGACAACTGCATGGTTTTATGTGGGTTATATCCTGGAGGAAGGAGGACTGTCTTCAGCCCCTGGTTCAACTAAGTTATCCATTTAACCAGCCAAAGATACAGAACCTTAGCAGAAGGGGGATGGCCTCAGGGCAGGAGCAGATGAGGTATATATTGACGTGAGGTGTATATTTTATGCTCCAGTCTCTACCCCCTGAGTCCCCATGGCATACGTGGCAGTGGAGATTCTGCCAGACCTCAGAAACAGCCGAAGTTTGATGTGCCACAAGTCTTTTTCTCCATCAGTGTGCCAGAGAGCCAGTGGTGACAGTGGGTGTACTTCTGTTTATGGTATGGTGACAAACACGTGGCTCCCCATGCGTCCATCTGGGGGAGTGGAAGGCAGAGGCAGTGTCCGCATGTCCCCAAGGAGGTGTCTGCCCTCTGATTTCCCACCCTCTCATTTCCCCAGGTTCCCCTTGCTCCCAGCTCTGATTTAGCGCCCTTTAATCTGGGTGTTTCTGATTGGTCAGACTTCCATGTTCTGTAATCTCCTTTCCCTCACAGCCAGATCGTCTGCTCTGATACTGGTATACTCTAGAGTTGGATTCTGTGGTGCTTCAACAAAGGAAACACTGCATATTGTATGAGTCCATTTGTGTTAAAAACAAGTATGGATGCACCTGGGGACACACACACACACACACACACACACACACACACACACACACACTACTCATTAATGGTAACTAGGGGAGGAGGAATGAGATTTTTCGAGGAAATGGGTATACCTTTACCTTTTGCTTTATACCCTCTTTTACTGTTTGATTTATTTTGGGGAGACAAGCATGTATGCCTCTAAAATTGTTAACTTTTTAATCAAAGTTATATGGTATATATAATGTATATGTATAATATATACGTGTGTGTGTATGTGTGTGTGTATATGCTTTAAAACTCCTATTTGAGTAAACAGCAGCTCCTTGTCCCTTCTCATGTCCTTGTCTTACTTTTAACAGACAATCACTTTTCAGTTCAAGCTGTTGTTTCTAGTATTTGCTGCTCTACTTCTAAATTACAGGCAAGTGCTGCTATCTCTTGCTTTGTCAGTTTTAAGACATTATCTGTTACGTATGATGGTAGTTGAAGAATTTAGCTCTTTCACCACCACCCCCATATGCCATCCTCCTTGTATGTGCTCATATCGTAGGTTTTGGTTTAATCTCTATTTAATGTTTTCATTACTATAGCGATGGTGACATTTATTGAAGCATGAATATACTGTAATTAATTTCCCTACATAACTTTTCATTTTCCCTAGAGATAATAATTTTGTTTGTTTGTTTGTTGAGTTGTCCTAGGATATCCAAATCTTCTCATACCTTGAACGGAACAGTTCTATGAAATGCCTCTTAGTCCCTCTCGCCCTCTGTCTCTCCTCTCTCCCTCACCGCCTCACTCCATCCCTCTATTCCCCCCTCCTCCCCTCCCCTGCCTGGAAAAGTACCAGTGCCTTCCAGTTGAACTGCTCGCTCTTGAAGCTGCTGCCTGGTGGTCAGCCAGGAAGTCCCCATCACCTCTCCCTCATTACTGCCTACCCTGGGTCGTGGATCCTTCTCTCTCTCATTTTACTCGCTTGATTTGGTAGAACACACTTCCTAATAGCTTTCTGAGAGAGAGCACATGGAAGTACATTAAAAAAATTTTTTTTTTAATTTTATTTATTTTTGGCTGTGTTGGGTCTTCGTTGCTGTGCGTGGGCTTTTCTCTAATTGCTGCCAGCGGGGGCTACTCTTCGTTGCGGTGCATGGGCTTCTCATTGCATTGGCTTCTCTTGTTGAGGAGCACGGGCTTAGGCACGCGGGCTTCAGTAGTTGTGGCACGTGGGCTCAGTAGTTGCAGCGTGCAGGCTCTAGGGCACAGGCTCAGTAGTTGTGGTGCACAGGCTCAGTAGCTGTGGCACATGGGCTTAGTTGCTCCGTGGCATGTGGGATCTTCCTGGACCAGGAATCAAACCGCTGTCCCCTGCATTGGCAGGCAGATTCTTAACCACTGCGCCACCAGGGAAGCCCGGAAATACATTTTTGAGAGTTCTGCCAGACCAGCCGCACTTAGGATTTGTTATACTAGGAAGTTTTTCCCTTTTAATACTCATCACCCCTCAGTACCTGGCCCTGTACAGGTTGGTGGGTGGGGTTCCCTCTCCTGCTGATAATCAGGGCCTGCAACCTTGGGACCCAGAGGCTCTGCCTTTATCCACAAGATCTCATTTGATCTTCAGAATATTTTAATCTCCCATTTGACAGCTAACAGAAGTGAGGCACCAAAAGTACGCCCTCGGCAGTGTCAGAGCCAGAACTTGAGCTGAAGTGTCAGCTTCCTGAGCCAGTGCCGCTACCTTTCCAAGCCCAGCTGCTCCTTAATGGAAAGAGAAGTATCAGTAGTGGGGCCTGAGTGCCAAATGCGTGGTCATGGCTGTACAGTGAGTCTAATTATGAGTGCCCGCCTGTTTCTCATTGCTGATGACTTCGGCCCTAGTTAGCCATCCTTTGCTAGAAGTATCTTCCAGTCTTACTGACTGTGTGTGCCATGTGCACATGTGCGCGTGCATGTGCGTGTGTGCGTGCGTGTGTGGGGGGGGGTGGGAGAGAGAGAGAGAGAGAGAGACTGATTTGTAGTTATGCTTCTAACTCCTTGTGATAATTAAAATGCTCCACCTATCATTCCTGTAAGCTTGGTATGATTATTTTTATTGCTACAGTATCTGTTTCCAAGAAATGTAAGAATTTCACCCCCCTCTTCCCACTCCTTTTGTAATATGAAATGCCTCATTACTTAGCAGTTTTCTGCTGATTGTACAGTTTAGCATTTGATCTTTTTGTTAACCACAGTCAGGTGACCACACACAGGGTAATTAGATTAACCTGCCCCTCCTCCTCTTTACTGAAACAACATAAAATCTGGTATTCTGTTGGCACATGCTTTCCTTAGATTAATGATCTTGGAGTTGCTGCATGGAAATTTGCATAGCTCCCTACAGCTCTGAGAAATGAGAATGCCCAGCTGTCTAAAAGCTTTAATCAGGAAATGAGCAAGAAATGACATTGTCTTGTCACAGGCTTGGAATAATGTATTCTTGACAATCGAGTGATCCTGGATGGAAATGTGTGTAAACAATCTTTCAACAACCAGTAAACAGGTGCTTTTTTGTTGGTAAAAATTCAAGGATTTCTTTACTTGGGAGTGGCTTTCAAATCGTTGGCTCTCACACTAGTCCCTTCTGGAAGTTTACTCTATGGTCATTTTCCTTGTCTCTCCTCTTTTAAATGGCAGTTTATGGAAGTTGACCTTTTGGAGCAAGGGAAGGGAAGCATTAGGAATGTACACGGTTTGTGGGCGGAGCGTGCTGTAACTGTCAGGCTTGGCTAGAGGACTGCCCGGTAATCAGTCCTCACCCAGCACTTCCCCTTTTAAAAATTGAATAAATTTGGTGTGTAACATTCTGTAAGTTTAAGGTGTACAACGTGTTACTTTGATACATTTGTGTATTGTAATATGGCGGCCAGTGTAGCGATATTTTTCACATTACATAATTATAGTACAGTATTATTGTCTGTATTCATTATACTATGGATTAGGTCTCTATGGCTTATTTACTTCTCATTACAAACTTGTACCCTTAAACACTGTCACTCTTATCACTACCCCCTATCCCCTGGCAAGCATCATTTTACTCTCTGTTTTTTATAAGTTTAACTTTTTTATTTTTTTAATTTATTTTTTATTGAAGTATAGTTAATTTACAATATAATGTTAATTCCTGCTGTATAGCAAAATGACTCAGTTATACGCATATGTACATTCTTTATATGTTCTTTTCCGTTATGGTTTATCCCAGGAGAGTGAATATAGTTCCCTGTGCTTTAGGACCTTGTTGAATTTTTAGATTCCACATATAAGTGATATCATACAGTATTTGTCTTTGTCTGACTTATCTCGCTTAGCATCACGTGCTCAAGGTCTATCCATCTTGTTGCAAATGGCAGGATAGCTTCCTTTCTCGTGGCAGAATAATATTCCATTGTATATGCACCACATAGTTTTTATCCATTCATCTACTAATGGGCATTTTGGTTGTTTCTGTAATCTTGGCTATTGTGAATAATGCTGTGATAAACATGGGAGTGAATATATCTCTTGAAATCCTGTTTTCATTTCTTTTGGGTATATGCCCAGAAGTAGAATTGCTGAATCATATGGTAGATCTATTTTTAATTTTTTGAGGAACCTCCATATTGTTTTCCATAGTGGTTGGACCAACTTTAGATTCTCACCAACAGTGTATGAGAGTTCCCTTTTTACCACATCCTCGCCAGCACCTGTTGTCCCTTGTCTTCTTGATGATAGCCATTTTGACAGGTGTGAGGTGGTATCTCATTGTGGTTTTGATTTGCATTTCCCCTATGTTAAGCATCTTTTCATGTGTCTGTTGGCCATTTTGTTGTCCTCTTTGGAGATATGTCTGTTTAGTTCTTCTGTCCATTTTAAAATCAGATTCTTTTTTTGAGTTGACTGAGTTCTTCATATATTTTGGAGATTAACCCCTTATCTAATATATGGTTTGCAGAATTTTTCTCCCATTATGTAGATTGTCTTTTGATTTTGTTAATTGTTCCTTTTGCATTGCAGAAACTTTTGAGCGGTAGTCCCATTTTTTTTCTTTAGTTGTTTGTACCCAAATTATTGCCAAGACCAGTATTGATGATTTTCTTCCCTACATTTTCTTCTAGGAGTTTTATGGTATCAGGTCTTATGTTTAAGACTCACTTCACTAATATGATAATCTCTAGGTCCATCCATGTTGCTGCTAATGGCATTATTTCATTCTTTTTTATGAGTAATATTCCATTGTGTGTGTGTGTGTGTGTGTGTGTACACACACACACACACACACACACACACACAATGGAATATTGTAGATATGGTAGAGAAGAGATGGTGTATATCTTACACCGTATATACCATATCTTCTTTACCCATTCATCTGTTGATGGACATTTAGGTTGCTTCCATGTCTTGGCTATTGTAAACAGTGCTGCTACGAACATTGGGGTGCATGTATCTTTTTGAATTAGAGTTTTCTTTGGATATATGCCCAGGAGTGGGATTGCAGAATCATATGGTAACTCTATTTTTAGTTTTTTAAGGAACCTCCATACTGTTCTCCATAGTGGCTGCACCAGTTTACATTACCACCAAGAGCATAGGAGGATTCCTTTTTCTCCACACCCTCTCCAGGCATTTGTTATTTGTAGACTTTTTACTGATGACCATTCTGACTGGTGCGAGGTGATACCTCATTGTAGTTTTGATCTGCATTTCTCAAATAATTAGCGATATTGAGAATCTTTTTTTAAATTAATTAATTAATTTTTGGCTGCGTTGGGTCTTCATTGCTGTGCAGGCTTTCTCTAGTTGCAGCGAGCGGGGGCTACTCTTCCTTGTGGTGCGCAGGCTTCTCATTGCGGTGGCTCCTCTTGTTGCAGAGCACGGGCTCTAGGCACACGGGCTTCAGTAGTTGTGGTTCACGGGCTCTAGAGCACAGGCTCAGTAGTTGTGGCGTGCGGGCTTAGTTGCTCCGTGGAATGTGGGATCTTCCCGGACCAGGGCTCAAACCTATGTCCCCTGCATTGGCAAGCGGATTCTTAACCACTGTGCCACCAGGGAAGTCCCTATTGAGAATCTTTTCATGTGCCTGTTGATCATCTGTATGTCTTCTTTGGAGAAATGTCTATTTAGGTCTTCTGCCCATTTTTAGATTGGGTTGTTTACTTTTTTGATATTAAGGTGTATGATCTGTTTGTATATGTTGGAAATTAATCCCTTGTCGGTAACATTGTCTGCAAATATTTTCTCCCTGTCCATAGGTTGTCTTTTCGTTTTGTTTATAGTTTCCTTTGCTGTGCAAAAGCTTTTAAGTTTAATTCAGTCCCGTTTGTTTATTTTTGTTTTTATTTCCATTACTCCAGGAAACTTTACTGAATTCATTGATGAGCTCTAGTAGTTTTCTGGTACTGTCTTTAGGATTTCCCATGTACAGCATCATGTTATCTGCAAACAGTGACAGTTTTACTTCTTTTCCAATTTGGATTCCTTTTATTTCTTTTTCTTCTCTGATTGCTGTGGCTAGGACTTCCAAAACCATGTTGCATAAAAGTGGTGAGAGTGGGCATCTTGTTCCTGATCTTAGAGGAAATGCTTTCAGCTTTTCACCATTGAGTATGATGTTAGCTGTAGGTTTGTCATTTGTGGCCTTTATTATGTTGAGGTATGTTCCCTCTATGCCCACTTTCTGAAGAGTTTTTAATCATAAGCGGATGTTGAATTTTATCAAGAGCTTTTTCTGCATCTATTGAGATGATATGGTTTTTGCTCTTCAGTTTATTAATGTGGTATATCACATAGATTGATTTGTGGATACTGAAAAATCCTTGCATCCCTGGAATAAATCCCACTTGATCATGGTGTATGATCCTTTACGTGTATTGTTGGAGTCAGTTTGCTAGTACTTTGTTGAGGATTTTTGCATCTGTGTTCATCAGTGATATTGGCCTGTAATTTTCTTTTTGTGTGTGTGTGATATCTTTGTCTGGTTTTGGTATCACTGTGATGGTGGCTTCATAGAATGAGTTGAGAAGTGTTCCTTCCTCTGCAATTTTTTGCAATAGTTTAGGAAGGATAGATTTTAACTCTTCTCTAAATGTTTGGTAGAATTCACCGGTGAAGCCATCTGGTCCTGGACTTTTGCTTGTTGGGAGTTTTAAAATTACTGATTCAATTTCAGTACTGGTAATTGGTCTGTTCATATTTTCTATTTCTTCCTGGTTCAGTCTTGGGAGATCATACCTTTCCAAGAATTTGACCATTTCTTCTAGGTTATCCATTTTATTGGCATATAGTTGCTCGAAGTAGTCTCTTATGATCCTTTGAATTTCTGTGACGTTGGTTGTAATTTCTTTTTCATTTCTTATTTTATTTATTTGTGCCCTTTCCGTCTTTTTTTCTTGATGAGTCTGGCTAAAGGTTATCAATTTTGTTTATCTTTTCAGAGAACCAGCTTTTAGTTTCATTGATCTTTTCTATTGTTTTTAAACTCTCTATTTCATTTATTTGTGTTCTGATCTTTATGATTTCTTTCCTTCCACTAACTTTGGGTTTTGTTCGTTCTTCTTTCTCTAGTTGCTTTAGGTATAAGGTTAGGTTGTTTATTGGAGATTTTTGTTGTTTATGAGGTAAGCTTGTTTTGCTATAAACTTCCCTCTTAGAACTGCTTTTGCTGTGTCCCATAGAGTTTGGATCATTGTGTTTTCATTTTCATTTGTCTCTACGTATTTTTTTGAATCCCTCTTTGATTTCTTCAGTGATCCATTGGTTGTTTAGTAGCATACTGTTTAGCCTCCACATGTTTGTGTTTTTTGCAGTTTTTTTCTTGTAGTTGATTTCTAGCCTCATAGCGTTGTGGTCTGCAAAGGTGCTGTTTTGCTGATAAAAGCATGCTTTTTTTGCTGATATGATTTCAGTTTTCTTAAATTTACCGAGGCTTGCTTTGTGGCCCAGCATGTGATCTATCCTGGAGAATGTTCCATGTGCACTTGAAAATAATGTGTATTCTGCTGCTTTAGGATGAAATACTCTATAAATATGAATTAAGTCCATATGGTCTAATGTGTCATTTAAGGCCTGTGTTTCCTTATTGATTTTCTCTCTGGACCATTATCTACCATCCTTCTTTGTCTCTTGTAACAGTCTTTATTTTAAAGTCTGTTTTGTCTGATATAAGTATTCCTACTCCAGCTTTCTTTTGACTTCTATTTGCATGCAATATCTTTTTCCATCCCGTCACTTCAGTCTGTATGTGTCTCTAGATCTGAAGTGAGTCTCTTGTAGGCAGCAAATATATGGGTCTTGTTTTTGTATCCATTCAGCCAGTCTGTGTCTTTGGGTTGGAGCAATTAGGCCATTTACTTTTAAGGTAATTATCGATATGTATGTTCCTATTGCCATTTTGTTAATTGTTTTGGATTTGTTTTTGTAGGTCTTTTTCCCCCCTCTTTTTTTTTGTTCTCTTCCCTTGTGACTTGATGACTATCTTTACTGTTATATTTGGATTCCTCTTTCTTTTTTGTGTGCACATCTATTATAGATTTTTGTTTTGCAGTTACCATGAGGTTTTTGTATAGGAGTCTATATTTTTATGCACTAGTTTTAAGTTGTTGATCTCTTAATTTCTGAGACCTTTTAGATACCCTGCATTTGTACTCTCCTCCCTTCACGATTACTATTTTTGATTTTATATTTGACATGTAATTGTTCTGTGTATCCCTTAACTGCTTATTGTGGATACACATGATTTTACTACTTTTGTCTTTTAACCTGCCTACTAGCTTTGTGTGTGCATAATATCCTACCTTTATTGTTTGTTTGCCTTTACCAGTGAACTTTTCCATTTTGTAATTTTCTTGTTTCTAGTTGTACCCTTTTCTTTTCTGCCTAGAGAAGTTCCTTTAGCATTTGTTGTAAAGCTGGTTTGGTGGTGCTGGATTCTTTTAGATTTTGCTTGTCTGTAAAGCTTTTGATTTCTCCATCGAATCTGAATGAGAGCCTTGCTGGGTAGAGTATTCTTGGTTGTAGGTTTTTCTCTTTCATCACTTTAAGTATATTGTGCCACTTCCTTCTGGTCTGCAGAATTTCTGCTGAAAAATCAGCTGATAGCCTTGTGGGAGTTCCCTTGTATGTTATTTGTTGCTTTCCCTTGTTGCTTTTAATATTCTCTCTTTATCTTTAATGTTTGTTATTTTGATTACAATGTGTCGTGGTGTATTCCTTGGTGGGTTAATCCTGTATGGGACTCTGTGCTTCCTGGCCTTGGGTGACTGTTTCCTTCTCCAGGTTATGGACGTTTTCAGCTATTATCTCTTCAAATATTTTCTCAGGCCCTTTCTCTGTCTCTTACCCTTCTGGGACCCCTATAATGTGAATATTAGTGTGCTTGATATTGTCTCAGAGGTCTCTTAAACTGTCCTCATTCTTTTCATTCTTTTTTTCTATTTCCTGTTCACCAGCAGTGATTTCCACCACTCTTTCTTCTAGCTCACTGATCTGTTCTTCTGCCTCATTTAATCTACTATTGATTCCTTCTAGTGTATTTTTCATTTTAGTTTTTGTATTCTTTAATTCTGTTTGGTTTTTCTTTATATTTTGTAATTCTTTGTTAAAAACTTCTAATTTCTTGCTCTGTGCATCCATTCTCCTCCCGAGTTCTTTGATCATCTTTACGATATTACTCTGAAGTCTTTCTCAGGTAGATTGCCTTGTATTTTTCCATTAAATTATTAGTCTTAGAAGTGGTTGTGACTGTAAAAATTAACATTCAGCTAGATGCATGTACTGTTTTCACTTATATCTGACACACAGTAGGTACTCAAATAATGGTTAAAAGAATATAGAGCTAATGATAATGGCTAACATTTATTGAGTGCCTGCTGGCCAAGATTTAGTGAGTGTCTGGGGATGAAAGATGAGTGAGACCTATTTCTTACCCCTGAGGCACTTACAAAGTAGCTGAGAGAGAGACTTTTGGACTCATACAGTGGTCAGTGCTGTGGCCGGGAATCCAGCAAAGGGCCACAGACGCACAGGCTCTTAATCATCATCAAAGCTGTTAAAAAGATGACAGGAAAAAAAGATGGAAGAAATGGCTGTTGGACCTTGGATGTCCCTTCTTCTTTTTTTCTTCAAGAGCGAGCTGTTTACCTAGCAAAACACCCAATAATTTATGTGTTTCAGATAGTACTGCTTCATGGAGTAGGTATGATGCTATCAGAAACATTTAAAATTTTTTCTGGAAGAGATTGATGGAGAAAGTGCCCACTCCTTGGGGAGCTCAATTTGACATTGTTTAATTAACCTTTTTGAGTATAATTAACCAATCCCAAACTGTTTAACTCTTGTAACTTGAACTCTGGGCACCAAAGCAGAATGTATTCTTCCCATGATAAAACTACAAGAAAGATTTAATATCGCCTCTTTATATGCATTTTATTTGTCTTTATCGGTTATTGTCATGCCATTAATTATAATTATATTTCCATAATGTTGAATTTTGTATGAAATAATTGAAAAAACAATTGATTATTGGGCCTGGCATGATTTCTCTCACATCTTAACTTTCCTGTGTCCCCTTCTTGATGAAATATGTGGACTGAAGAGCTTTCTTTAAAGCTTTGTATCTGTTCATATATACTGCTCTCACTGTGACTGGTTATGTTGGGATCTTTCAAATTAGCAGTGGAAATGATATAATCAAATTATATTAGGGGGCAGTGTCAATTTATCTCTTGTTTGCAGAAAAAGTAGCAGTCAATAGTCTAATGATTGGGAAATACTAAACACATTTTAATTATTAATTTTTAAGTCAGTTAAAATTTTGTCTAGCTAACAAAGGCACATGGTACCAATTAAAAGGGACAAAATATGTTTTCCCTGTCTCTCAGCCACCCTGTTTCCCCCTCTGAAGGCCTCAGTTATCAGTTTGTTATTCTGTATTACACAGTGAGGCATGCATACAAACTCACACAAATGCTTGCATACATTATTAGGCTTTTTACCTAGTAACATGTCTCAGTGTATATTCTTATTGGCACTTATGGACCAGCCTCATTCTTGGAGAGAGTTGCATGGTGTGGATTCATGGAACCAGTTCTCTAACTGACACACGTTTACATTCTTTCAGTCTTTTGCTAAGTTAAGCAATGCTGTAACCATTAATCTTGTACATATGCCACTTTGCACATGTGCAAGTGTATTTGCAGTTTGAATTCCTAGAAGTGGAAATACTGAGTCAAAAGGTGTAGGCATTTAAAATTTTGATAGATAATTGCCACATTGCTTCCCACAGAGGTTGTACCAATTTATACATCAGTTTATACTCTCAGTGGAAAGTACAAGTGGGTATCTTTCTCTACATCATTGCCAACATTATATTACCAATTTTTTTGATTGTTGCCGATATGACAGATAAAAACTATATCTTGCATATCAGTAGGGCTAAGAAATCCACTGGGTATCAGAGAGGTCCATTGAGAAACTTTATGATATTTAATATCAAGAAGAAAAGGTATCTTGTAATTAACAAGTTATTTACATCCCTCCCTATGTAGACTGTCAGCTTCTGGAGAGTTTTGTGCTTGCTGTTCTCTGTATCTCTCATACTTATTCTCTGTGTGAGTACCAGTTGTATGCCAGGCATTGTGCTACGTGCTGTGTAAACATTCTAACACAGAAGGTACAAATGCTACAATTTTCATTTAAGAAAATAGCCAAAAGGATTCAGGGTTGTTCTGTGTAGTGAGTACTGCTCAGATATGGTCAGATGAATCCCACTGTAATTTGCATTTCTCTTATGAGCATGGTTAAGCATCTTTTCATGTGTTTGAGTCATTTTTTTCTATGAATTGTCCTTTGCTATTTTTTGTTGGGTTATTGATCTCTTTGCTGATACTTTGTGGAAAGAGGTCTGTCTTTATAACAGGCAATATTCTCGTGCTTTGACTTTTGTCTTTCTTGATAAAGACTTTTGTCTTTCTTGTCTTTCTTGTCTGTCTTTCTGTGTTGTATTTATAGTTTTCTGTAATTCATCAACCCTTTCTTCTGTGGCTTCTGGATTCTGTGTCAGTGTCAAAGAGTCTTTCCCACTCTGAGATTGTAAAAATCTTTCTCTCATGTTTTCTTCTAGTGTTATTAAGGTTTACTTTTTAAATGAGTAAATTTATTTTGAATATCTAATACTCATAGTCTAAAAAGAAATGGTATTGCTTGTTTAAATAAATGAGGCACTCTGTGAATTTTCTTTTCTTTTCTTTTCTTTTCTTTTTTTTTGCTGTACGCGGGCCTCTCACTGTTGTGGCCTCTCCCATTGCAGAGCACAGGCTCCGGACGCGCAGGCTCAGTGGCCATGGCTCACGGGCCTAGCCGCCCTGCAACACGTAGGATCTTCCCGGACCGGGGCACGAACCCGTGTCCCCTGCATTAGCAGGTGGACTCTCAACCACTGTGCCACCAGGGAAGCCCTGAATTTTCTTACTCTATCTTCTTCCTACCACTCTTAAGCCAGATCTGTATCCTCTTAGGTGAGAAGTTGATTGTGATCCAGTGAGCACCAGTTGTATCATTGTAGGGATGATACAGATTTCCATGTTCTCATAGCTTTGGGCTGAACTGAAAATACTCCCCCTTGCCTGTAGATAGCTATCTTGCCCATAACACTCTGTGAAATTGGCCATTCATTTGACAAATATTTATTAAGTGCTCACTAAAGCATGTACAAACAGTTGGTTAGTATTGATACCCTTTGATCCAATGGTGGTAATCTAGCTGTTTAGCAGGGCATGGGCATATATAAAGGCATTGACTGTCATGCAGGTAATTGTGTCTTACATCAGGAAGCTATGTCATCTCTTCGGAACGTGAAGGTAGCCGGTCTTATATTTGTCCGGAATCTAGCACTGGCTGAGCTCTTTGCAGCATTCATTCCCATCCTGCAGGTCGAGAGCCTCTTGCCTGGGCTTGTGCTATTGGTGATTCTTGGGAGATAATACTACAAATATATAATAGTGTAGATAATGCAGTTGAAGATTTACATAGAGACATAACAATAGGTATCCTGTTACTTTAAAAGAATTAGTTTTGAGCTGAAAATATCTTAGGTGTCTTTATGATGATATTTCAGAGCACTTTTCTAAGTGGCAATGAAATTTGGAAATGTAAGAAAGCCATTGTGATATGAGACATCAATGTGGTTTCACTATGTACTTTTCAGGGGAAGTTATGAAATATTTCAAGCATTGGAAAAAGAAAGTGAATAACAAATACCAGTGTGTTCACCACTCTGCTTTATCATATCCTCATATTTTGCCATATTTACTTCAGATATTTTATATACATTTTCTTTGCAATTGTTTCTAATGAACTTGGCGCATTTTGTGGTTCAGCGGCATGGGTATTTCAAAAAATATTGTGGGGCTTCCCTGGCGGCGCAGTGGTTGAGAGTCCGCTTGCCGATGCAGGGGACACGGGTTCATGCCCCGGTCCGGGAAGATCCCACATGCCGCGGAGCGGCTGTGCCCGTGAGCCATGGCCACTGAGCCTGCGCGTCCGGAGCCTGTGCTCCGCAACGGGAGAGGCCACAACAGTGAGAGGCCCGCGTACCACAAAAAAAAAAAAAAAAAATTGTGATAATGAGATGTATTTTTTTAAAGAAATGGAGTCTTACAGGTAGAGCTGAAGCTCCCTTGGTGTCTACTATTACTTTCTGGATACTTGCCGTGTCTTCCCAGGTGTTTTGAGACTGACTAGCCTATTGTGAAGGGAGCCAAATTCTGGGAAAGCACAGTCTCTGCGAGCAGGGAATGTTCATGGGGTGGCTGCTTCTTAAACTTGCCCTTTGTGTGCAGAGCGGGCAGAAAGATATCATGCATGTGTGTGACGGGGGCGGGCTGGCGCTGTGCTCTTCCAGGATTCTGTATCTATTCAAAACTCTCTTGATCAGTAGATTTGGGGTAAGGGTTTGTTTCCTTTTATTTCCTGCCAGTGGTAATTTTGCAGAAAGATCTTCCATGAACTAGTGTAGGGGGCACTAGTACTAGTGATCCCATACCCACATCTAGCTCTAAAGGAAACCTTACCCTTCAGAAAGAAACAGACCGTGCTTGAGGGCAGGCGAGGGCAGGCTGACAAACGGTGCCTCTTCTCCCTGCCCTGCATCAGCCCTGAGCTTTAGGGGACCCTGCCCAGCCTCACTCTAATGCCAAGGGAAGCCCGGGACCAGCATTTCTTGCTGGTCAGGGCATCACCGAGCTCCCCTGGTATTAGTGGCACCAGCCTGCTCTGTGTGCCTGTATTCTTGGTGGCAGGAGACAAGGAATTATTGTGAGATGTGAGGAAAGCAGCTGAGGTGGAGAGGAGGGGCGCCTTGGAGGGAGCCGAGCCACTCAGCTGATTGTGTCAATTAGATGAGATGCCCCTTGGTTCACCTACTTGGTAGGGTGCATCTGGCATGTTCTGACCATTTATCCGCTTAATATTGATCCCAGAAGGCTTTCCACCCCCTGAGATGAATATTAAAACACCCAAGCACTAGCTTTTCTGGTTTTTGACCTCCTAGGATGAAATATTAGCACATTTTGATTGAAAAGAGTCTGTATTCTTCTGGTTTACGCATTTATGTTGTTCTTTTTACATTGAAATAGCATACAGTGAAGCGCAGAGATCTTAGAAATACAGCTCAATGAATTTTTAGGTGTTTGTACACCTGTGCAAACCATCACCCAGACCAAACTGTAGAACATTTCCATCCTCCCAGCAGGTTGTCTTGTACCCCTCCCAGTCAGTACCTTCCCAAGGGTAACTGCTATTCTGAGATCGCTCACCATTGATTAGTTCTGCCTGTTGTTAAACTTCACATAAATGGAATTGTACAGTATGTGATCTCTTGGGTGTGGCTTCTTTCACTCAGCATTCTGACTGTGAACATTCATCTGTGCTATTAGGTGTAGATCTCTCTTTTTTTTTTTGTAGCACTTACTATTTAATGGTGACATTAATAATGATAATGAGTAATCCATTTGTATACTACTCTCCAATTCACTCTTTAATCCTGAAGACACCTCTATGATGGTGCCAAACCATTTAGCGTTAGGCTTCTTTTAGGGATGACAAAGAGCTGCTTAGAGGCTTTCACTATTGCCCGCAAGGTCACCCACCTGATAAATGATGATGCCAGGACTGGTTCTGTTTTTTTGACTCACAGCAGCGTTCTTTCCATCCACTGTGATACCTCTGTCTTAACTTGTGTCAAGGTTGGTAGAAAACATAAAGGATGAGAGGAGGGAGGGGCCCCCCGACCAGACCTTCACTGATGTTTTACTGTGTAGTATTTTGGTTAATTGAAAGAAGTTAAGGTTCAACTGAGCCAACCCTCTAGCACCTGTATAGTATGTAATGGATGGGGGAGGGAGAGGCAAAGAGGTAGTTGACTGGGCTTGTCTACCAGCCACATCCAGGCAGTTCCACTTATCAGAAAACAGACGGTGCTAGTTGAGCTCCAGTTGTGTACAAATTATGCCTTTGCCCAGTGAGGCTGCTGTTTGCAGGCTGCTAAATGTGTCACAGAGAATTTTTGCTAGAGTGGCATTATTGGGGCTTCTTGGCCTCCAGATGTGGGTAAGCCATCTCAGACTCTGATCAGCATTCTGCTTTGGGAAGCAGAAATGGTGTGAATTCTCCTCTCCTTTCCCTCGGGGGGTCCTTGCAACAACAACTTGAGTGTCATTGGAGCATCGATAGTTTATTGATGGCCTCAGTTTTACTGTACAAGCCGAGTTTCCATTGTTAAGACATTAGCTTTGAGATAAACTGGGTTTCCTTTACCTCCTAAAGAGGTTTGCTGATACCCCGACTATTCTGTTGTGTTTTAAAGCAAGTAGAATCATTGCTGATTTATATATGTGGGCAGGTATGAATTTCTGTAAGCCCCCTTGGCCCACAGCTCTGGTCCAGGGTGTAGTCTCTACCAGTGAGATAGTAGGATCCATGTTCTTAACAAATGGTTAAAAGTCTAGGCCTTGTGGTTAGAAAGCTGAGACTGAGGGTTGGGGGCAAGGAATGCTCATACCCAGGAAGTCTATAGAGTCCCATGACCTGGATCAGAACCTCGGAGAGCTCCAGGTACAGGGATGCTGGCAGCTGTAGGCAGGCAGGAGTTAGTGCACTGCCAAGTCCACCCTCTTTTGCAGCAAAGAGCTTTTTTGTGTGGATGATAAGGGTCTTCAAGGATTTCAGCCTTTGTACTTGTGGGCTTATGGATAAAGCAATAAATCAGATTCTTTAGATGTGGAGGAAAGTGAAATTTTCCACTGGAGCCACCAGTGGGGTGATTTTGACTGTCCCTGCTATAGCCATGACACTAGTTCTTCCTGGGAGGTGAGGTGTAAGCAAGAGAGCTCTGCCTAGAAGGCCTGCAGCTGGATCCCACGGCCTGCCCTGCCCCCTACTAGCCTTGTAGCCTTTGGATGGTCTTGCATCCTCTCTGACTGAGTCTCATGATTCTTGTCTGAAAAAATATATCAGTCTAGAAAAAACAGGATTTCTTTCAGTAACAAAATGAAAATGTTATCGTGAGGAGCAGGCGAAAAAAGATCTGTTAAAGCACTTTAATTTATATAAGGCCTTGCGAGTGTAAGGTTGTGTCATTACCGGCATCGTCACCTATTTTTGGAGCCTACCAATAGGAGTCCATGACATCAGATGTCTATGAACATCAGGGTGTTCAAAAAATGCACTCCTACCTTGCATTTGCATGGTAATTGGTACCCTGGGGTCAGCATGTATGTCAGATAGTTTGAGCCAGAAGTGAGTACACAGGGACATGTGGCTTGCTGTGCAATTTGAAAACTTTTTGAAGGAAAGAGCTTGCCCTGTGGTCTTTTGGAAGTAACTGGAGGGTTTCAGTAGGAAAGTGACAAGAGCAGACAATTGTTTTAGGAAAGTGTCCCTTGAGGCAGTGTGGAGGTTGAGAGGGGAGGGGAGGGACTGGAGGCAGGCAGGACTTGGGGGGAAGAGTGGTTGAGAGATGAGCTCTGAAGCTAGACAGGTTGAGTTCCAATTCTGGCACCTACTTGTTTGACCTCGGACAGATTTCCTTAGCTCTCTGTGACTTGGCGTGTGCATCTGTGAATAGGGCTGTTATGCAGGTTAAAAGTTGCAATCCAGGTGCAGCTCTTAGAGGAAGCTTTGGCACATGGCAAGCTCTCAAATGTAAGCTGGTATTCATGTGTATTTTTTACTGTGGTAAAAATATATCTATAACATAAAATTTGCCATTTTAACCATTTAAAAGTACAGTTCAGTGGCATTAATTACATTCACAATGTTGTGCAACCGTCACCACTGTCTGTTTCCAAAATTTTTCATCACCCCAAACAGAAACTCCATAACCATTAAACATTAACTCTCATCCCCCCATCCCCTTACTCCCTGGTAACCTCTAGTCAATTTCTGCTTCTATGATTTTGCCTATTCTAGGTGCCTCATATACGTGGAATAAGACAATATTTGTCCTTTTGTGTCTGGTGTATTTCACTTAGCATGATGTTTTCTAGGTTCATTCATGTTGTAGCATTATCAAAATTTTATTCCTTTTTAAGGCTGAACAATATTCTATTGTATGTATATACCACATCTTGTTTATCTGTTCGTCTGTTGATGGACACTTGGGTTGTTTCTACTTTTTGGCTACTGTGAATAATGCTGCAGTAAATGTTGGCATACAAGTATCTGTTTAGGTCCTGCTTTCAACTCTTTGGGGTATATACCTGGGAGTGGAATTGCTGGGTCATACAGTAATTCTGTGTTTAACTTTTTGAGGAACCATCATACTGTTTTCCACAGTGACTGCACCATTTTACATTCCCAGCAGCAATGTACAAGGGTTCCAGTTTCCCCACATCCTCATCAACACTTGTTTTCCTTTAGAAAAAAACCTCCAAAAACCTAGCCATCTTAGTGGGAATGAAGGGGTATATCGTTGCGGTTTTGATTTGCATTTCCCTAGTGAATTATGATTTGAGCATCTTGGCGTGTGCTTACTGGCCATTTGTCTATTTTCTTTGGAGAAATATCTATTCAGGTTCCTTGCCTGGTATTCATGTTTTTAAGGCAGCTTGGGAGGAAGGAGAGAAACAGATTGAGGAAGTAGATAGAGCCCAACTGGGTGGCTGGTTAGATACGAAGGTTAACGCTGAGTTTTCCAGCCTGGGTAAGTGGGTTGATGATGGGCTGTCAAGCAAGATAGCTCCCGTCTCTCCCAGAGAAGGGGCCGGTTGGAGGGACGATGTTGGGTTTGGGTGGGACTGCGTTGAGCCTGGTGTACCTGGGTGTTGGGCAGATGGAGAGTCCAGGATGCACCGCCATGCCTACATGTCTGATTGGTGTCTTTGGAAAAATGCAGGGCATATTTTAAGTTTTCTCCTCCCTGCTTGAATCTAACAAGCAACTTAAGAAATTAGGTCATCATGAGGCTTACGTATCTGGCAAATGGGAACAATCATTGGAGGGACAACAGAATCTGAAACTTATGAAGCAACCTCTCTCCTGTTGCTCGTTTCTCAGCCCTTAAGCACCTGCATGATGAGATCAGTCCTTCAAAGCTCACGGGTTGCTGCTCTGAAGCCTTGGGTGTGAACATTCTTGGCAACCATAGCTTCTCAGGCCTTCTCCAGTGACTACCGTAGTCTGTCAAACATCTGCACCCCCTCACCCCTGCCTAACTGCATCGTGGTTAGTGCTAAGCAAGTGCTTACCATGTCACCTGCAACCCACTGAATTTCTCTGAATTACTCCTTGGCAAAATTGGATGTTGTATCACTGCGTTATGTTGTGTCTAGGTGGGAAATTTGTGTTTGCACAGTCATACCCGCCCTACAGTGGAGAGTGATGTTTGAGCAACTTCTCTACCCCCAAAGAAGCAACGATTGGGGAATGAGGCCCTGTGGTGCCTTGTTTACTTCTAGAGCCATAGCAGGCTGGCAGCCATCACTAAGAAAGCATCCTTTCATGCGGCTCAGGCTGGCAATGTTTGCAGATTGTCCCCTGATGCCATCTGCCTGTGAGGCTGCAGAAACCCCCAGCAACTGCTGTTCTAGCAGGTGCCGGGGCTGCTGAGGTGGGAGTGCGTGTACACACACACGCATGCACACCGCTTTGTGCTGGGTTGGCCTGAGCCGCCAGCTGAAACTCTCAACCCAGCAGAGCACCAACCGCAGTTGCTGGTTTCCGGTGAGGCCCTCATGAGGGAGAGAGGGCGAGGCTGTTGTGAACAGAGCCAGCAATCGGGGAATTGGATACGGTAACTAACGCTCGGGTGTGTAGGAAGCTGCCAGGCGGTGGCTATGTTTTGACAAGCTTTTGTTCTGTTTTTTCCACCTCTGCCCAGGCCAAATTGTAGCCTCCCACCAAATTTTCCATCTTCATGTTCATTCATAGAAGGACCCATGTCCAATTCTTGTCCCAGGCTCTTTCTAGAGAACACATCTCTCATCTTTGAGTCCTTCCTGCCACCCAGCCGTGCTTTGGCTCTAGCCCCTTAGCTTTCTCTTTTTCCCAAGTCAGTGTGATCATGGATGCAGACAAGCCCAGAACCCACCCTGCCCAGATCCGCACTTTGTGAGTTACTATCATTTCCGGCTATTAATGCTTTTGGAAAAAAATATGTAAATTATTCGAATATCAATAATTTGAAATAATTGTATCAGGCATCAGGTTTTAAAAATCCAGATCTTAATGGAGCTTTGATAAGAGACCACCTGGTGTAAACTTTTTCTGTAAAGGGCCAGGTAGTTTTCGCTTGGATGTCTGTTCCAACTACTCAACTCTGCCGTTGTAGCATCAAAGCAGCCATAGGAAATACCTAAACGAAATGAAGGGGATTGTGTTATAATGAAACTTTATTTACAGAAACATGTGGTGGGCTTAGTTTGCCGACCCCTGGCTTAGAATGATCGTCTTTATTTTATTTTATTATCTTTTATAGTTTTCTCTCTGAGGGATTAAAAAGCCAGAGGAACTTGGTAACTGTAAATGAACTGAAATCATCTTCTTTTGGGTTTAGCATAATTGTGAGCACAATGGTGATTTGGGAATATACTTCTTTAAACCCCTGTTGGGAAGAATAGAAACCAGAAGACCTTTGAGGGGCGATTCTGCTT
Organism: Delphinus delphis; assembly: GCF_949987515.2. Lineage (NCBI taxonomy): Eukaryota > Metazoa > Chordata > Mammalia > Artiodactyla > Delphinidae > Delphinus > Delphinus delphis. The sequence goes on from NC_082704.1 coordinate 109,736,156, forward strand.
GGCCAAAGATTGTCATTGTTCAAAAAATAGAACAGGCTATCATTTGGAGCTGTATGGTGGCCTTTTTGATCCCTTGGAATGACCATAGTCACAGAAGGTTGCATTGTATTGGACATTATTACATTTTATAGGACCAGGTGCTTGTCTAATAAATGTAAGGAAAACAAACTACAACATACAGGAAATGGTGTTTTAAAAACGTTTTGCTGACAGGGAGATCGGCTCAGTGCTTTGTGACCACCTAGAGGGGTGGGATAGGGAGGGTGGGAGGGAGACGCAAGAAGGAGGGGATATGGGGATATATGTATAGGTATAGCTGATTCACTTTGTTATACAGCAGAAACTAACACACCATTGTAAAGCAATTATACTCCAATAAAGATGTTAAAATAAAATAAAATAGAATAAAATGTTATGCTGAGTTGAGGTCACTATAGTTCATTTCCAGAAAGCTGAAGCTTAACATAGTCAGAGACATTCTAAAATGTTAAACTACAATCTTGTTTTCCTTTTCTCTGTCCTCACAGGAAATAAAGAAAGAGATGAAGAAAGACCCTCTCTCCAGCAAAGCTCCAGAAAAGCCCATGCACGAAGTGTCCAGTGGAAATGCGTTGCTGTCTTCTGAAACAATTCTAAGAACCAACAGGAGAGGTATGGCAAAGAAGAAAGAGCCCCTCCCCACACACAAACCCAAACTGGAAACTTCTGGGTGAACTGTATCACATTTTGCATTGCTGGAAAATTGAATGGCGTTTGCCCTTTTGTTTTTGATTTTTGTATAAATTTGGGGTGCATACACACTCACACACACGGCAAGTAATGATCCAATAACTATACTAAAGGGAACTAATAAAAAAATTTTCTTGACAGTGGGAAAGTAGACTAAATTTGTAAACGATGATTTTTCTAGGACTTTAGCTTTCGCTTTCGTATCTATTTTTTTTTTGGCTGAAGGGTGACTTCAGAGAACACTGTGATGCCAGCTGAGCCGGGCACGTCTGGCCATGCTCTCTTTTTAATGTAAGGGCAGGCTTTAGCAGGGTCTTTCTCTCTCTAACCGCTGGGCTCCGCCTTGTCTCTCTCGGTTTAGGAGGCAGTATTTACAGAGATATAGCTCATCCATCCATGTGTCTAACCAGGAAACCTTTCACCATCTTGTTTCCCCCTTCTGAGGCCTCAAGGCAGATTTTTCAGGTATCAGCTTGTTGGAGTTTTGTTTTCTCCCCTATCTGCCCTTTGTGACATTGTTGTGTGAAATGGTAGGAGAGATTCTATAAGATGGCAGAGACAACCCGACTCAATTCTATACTGAAATGGAAACTGGATTGCCTCAGTTTCTCCCGAGCCCATCCTCCCCATGGACCAGGCCGGGTGCACACTGAGCACGCCCGAGGTAGATTAGCTTTCAGCTGCAGGCTTTTCAGGGGCTTATTACTTCCTTAAAGAGAAACATAGAGCTGTTCAAAAGCAGGAGCCGGAAATGTATTAGCAAAGAGTTCCATTAAAAGGAAAAAAAAGGCAAGTTTACATAACCATGGGGAAGAACAGCTAATCTTTCATCAAATTTAGGCTGCAGAAGAATTTGTCCAATAAACTGTCCATTGATCATAGTGCTTGAGACTTCAGCTTTGTGTCTGTCTTCCTTCCTGCTTCTTCCTCTACCCCCTCCAGCTGCCCTGGGTTACATTTCCTTTTTTGAATTATTCAGATGAAATATTGGCTGGAGGCCCACGCTGTTTAGCAGCTATAGGATTTTCTTTCTTGTTTTTTTTTTTTTAAACCCCATCCTGCCAATGGAGGGGATTTCCCATGTTAAGAATTTTTAGGCCTACCTAGCTCTAAAACTATAGTCATCCCCCAGAGCACCTCCTGCATTCTTGCAAATAGGTTCCAGAACTCCTGAGGCCTGCCCTCGTTGGACTTGGAGAGCTAGAGTTCCCTTGCTGATCTGAGCCTCTCCCGTTTCTCCTGATGCTCCTTGGGTCAGTGGGCCGAGGAATGGCATACACGTAGACCAGCGGCAAGGCCTCTCTGGCCAGCCTTGTTTTTGTAAAGCAAATAAGAGAATTAAGGTAATTCATTAATTTAACAAGATAAGGGATTAATTAAGTTAAGGAATAAAGGTGATTATCCAGGTAAGTTCGACAAAATTACCTGAGAGCTTTAAATCAATGAAGGAATCGAACTTTTTAGATAATTGTCTCTTTACAACGAAAAATCTGACCTTTGAGGTCCCCTACAGAATTTTTCAGTAACCAGAAAATGGCATTAAAGGGACCGGCTTACTGACTTAATGTTTTCTTTCTAAGCCTCCACCTTAGGCCGACAGCCTGATTATGACCAGCTTTTTACTCTTAGGTCCTAATCTGCCAGTGGCTCTGAGACCATAGCACATGGGGGCGTCCTGTAAATATGAAACACATAACAAACCATCTTCATTCTGGCCCAGGCTTCATACTGACCCCCGGGTCACCTGGGCCACACATAAATTTCCAGTTGAAGGGAAGAATTGTGTACCAGGGCCAGTGCCGTCTTTGGCCCCGCCCCCACCCACCAGAGCTAACAATATCCTACTGCTCCTTATAATAAACAGCAGGCTGGATTGATTGGCCTTGTCAGGCCACATAAATAGTTCATTGTGCTGAGCTCAAAAGCTACATTTTTTTCCCACCCCAAATCAGTGAAAAACCACTTTTTCTCCCCCTTAGAACAAGGATCAGAGGCTAAATCTGTGGGACGATTCTAGTCACTTGTAAACACTTCCGTCCAACTAATTTTTCAAGTTTTATGAGTTATCATAAATGACCGAAGCCTCCTCCTTCCCTTTGTTTCCATCAGGCTTTGTCCCTAGAAATCTCTTGGATGTTTTTGTCTGTTGCTGTTGTTATGGAGGGAAGTTGCTTTCAGAGTTTAGTAACAGGCTAATTTGATTCACTAACATGGGATTTTCTTATAGTATATGAGTCCACCTTGTGATTCAGCCTTGGACCCTGTGTGAATTTGGTAGAATTAACACAGGTTCTTTTTCTTCATCTTTATCAAAGATGAGATGACTGTTCACTTTATATGGGCCATATCATTTGATGCAGGCTTAGCAATGGTTTAATAAAGAAAGATTGAAGTCTATTTCTATGAAAAGTCTGAAATTGAACCGTTTCATTGTGTCCTGAACTTGAGATACACTGAGCTGAAGAAGTTTGCCCAATTGTGTCCAGCGATTTTTGCGTTGGGGACGTGCCTCACTTTGCAGCAGGGGTGAATGGGTTGTAGTAGCTCACAGTGTGGGATGAGCTCGCCCTCCCCAGGCACCTGCATAAGGTCAAAAGATATTCTACATTTGAAGGAGGCTATTCATAGCCTTGAGAAAAGGCCAGGACCATGGAAACATTAGTTTGGGGACCGATTAGTTTCAGTTTTCAGCTTTAACCTTTGCAGATCTCTACAGAGTTGATTTAGGGAGGTACTGGAATGACTCCACAGGCTTTTTATTTGAGAAAAAAGATGTGACTGAAATTGAGAGAAAGAGAGAGAGAGAGAGAGAGGGAGAAGATCATCCAGTTGGCTTGGCAGCCATCAGCTATATATTCCAGACATTAGCACTGTTGAGGACAGTTATGTCTGCTCTCACCCTTGGCCACTTCTCTGGGCTTTACCCAAGTCACAGTGAAGGAGCTTCCTGGTTAAGACAAGCTTTCCGCAAGGCTTAAGAGGTCATTTTTAAATTTAAACTTGCAGCATGGATGTTGTATATCCTAAAGTTATCCCAGACTCCAGAATGTTGACAAATTGCAGCCAGAAAATCTAAAATTTTTTCTTAGAGCCAGAAGTCATTCTCATGAACCAGAAAGAAAAACGTTGTCTGTTTCCTTCTGAGAATGATTTATTCTTTTGTTTCTTCTATCATTGAACCCATATAAGAGAGTGATGGGCCCTTCTAAAATGGAACTTTGCTATATGGAAGAATTTTTTTAAAGATATTCATACCTCGCGTTTCAAACCAAAATTGAACAGAATAGGTACTTAGCAGTTAACAGCAAATACAATAAATATATCCTTAAAAATGAGCAAGGAGGATTTTGTTCATTTGAATATGGACTCTTTTCTACTTGAAGTAAAATGGAATAAAAAAATCTTTTGGTTTCATCCTTATAAGGGTTTCCCAATCAACTTTATCCATGTGATAGGTTAAGTGTCCAGGCTGGAATCAATACCCTGCTGGCCTGTGTGAGGATCAGCTTCTATTTCAGGGCTGTAGTTTCCCAGTTTTTGCACTGTTAGCAGACCTCATGGGGCAGCTGCCTCTCTCTGAACCCCTCCTGCTGCCTATAATTTTGGACATTGTTCCTTACTCACTTTGGGGTGGGTACTAACAGACATTCAATTACACATGTTTACTGTGTGCCTACTATGGCCCTGGCCCTGTGCTAGGTGCTGGGGCAGATAGAAAAACTAGAAAACACCAGCTGGTCCTGCCTCTAAGCAGTTCCAATCTATTGTATCACTTGGGAAATGTTGAGAAAGTGCTGCACATTCCTTGTATCTTTTTCCTGGCAAGGTGGGGATATGTCTCTTATTTACTTCTGTCATTCTGAACGTGAAGCCACTCTGCGTGTTTCTGGTTGGCTTTATATGTCCTTGTTTCTATTTCCAGTTTATCATGAATTCAGTGTTTGGTAAGTCTCTATTGTATTTTGCACATTTATTATTCTTTGCTACTATTATTATTGTTGTTGTTATGCTCTCCTGATATACAGTGTATTTTATAATCATCTTTTTAAGTCGCTCTGCTACTCTGGCATCTGCCTTCCGAAAGATAATCTGCTTTCGCCATCTTTATTTAAGGTTTGTTACGCATTTGCATTTTACTGCCCCTTCCGGAGATTAGTGCTGAAAGATCTGATGGCTTAAAGGATATTATTTGTAACAGGTACAGCACTGACGCTACGAGATAAGATTCAAGTTGAGATGGGGGAGAGTTGCTCTCTAAGTTGGTATGTGGATATGACTGTGATTGTAGAACGTGACTCTTTGAGGCTCATTTCTCGTGTGTTTAGTCCTTCAGACGGGTTTAATTCAAAAGTTTTCCTTGACAGAGAGACCAACAGCTGCTCTGCCTCCGGTGACACATTGTTGCTTTAAAAGTTAGTGCAGAAACTCTCCAGAATTCATTTTGTGTGTTGATGGGTGATACATACATGCCCCTCAACATAATATGGGCCTAGTGTTTGCGCACAGAAGGGCTCTCCATTTTGGTCTGCTGCCTGTAGCTGTCAGAAGAATTTTACCTACTGTTTATCTTTCTTTCTCTCATAGTTTCAGCACTTGTCATTCAATCCCTAAACACATCCGGCCATAGTGACCTCCCTCCCTTGACTGTACTGAAGGGGAAACGTTTGTTCGGGCTTTCTTGTCTTTAGCATTTACTTAGCAACTTGGAATAATATCCTTGAGGTATCCATTGGCCTGCTCATCAGAACGTGAGTGAGTGTGTGTGTGCGTGTGTCCGTAAATGTGCACGTGCTGCCATGGCACTCTTGCATTGGCTCAGAGACAGTGGCATGGATCCTGATAGGCTGTGAAGGATGGAAAATGTCAACCACTTTGGTTTTCTAGTGCTTTGTTGTTTAAGGTAGATGTGAGATCTGGGGATTTGTTTCTAGAGACAAGACTTTTTTCCTTCCAAATTTCTTTTTGGAGAAGCAAATGTGAGTTACCTCGAGTTAACTAGGAATCGGAAAATGTGGTGTGTTGGGTCAGATTTTTCTTCAAGTTTCCAAATCATCTGTCATTTTTACCTAGATTGCTGGCTTTTATGCACAGATAGAAGAGTAAGAGTTAAGAGAAGGCATTACTATTCTGTGGAAGCTCTTGGCTATCACCTGTGCTATTCTTTCGCATGGGAAGATAAAAATAAAGCCTGCCATCTGGCAGTGAACGTGGATGAATATCATATATAGTCATTCAATAATATATATGCCTGTGTGAATGTATCTGTACGTGCATTTATGGTTTTGGGGGTTTTTTTTTTTTACACCCGTGAGCCTTCATTCTTGAAAGTTTGAGAGTAAAGGGGCCATAAAGATCTTGTACAGTAAATGATCCTTGGCTGCATTTCTGTTTTATTAGGAGCCTGTGTTAGGACCAGTAGTTGATGTTAGAGTATGTTGCCCTTGTCCATTTTCTTATCTGAGTAGTACTGCCTGTTGGGCTTAGGGGTGGGTGTGAAATGGGTGGAAAGAAGCCATTCTAGAGGGATGTTGCTTTCATATTTTTTCTATAATTTTTAGTGTGTGGGTCATTGACAAAATTGTTTTTAGAATTTTTCTTCTATTATATTTATCTCCTTTTAATCTCTGTGTCTTAGTGATAAGGCATTAACAGTGGAGTCATGAGTGTTGCGTGGAATAATGATTTAGACTTCCACCCAAGTCCACCCAGAGGACCATCCCTGAAGTGGTTTTGTGATGGTGGCTCCACCTGGTGGCTCTCCTAGGAAACTCCTCCTCCTCCCCACCTTTTCTTTCTCCCGGGGAGAATCTTGAGCAGGATGCCTTTGGTTCCTCTGATTTAGTGTTCTCAGTCCACGCAATTCCATCTCAGACCTACGGCCTCTCACATTATACACATGTTCTCTTTAGCTCCTTTCCTTTCTCTTCTAACGTTTGCTCCTTGAACTCGTAGAATCTGTTTCTCCATCCTTGTTCCATCTGTTTTACCCCAACTGACCAGGATCATTGTTGATAAGCATAAAAAAAAAAAGAGACTCCTACAGGCACGACTCTAGTTATAGATATTAATTTGGACACAATAAAGAATTACACTGAAATCCACGTTGGTAAGCCATGGTCTCCTCCTTAATAGCTCCAAGTACCCCTAACTACTTCTTCACTTCTTGTTGAACCCAGTTTTCGTCAAAGGAGCAGTATTTTATTACTGATGTTGTTTTCAGTTGTCAGCAGGTGGTGAAATAAAGAGCCAACTGGCCTTGCTGGCTTCATTATCGTTTGTCACTTCTCTACAGGATGCCCCTTCCTGCTTAGTAGGCACGGGCTGCCCCCCTGCCCCCCTCTGGGTATACCACCGAGCATAAGTGTTCTTGATAAATAAGTTTGTTTCTTCTTTAATTTCATTGTTTAAAATTTTTTTTTACTTGATGACATTACAGATGTGCCTTGTTTTAGCTGCATTATGGGTTAGTCTGGGAACTTAATCACCACTTATGACTTTGTTTCTATGGGAAAAAGATTTGGAGTTCTAAACAGTGTGCATAGTGCATAACCCACTTGTAAATCTGACTTGATTTTTTATTTTGTTTTTATATTGCTGGCATAAAGCCTTAGGTACCTCTTAAAAGTCAGAGAGTCCATATAAGTGGGGATAACTGAAGTTTTCTCATGTCGTAGAGGAGTTTACGATTCACATGATGCAGAATGCTGGAATTGTACAAGCTCTGTGCAATACACCAGGCTCCAAGGATAGCTCTGGGTTCAGCCACATTGCACCATTGTACGCAGTGCTTATTTTCACAAGTTGTGAGTTGGACCTTGGTGTGCCCAAGTTTGCATGTATAAGGCATGTTGTAATAAAAGAGGGTGCTGTTGTATATTTCCATCTATTGGAGAGGAGACGATGCAACAAGCTCAAATGGATGTTGGCCAGCATTTCCCAGCGCATGTTGTGCAGACTTGTAGCCCTAGAAAATATTCCACAAAAGGGGGAGAAGGAGAGAGATAAGGACATAAAGAGAGAGAGAAAGTTGGCTGTCTGGACAAATAACTTTTGGGTACAGCTGCACGCACAAGCACCCTCTTAGAGACTAACAAATGAACTAGCGTCTCGCAGGCTCTCAGATGTCCTATGTAAGGAAACCTGCTTCACGTTGACCACCGAACCACGTTTCACTGAAGACTAGTTAGGACTCTGCTTTGGGGTATGCTGGGCTTTAAAATGCAGAGCAAGGAGCTGTCTAAGCATGTCCAAAATCATCTTCAGAGTCTACCTTGCGCAGGTAATGTTAGAGTGAGTGAGCATAGGTGGTGGTGCTGGCACTGCAAGAAATGACTGATGATGCTTCTCAAGCCCATGGCCGTGAAAAAACAAGTTAGATGATGCTACGAGAATATTCCCCAAATCTAAAACTTGAGAGCCAGTCTTTTTTGGTAGTTTTTCAAGTGACAAGCTGAAAGAGATTTTTTACCTTGATCATTTTTGGGGTCCTTGTATCTAGGAGTGTCCCCCTGGTCTGGGCTTTGGCAAGGAAAGTGGGCTGAGTGGGCGGACCCAGTGAACTGCGAGGCCAGGTCCACCTGGGACTTGAGTCAGGACAGAACCTAGGAACCCAGGGGCGGATTTTATAATGATGACAGAATGGTGGTCCCCCATAGTCAAAACATTCCCATTTCCTTCTCCATCTGCTTTGATAGAAATGCAGGGAATCTTAGCTTTTCCTGATACCATTAAAGCGTGATTCGACATGGAGAAGAGCTCTGTTCATTCTCTCCCCTTCCTCATGAAAGAGGCGGCCATTTTGAGTTCAGGTGATGAACCCACCTGTGGGACTATGAGGACAAGCCACGTAGCCTGATGTTTCAGAGTTCTGGAATCATAGAATTCCTGATGTGGCTGAGGTCCCTGATAGTGACCCAGCCTTTGGCCTGATACAGGGACCCATGGAGTCTCTGCCCAGGGGACCTGAAAGGACATGCCTGTGGTCTGGGGGACTGACCTTTGCTAAGGCCCACATGAGCTTCTCCTTTTCCAAGGAGGGGGGAGTGTTCTCAGAAGAGAGCTGGTAGGTTAATTGAAAATAGTTAATTAGAGGTATTGTACTGGGACAGTAGCTGTCCTCACTTGTGGAGAAAGCCCTGGAAAGGGGGCCTTTTCTTCTGAAGTTTCCTTATTCTCTTTTAATTACACAGATTGGTCCTCCTGGTCTGTCATCACAGCCTGGTCCCCCCATGTCACCTGCAGGCTCAGCTTAGTCTTTGGACTTGCGGCTTTTGGTGCTTGTGAAGCTCTGGGACTGTTATGCCCTGAACAATGAGGACATTTCATGGCCCATCTTCCTAACCCACTGTCAAGCTGACAGCAGGCCCAGTTACAGTGCTAGGTGGGCCACCCTTTTGTCCCCACCGAGAAAGAGAAAGAAAGAACAGCTTAAAGCTTCCCCTGGGTGTGTGTGTGTGTGCATGTGGTGGGGGAAGCACATTAGAAGAGGACTAAACTGCTTGTTCCATTAGTGTTTCTCTGGAGACCTGAATAAGCTCAGTGGCAGCAGGGCCTTGTTGCAGGAAAAATGGCTGTAGGCAGAGTCCAGACCCCCCTTCTGCTACACCCCCAAAGTTTCTGTAGGACTTTGGGCAACTCTCATACTCTGTTTTCTAATCTGTAAAATAAGGAGATTACTCTTGTTAATTTCCTTAGGGAAATTGTGAGGATAAAAATTAGGAAAGAGAATAAATTTAGGGACAGAGGGTGGTAATAGATTGAAGTAGGGTGGGGAGTCACTCCCTGAATATAGTAGTAGTTGTTATTAAAGATGATAAACTGCTAGTAAGGCCCCAGAGTGTTGGGAAGAAATTATTGATATCTGGAAACGAATAAAGTGTTGTTTCCATGAAGCAACCAGTGATCAGATGTGCACAGAGGATTCTCCAGGATAGACTATATGCTAGGCTATAAAAGAAGTCTCAGTAATTTTAAAAGGATTAAAATCATGCAAAGTATGTTCTCCGGCCACAGTGGAATGAAATTAGAAATCAACAACAGAAGGACATTTGGGAAATTCACAAATATATTTGTGAGAAATTAAACAACATACTCGTAAATAACCAGTGGGTCAAAGAAGAGTCCACAAGGAAAATTTTAAAATACTTCGAGGGACTTCCCTGGTGGTCCAGTAGTAAAGAATCTGCCTTACAATGCAGGGGGCGCAGGTTCAATCCCTGGTGAGGGAACTAAGATCCCACATGCCATGGGACAGCTAAGCTCGCGTGCCACAACTACTGAGCTCACCTGCCTCAGCTAGAGCCTGCGTGCCGCAAAACTACAGAGCCCTCGCGCTCTGGAACCCACACGCCACAACTAGAGAAGAGAAAACCTGCACCCCACAACTAGAGAGAAGCCCACGTGCCTCAGTGAAAGATCCTGCATGCCTCAACGAAGATCCTGCGTGCCGCAGCTAAGACCTGACGCAGCCTAAAATAAATAAATAATAAGTAAATCTTTTTAAAAAAAGGAAAAGAAAAAAATGAAATACTTTGAAATGAGTGAAAATGAAAACACAACATATGAAAATTTATTGAATGCAGCTAAAGCAATGCTTTGAGTGAAGTTTATAGCTGCAAATGCCTATATTCACAAAGAAAACAGATCTCAGATCAATAGCCTAACTTTTTTTTCCAGCTTTATTGAGATACAATTGACATACAACACTGTGTAATTTTAAGGTGTACAACATAATGGTTTGATATACATATATATTGTGAAATGATTATCATAATAAGGTTACTTAACACATCCTTTACCTCACATCATTACTTTTTTTTTTTTTGGTTGTGGTGGTGGTGAGAACGTGTAAGATTTGTCTTTCTGTGATTTATTTCACTTAGCCTAATGCCCTCAAGGTTGATTCATGTTGTCCTTATTTTTTACGGCTGAATACTATTCCTCTGTGTGTGTGCACGTATGTGCATGTGCGTGCGTGTGTTTGTATCATATTTTTAAAATCCATTCTTCCATCAATGTACACTTAGGTTGTTTCTGTCGTGAATAATGCTGCAGTGAACATCAGGGTGCAGGTATCTCTTTGAAATAGTGATTTAATTTCCTTTGGATATATACTAGAAGTGGGATTGTCAATAGCCTAACTTTTTACCTTAAGAACTTAGAAAAAAGAAGAGCAAACTAAACTCAAAGCAAGCAGAAAGAAGGAAATAATAAAGATCAGCGTGGAAATAAATGAAATAGAGAATAGAAAAACAGTGTAAAAAATCACTGAAACCAGAAGTTTCAATTGGCTCTTTGAAATGGTCAATGAAACTGATAAAGTTTAGCTACACTGATCAAGAAAAAAGGAGAGAAGACTTAAACTACTAATACGAGGAACTAAAAAAGGGACATCACTATTTATCTTAGAGAAATTAAAAGAAATATGAGGGAATACTACGAATAACTTATACACTGCTGGTGGGAATGCAAAATGGTACCTCTGCTTTGGAAAACAGTGTAGCATTTCCTCAAAGTTTTAAGTATAGTTACCATATGACCCAGCATATCACACCCAAGAAGAATGAAAACATATGTCCACACACAAACGTGCACACAAATGTTCATAGCAACATTATCCCTAATAGCCAAAAAATGGAAACTACCCAGATGCCCATCAACTGATGAATGGATGAACAAAATGTGGTTTAATCCATACAATGGAATCTTATTTGGTGATAAAAAAGAATGAAGTACTGATACATATTACAACATGGACGGGCCTTGAAGACACTATGCTAAATGAAGGAAGATACAAAAGATCTCATATTATATGATTCCATTTATATGAATGTCCAGAATAGACAGATCCCTAGAGATGGAAAGTAGATTAATGTTTGCCCAGAGCTGGGTGTGGGGATGGAAATTGACTGCTAATGGGCGTAAGGTTTCTTTTTGGGGTGACAGAAATGTTCTAAAATTAGATTGTTGTCGTGGTCGTAAAATTCTGTAAGAACATAAAAACCATTGAATTGTACACTTAAAATGGGTGACTTATGGTACATAAATTATATGTCAGTAAAGCAGTTTAAAAGAAAAAAGATTACCGCACAAATTAGTGTTAAAATGCAGCATCTGGTTGTGCCTATCTGTCTGTCCATCTCTTTCTCTTTTCCGTCCTCTGCCATCACCCCCTCCCAGCTGAGGGACAAGATGTGTCATTCCATTTATTCAAGTCTTTACAAATTATATATTTCTCAGTGAAGCTTTATTTTTTCCTCATCCAATCAGTTGCCTAGGAGATGGTGAGTCTGAAGGATCAAAAAGACACTGTTTTGCTAGAGATGACCTAAATATTAGGTAATCGATTCGAGAAGGGTAGAGAACTGACAGTGGCATTCTGTTATTCATTTCTCAAGGAAAAAAAAGAAAAAGAGTCTCCTGTAAATCAAAAGCCAAACTTCTTATATTATAAGTTCTGTGCTTCATAGACAGCCTTTGCTGGAAAGGAAAGAATCCATTTATGGTTCCAGTTTTTCTTGCCGTTGTCAGTAACTCTGCGTTGGCCATTTTTGCTCCTAAATCTTTATCTGCAGCTCTGATGATTTCTTTAGCAAAGATTCTTAGATGTGGAATCACTGGACAAAAGCATGTATATATTTTCTGGGACTTTAAGTTGTTATCAAGTCGATTTCTTGAAGGCTTACCGCACCACCAGAAGTGGGGAGAGTGCTTATTAGTGTTTTTAGCTGGAATTTCTTTGATTAATAGGGTGCTTGAACATTTTTTTCCCTCTGTTGTTCGTTGGTATTCTTGGCTCTTACATTGAGGTCTGGGTATTTTTCTTACTGATTAGTGTGTTATTCCTTTGTCATTCACGGCAGATTGTGCTTCCCAGTTTGTGGGCTTTTCATTTTATTTACAATTGCTTTTGATGTACAGAAATAGTACATTGTTATGCAGATTCGTATATTGATGTTTTCTTTGGAGATTTTCTCTGAATAAATTCTCACCTAATTTTTTGTCTCCTTTATACTGGCTTCATTTTTTACTTCCAATGTTTAATTGATATGGAATTTTGATATATAGTATGGGGTTAGTGTGCAAATTGATTTTTATTTTGCAGTAGCTACTTTTCCAGGACCATTTATTAAATATCCAGCCCCCCATTAATTTTTGATACATCGTTTATCATATAAACTCTTTTGGACTTTCAATTCTATACCATTAATTTGTCTAACCATTCTTGTATCAATATAGTTAACTATGGTGGCTTTATAATATGTTTTAATATATGGTACGGCTTTTTTTTTAGATAATCAAACTTCATCTATTTATTTGTTCATTAATTCAAAAATATTATTGAGTACCAGTTTGTGCTAACCATTATGTTAAGTGGTGTGATACAGTGGTGAGTAGAGCAATAGTAGACACCCTCCCTCCCCTCCTTCAATTCTTTTTTTTTTTTTTGGAAGACCACAACAAAAGCAACAATGATTGCAATTACCAAACACGAAACACACTCATACTATGTCATAATATTGACATTCAGTCCAGTAATCCTCCACTGTAACAGCTCCTTTACTTTGCAGTGAAAATTGATTTGTATACTTTTTGCCTCTGAGTCCTTGTGGGATTTTTTTTATTTATTCAAACAGAAAGTCACAAAAATTATAATCATCCTCATCAGTTCACTCAGTACCATGTAATTAATTTTCTTTTTCATCTTGATCTTTTGTTAGCACTTTTATGAATTTCATCAGTTTTCCATTAGAGTTCTGAAAATGCTTATCCATTCAGTTCAGCAGTATAGTCAGTTACCAGAAACCTGTACTTGTCAGAGTCTTTTCCGTGAATTCCTTGAAGATGAAACCCTTTTATAGGAACATTTTTGCAAAAGCATCAGAGTACACCCAGAACTGTCTGTAAATGACAAAAGACTAAAAATGACCACGGTTAAAGATTTGATGAAAGTTCATAATAATGCAATTGACAAGGAAATTTAGTTATTTCTGAGATATACATTTTAAAGTAATACCTAGAATCATGACTTATAACATTATACCAGAACATATAAGATTTTTAGAAATTTCATATAATGTCTGAAACAAATTTTTTTTTTTTGCGGTACGCAGGCCTCTCACTGTTGTGGCCTCTCCCGTTGCGGAGCACAGGCTCCAGATGCGCAGGCTCAGCGGCCATGGCTCACAGGCCCAGCCGCTCCGTGGCATGTGGGATCCTCCCGGACCAGGGCACGAACCCGTGTCCCCTGCATCGGCAGGCTGACTCCCAACCACTGCGCCACCAGGGAAGCCCCTGAAACATTTATATTAACATATTTCCATACAAATAACCCAAAGAAATTTTAGTATTAGTTGTTTTTTCTGTTTGTTTGTTTGTTTTTATACTGCAGGTTCTTAATAGTCATCAGTTTTATACACATCAGTGTATACATGTCAATCCCAATCACCCAATTCAGCACACCACCATCCCCACCCCACCACGGTTTTCCCCCCTTGGTGTCCATACGTTTGTTCTCTACATCTGTGTCTCAACTTCTGCCCTGCAAACCGGTTCATCTGTACCATTTTTCTAGGTTCCACATACATGCGTTAATATACAATATTTGTTTTCCTCTTTCTGACTTACTTCACTCTGTATGACAGTCTCTAGATTCATCCATGTCTCAACAGATGACTCAATTTCGTTCCTTTTTATGGCTGAGTAATATTCCATTGTATATATGTACCACAACTTCTTTATCCATTTGTCTGTCGATGGGCATTTAGGTTGCTTCCATGACCTGGCTATTGTAAATAGTGCTGCAGTGAACATTGGGGTGCATGTGTCTTTTTGAATTATGGTTTTCTCTGGGTATGTGCCCAGTAGTGGGATTGCTGGGTCATATGGTAATTCTATTTTTAGTTTTTTAAGGAACCTCCATACTTTTCTCCATAGTGGCTGTATCAGTGTACATTCCCACCAACAGTGCAAGAGGGTTCCCTTTTCTCCACACCCTCTCCAGCATTTGTTGTTTGTAGATTTTCTGATGATGCCCATTCTAACTGGTGTGAGGTGATAGCTCATTATAGTTTTGATTTGCATTTCTCTAATAATTAGTGATGTTGAGCAGCCTTTCATCTGCTTCTTGGCCATCTGTATGTCTTCTTTGGAGAAATGTCTATTTAGGTCTTCTGCCCATTTTTGGATTGGGTTGTTTGTTTCTTTAATATTGAGCTGCGTGAGCTGTTTATATATTTTGGAGATTAATCCTTTGTCCGTTGACTTGTTTGCAAGTATTTTCTCCCATTCGGAGGGTTGTCTTTTTGTCCTGTTTATGGTTTCCTTGGCTGTGCAAAAGCTTTGAAGTTTCATTAGGTCCCATTTGTTTATTTTTGTTTTTATTTCCATTACTCTAGGAGGTGGATCAAAAAAGATCTTGCTGTGATTTATGTCAAAGAGTGTTCTTCCTATGTTTTCCCCTAAGAGTTTTATAGTGTCTGGTTTTACATTTAGGTCTCTAAGCCATTTTGAGTTTATTTTTGTGTATGGTGTTAGGGAGTGTTCTAATTTCATTCTTTTACATGTAGCTGTCCAGTTTTCCCAGCACCACTAATTGAAGAGACTGTCTTTTCTCCATTGTATATCCTTGCCTCCTTTGTCGTAGATGAGTTGACCATAGGTGCGTGGGTTTATCTCTGGGCTTTCTATCTTGTTCCATTGATCTCTGTTTCTGTTTTTGTGCCAGTACCATATTGTCTTGCTTACTGTAGCTTTGTAGTATAGTCTGAAGTCAGGGAGTCTGATTCCTCCAGCTCCGTTTTTTTCCCTCAAGACTGCTTTGGCTATTTGGAGTCTTTTGTGTCTCCATACAAAGTTTAAGATGATTTGTTCTAGTACTGTAAAAAATGCCATTGGTAATTTGATAGGGATTGCATTGAATCTGTAGATTGCTTTGGGTAGTATAGTCATTTTCACAATATTGATTCTTCCAATCCAAGAACATGGTATATCTCTCCATCTGTTGGTATCATCTTTAATTTCTTTCATCAGTGTCTTATAGTTTTCTGCATACAGGTCTTTTGTCTCCCTAGGTAGGTTTATTCCTAGGTATTTTATTCTGTTTGTTGCAATGGTAAATGAGAGTGTTTCCATCATTTCTCTTTCAGATTTTTCATCATTAGTGTATAGGAATGCAAGAGATTTCTGTGCATTAATTTTGTATCCTGCAACTTTACCAAATGCATTAATTAGCTCGAGTAGTTTTCTGGTGGCATCTTTAGGATTCTCTATGTATAGTATCATGTCATCTGCAGACAGTGACAGTTTTACTTCTTCTTTTCCAATTTGTATTCCTTTTATTTCTTTTCCTTCTCTGATTGCCGTGGCTAGGACTTCCAAAACAATGTTGAATAATAGTGGTGAGAGTGGACATCCTTGTCCTGTTCCTGATCTTGGAGGGAATGCTTTCAGTTTTTCACCATTGAGAATGATGTTTGCTGTGGGATTGTCGTATATGGCCTTTATTATGTTGAGGTAGGTTTCCTCTCTGCCCACTTTCTGGAGAGTTTGTATCATAAATGGGTGTTGAATTTTGTCACAAGCTTTTTCTGCATCTATTGAGATGATCATATGGTTTTTCTCCTTCAATTTGTTAATATGGTGTATCACATTGATTGATTCGCGTATATTGAAGAATCCTTGCATCCCTGGGATAAATCCCACTTGATCGTGGTGTATGATCCTTTTAACGTAGTGTTGGATTCTGTTTGCTAGTATTTTATTGAG
Organism: Delphinus delphis; assembly: GCF_949987515.2. Taxonomy (NCBI): domain Eukaryota; kingdom Metazoa; phylum Chordata; class Mammalia; order Artiodactyla; family Delphinidae; genus Delphinus; species Delphinus delphis. Next base: position 109,752,650 of record NC_082704.1, read on the forward strand.
GATTTTTGCATCTATATTCATCAGTGATATTTGGTCTGTAATTTTCTTTTTTTGTAGTATCTTTGTCTGGTTTTGGTATCAGGGTGTTGGTGGCCTCATAGAATGAGTTTGGGAGTGTTCCTTCCTCTGCAGTTTTTTGGAAGAGTTTGAGAAGGATAGGTGTTAGCTCTTCTCTAAATGTTTGATAGAATTCACCTGTGAAGCCATCTGGTCCTGGACTTTTGTTTGTTGGAAGATTTTTTTTTTTTTTTTTTGCAGTACGCGGGCCTCTCACTGTTGTGGCCTCTCCCGTTGCGGAGCACAGGCTCCAGATGTGCAGGCTCAGCGGCCATGGCTCACGGGCCCAGCCGCTCTGCGGCATGTGGGATCCTCCCAGACCGGGGCACAAACCCGTGTCCCCTGCATCGGCAGGCGGGCTCTCGACCACTGGGCCACCAGGGAAGCCCCTGTTGGAAGATTTTTAATCACAGTTTCCATTTCATTCCTTGTGATTGGTCTGTACATATTTTCTGTTTCTTCCTGATTCAGTCTTGGAAGGTTATACCTTTCTAAGAATTTGTCCATTTCTTCCAGGTTGTCCATTTTATTGGCATAGAGTTGCTTGTAGTAGTCTCTTAGGATGCTTTGTATTTCTGTGCTGTCTGTTGTAACTTCTTTTTCATTTCTAATTTTATTGATTTGAGTCCTCTCCCTCTTTTTCTTGATGAGTCTGGCTAATGGTTTACCAATTTTGTTTATCTTCTGAAAGAACCAGCTTTTAGTTTTATTGATCTTTGCTATTGTTTTCTTTGTTTCTATTTCATTTATTTCTGCTCTGATCTTTATGATTTCTTTCCTTCTGCTAACTTTGGGTTTTGTGTGTTCTTTCTCTAGTTCCTTTAGGTGTAAGGTTAGATTGTTTACTTGAGATTTTTCTTGTTTCGTGAGGTAGGCCTGTATAGCTATAAAGTTCCCTCTTAGAACTGCTTTTGCTGCATCCCATAGGTTTTGGATCATCGTGTTTTCATTGTCATTTGTCTCTAGGTATTTTTTGATTTCCTCTTTGATTTCTTCAGTGATCTCTTGGTTATTTAGTAACGTATTGTTTCACCTCCATGTGTTTGTGTTTTTTACATTTTTTCCCCTGTACTTGATTCCTAATCTCATAGCGTTGTGGTCAGAAAAGATACTTGATATGATTTATCTCAAATTTACTGAGGCTTGACTTGTGACCCAAGATGTGATCTATCCTGGAGAATGTTCCGTGCGCACTTGAGAAGAAAATGTAATCTGCTGTTTTTGGATGGAATGTCCTATAAATATCAATTAAATCTATCTGGTGTATTGTGTCATTTAAAGCTTCTGTTTCCTTATTTGTTTTCATTTTGGATGGTCTGTCCATTGGTGAAAGTGAGGTGTTACAGTCCCCACTGTCATTGTGTTACTCTCGATTTCCTCTTTTATAGCTGTTAGCAGTTGCCTTATGTATTGAGGTGCCCCTATGTTGGGTGCATATATATTTATAATTGTTATATCTTCTTCTTGGATTGATCCCTTGATCATTATGTAGTATCCGTCCTTGTCTCTTGTAACATTCTTTATTTTAAAGTCTATTTTATCTGATATGAGTATTGCTATTCCAGCTTCCTTTTGATTTCCATTTGCATGGAATGTCTTTTTCCATCCCCTCACTTTTAGTCTGTATGTGTCCCTAGGTCTGAAATGGGTCTCTTGTAGACAGCATATACATGGGTCTTGTTTTTGTATCCATTCAGCAAGCTTGTGTCTTTTGGTTGGAGCATTTAATCCATTCATGTTTAAGGTAATTATGGCTATGTATGTTCCTATGACCATTTTCTTAATTGTTTTGGGTTTGTTTTTGTAGGTCCTTTTCTTCTCTTGTGTTTCCCACTTAGAGAAGTTCCTTTAGCATTTGTTGTAGAGCTTGTTTGGTGGTGCTGAATTCTCTTAGCTTTTGCTTGTCTGTAAAGCTTTTGATTTCTCCATTGAATCTGAGTGAGATCCTTGCAGGCTAGAGTAATCTTGGTTGTAGGTTCTTCCCTTTCATCACTTATGTATATCATGCCACTCCCTTCTGGCTTGTTAACCTTACGGGAGTTCCCTTGTATGTTATTTGTCGTTTTTCCCTTGCTGCTTTCAATAATTTTTCTTTGTCTTTAATTTTTGCCAGTTTGATTACTATGTGTCTCGGCGTGTTTCTCCTTGGGTTTATCCTGTATGGGACTCTCTGCGCTTCCTGGACTTGGGTGGCTATTTCCTTTCCCATGTTAGGGAAGTTTTCGACTATAATCTCTTCAAATATTTTCTCGGGTCCTCTCTCTCTCTCTTCTCCTTCTGGGATCCCTATAATGCGAATGTTGTTGCATTTAATGTTGTCCCAGAGGTCTCTTAGGCTGTCTTCATTTCTTTTCATTCTTTTTTCTTTATTCTGTTCTGCAGCAGTGAATTCCACCATTCTGTCTTCCAGGTCACTTATCTGTTCTTCTGCCTCAGTTATTCTGCTATTGATTCCTTCTAGTGTAGTTTTCATTTCAGTTATTGTATTGTTCATCTCTGTTTGTTTGTTGTTTAATTCTTCTAGGTCTTTGTTAAACATTTCTTGCATCTTCTCGATCTTTGCCTCCATTCTTTTTCCGAGGTCCTGGATCATCTTCACTATCACTATTCTGAATTCTTTTTTGGAAGGTTGCCTATCTCCACTTCATTTAGTTGTTTTTCTGGGGTTTTGTCTTGTTCCTTCATCTGGTACATAGTCCTCTGCCTTTTCATCTTGTCTATCTTTCTGTGAATTTGGTTTTCGTTCCATAGGCTGCAGGATTGTAGTTCTTCTTGCTTCTGCTGTCTGCCCTCTGGCGGATGAGGCTATCTAAGAGGCTTGTGGAAGTTTCCTGATGGGAGGGACTGGTGGTGGGTAGAGCTGACTGTTGCTCTGGTGGGCAGAGCTCAGTAAAACTAATCTGCTTCCCTGTTGATGGGTGGGGCTGGGTTCCCTCCCTGTTGGTTGTTTGGCCTGAGGCAACCCAACACTGTAGCCTACCTGGGCTCTTTGGTGGGGTTAATGACTGACTCTGGGAGGGCTCACGCCAAGGAGTACTTCCCAGAACTTCTGCTGCCAGTGTCCTTGTCCCCACTGTGAAATAGAGCCACCCCCCGCCTCTGCAGGAGACTGTCCAACACTAGCAGGTAGATCTGGTTCAGTCTCCCCCGGGGTCACTGCTCCTTTCCCTGGGTCCCGATGCGCACACTACTTTGTGTGTGCCCTCCACGAGTGGAGTCTCTGTTTCCCCCAGTCCTGTCAAAGTCCTGCAATAAATTCCCACTAGGCTTGAAAGTCTGATTCTCTAGGAAGTCCTCCTCCTGTCGCTGGACCCCCAGGTTGGGAAGCCTGACGTGGGGCTCAGAACCTTCACTCCAGTAGGTGGACTTCTGTGGTATAAGTGTTCGCCAGTCTGTGAGTCACCCACCCAGCAGTTATGGGATTTGATTTTATTGTGATAGCACCCCTCCTACCATCTCATTGTGGCTTCTCCTTTGTCTTTGGATGTGGGGTATCTTTTTTGGTGAGTTCCAGTGTCTTCCTGTCAATGGTTGTCCAGCAGCTAGTTGTGATTCTGGTGTTCTCGCAAGAGGGAGTGAGTGCAAGTCCTTCTACTACACCATCTTGGTTCCTTCTCTGTGGTATGGCTTTTGTCCTTCCTGTTATCACTCTTCATTTTCAAAAATATTTTAGCTGCTCTCACTTGTTTATTCTGAAATCATGTTATCAAGTTAAAAATTCCATTGGTATTTTGTTTTGAATTGCATAAAAGTATGTCAGTTTAGAAAGAACTGACGTTTTCCTGACTTTTTTTGTTTAAAAGTCTTGTATTGTGTCATATAAATTGTCTTTATGTACGGGTGCATAAGTGAAACTCTTTTCTCCCCTCACCCCTTTACCCCAAATGTCACAGGGGTCCAATTCTTGCAAATATATCACCACATTAAAACATATATCTACTTCTGAATTCTAAGCAGCTGATTCTAGTGATTCACTGACATATAGGATATTACTGTTTAATCACGTTATGGTTTAATTTGTGCTGCCTTGCTTACTCCTTATAATCCTTTTCCTATATAGATTGTGGTTATTGTTGGCTTTTGTAAATAGGATCATTTCCCCTTCATACTTTTTTCTTATTGCCAATCCACAGAAGAATTTAACTTTGGAATATTTCTGTCATAATAGCCATTTGCGGAATACTCTTGTTAATTAAAAAAATATTCCCTTTTGATATAGGAGAATTGCTAGTACTTATTAGAAGGTGGATGAGTAGAAATTACAAAAATTCTATATTTGAACAAATGACATTTTTCTCTTTCTTTTTTTTTTTCTATTGGGGTGTAGCTGTTTTACAAAGTTGTGTTAGTTTCTACTGTACAGCGAAGTGGAGTTCCCAGTGCTACACAGCAGGCTCTTATTAGTTATCCATTTTATACATTAGTATATATATGTCAATCCCAATCTCCCAATTTATCCCACCACCACCCCCACTTTCCCCCCCTTGGTGTCCATACGTTTGTTCTCTACATCCGTGTCTCTATCTCTGCCTTGCGAACTGGTTCATCTGTACCATTTTTCTGGGTTCCACATATATGCGTTAATATACGATATTTGTTTTTCTCTTTCTGACTTAATTCCCTCTGTATGACAGTCTAGGTCCATCCCCGTCTCTACGAATGACCTGATTTCGTTCCTTTTTATGACTGAGTAATATTCCATTGCATATATGTACCACATCTTCTTTATCCATTCGTCTGTCGATGGACAGAACAAATGACTTTTTTTTTTTTTTTTTTTTGGCTGTACGTGGGCCTTTCACTGTTGTGGCCTCTCCCGTTGCGGAGCACAGGCTCCAGATGCGCAGGCTCAGCGGCCATGGCTCACGGGCCCAGCCGCTCCGCGGCATGTGGGATCTTCCCGGACCGGGGCACAAACCCGTGTCCCCTGCATCGGCAGGCGGACTCTCAACCACTGCTCCACCAGGGAAGCCCGCAGAAATGACATTTTATAAACAAAAATTCCTTGACTTCTTTTTTTCAGTAAGATTAATTTATTTGATTTCCTCTCATTAGTTTTATTTATTTTATTTTATTTTTTAAAATTTTATTGGAGTATAGTTGATTTAAAAATTCCTTGGCTTTCATAGAGCTTTACAGTTTACATAGAGAGAGAGACTGAATGACTCATTCACTTCTGAGAATTACCCTGTGAAGGGTGGTGAGAGAAGCATCATTATCAGTCCATTTTAAATATAAAGAAACTGAGGTGGGGAGAGGTGAGAACTGATTTTCCCAAGGCACCAACAGAGGCAGACACCGAAGGTCTCTTGCTGCCTTCATCTCACAGAAATATATGCAGTAATACAAGTAATAGTGTCAGAAAAGCCTTAGTGAGTGGCTGATCTTTAATGATTATTTTTGGGCACTTGTGACTGTTGACTGCATTTCATTCTATAGTACACTTATAGTCTTCTTTTTCCGTGTGTGTGTGTGTGTGTGTGTGTGTTTAGATTTTGATTTTCTTTCCTAGATTGTAAACTCCTTGAAGGAAGAAGCCACATTGTATTCATCTTGGAACCAACTTTAATTATTGGATGAAAGCACACTTGACCCTTGAACAACGTGGGTTTGAACTGTGCGGTCCACATAATATACAGATATCTTTCAACAGTAAATACTGCAGTACCACATGGTCCATGGTTGGTTAAATCCATGGATGTGGATTAAATCCGTGGATATAGAAGACCGACTATAAATTATACTCAGATTAACCCACACGTCGTTCAAGGGTCAACTGTATGTAGTTCGCAAACACCCCAACCTTTTTGCAAAATAAAATACCAGAAGGAAAACTATCAGAGGGAGAACATGCTTATTAAGTTATATATTTAGGGAGAAACTGTTGAAATTCTGTGATTCAGAGAAATTGTCTTTGGTGACTGAGTACTGAGGAGAGAGGAGACTTACTAAGTATCTGGTTTGGAAAGTGGATTATGAGAATAAGGACTACATTTAGCTCTGGGCCTGATAATGGGCCATTAGTAGAGAGTGAGACAGCAAAATACATTTCCAGAGGAGGAAATTTGAACCAGATCTTGAGTAACAAGATTGAAAGTAGAATTAAGTTATAAGGGTAAGTGTGTTTGTGTGAAGGCTCCTAAATGTTTCATGTTTCCTAGTATAACATGAGATGAAATGTATCCGGGGTATGGGAAGGTTTAGATTTTATGTCATCCTTTTAATCTGTGTTTGATTTTACACCCTTCCCCAAGGTTTTCTAAATGCGACTATCGCGTTCAGTTTATTTTATGTCCAACAGTGTATCCACTCTTCCCTCCTTTCTGGACTCCTTCCTCTGATATTTGAGTGTTCAGCATCACCATCGACAGAGCTAGGGAGAGAAAGTGAAGATACTCATCAAAAGAGATGGTTGGATTATGTGTTAATTTTGCTTGTGTGGAATCCCATATTTATTATGCATTACCAGCGATTAGTATCATGTTTTCAGATTTCAGTTTAAGTAAAATCTGTCTGTGTAACCACCTCTTGTTGACTCGCTGAAGATGCTGGAACTTTGGAGCAGGGAGCCCTCTTCCCCACTCCCCCTTGGATGGGTTCTTCAGTATTGTCATTGCTTGCAAAGGAAAATCAGATTTCCCAAGGTTTTGTTATTGAGTTTTCCCCTTATTTCTTTTAACCCTTTTTTCTAGGTCCTGGTATTTGACAGAGTAAAGTGCGCGCACGCGCGCGCACACACACACACACACACACACACACACACACACACAAGAACTGTTGTGAATAGTTCTCTTTTTAAAAAAATGTTGTTTAGGGAAAAAAATGATACCAGTTGTTTTAAGTTTAACTTTTAAAAAGCTTTAAAGCAGCTCTTTGATAATATCATTGGGAGTAGTTTGTTTCTTTTGAAGAAATTAGCTTCCTTTGTAATTTACTTTTGTCTAAATCATTAAGATAAAAAGTAAGACACTTGAAGTTATATAGGAAGAGAAAAAGTAACTAAGTTGCCAATGTGTCTGACACTAGCAAACCCAGATGAGCCAGGAATGGAAATTCTGATTCTATTTTGTACTTATATGTACACTTCAAAACATACTTCACCGGCTTCCCTGGTGGTGCAGTGGTTGAGAGTCCGCCTGCCGATGCCGGGGACACGGGTTCGTGCCCTGGTCCGGGAAGATCCCACATGACGCGGAGCGGCTGGGCCCGTGGGCCATGGCCGCTGAGCCTGCGCGTCCGGAGCCTGTGCTCCACAACGGGAGAGGCCACAGCAGTGAGAGGCCCACGTACCACAAAAAACGAACAAACAAACAAACAAAAAACCAAACATACTTCACACTTGCCTCCTAAGCTTGGGCTCTGTAGCCCTGACCTTCTTGCACAGAATTTGTGTGCAATTCACAGTTGTGCTTAAGAGCCTCCTTCCCGCCTTCTCTCTTTCCTTTCTTCCTTCCCTGTCCCCCTGGCTCCCTCTGCATCCTCCCTCTGTGATGTCTTACTCTTTAAGCTCCATCTCATTCTGGAACTAGGTCCTGGGGTGTGCATATATCTGCGTATATTAAATGTGTGTCACCAGCTCTTATTTACATTTGTGGAGGCTTGACTGGAATAACATGGATCATTGAAATCCACGTTAGACCCGCAGACACCCTTTTGCAGTTTATTAGAAAGGCTTATGTAGGATGCTATTTCACTTTTCTCATTCCTTGCTGATCATCTCAGGTGGAGGTGTTAATAAATTTAAAAATCACCAACCTAAGCAGCAAGAAGGAAGAGAGGAAGAGAGGCAAGCCTCAGTTGGGTGGTTCCGCAGGATCAATCTCTCCCTCTGCCTACATCTTCATAAATTATGAACTGTATCGATCTGTTCATATTGACGTATGGACTCATTCTATCAAAAGCCCAAGTTGAAGTGGAAAATGGAAAGTGATCATTTATTAGAGCTGAGGAGTGTCAGCTTTGTATTGAAACCAAACCAAACCAGACCGACTCTCGGACGGCCTCCCTTTCAACCTTTAGATTGCATATTGCCAGAGGCAGGTGGGGCCTGGGTAACCAGCAAGACTTGATAACAGTTGACAAATATCCTATCCATTTTCGGGGGCTTAGAACTTGACTGTGAGTTCACTGAGGCTGGAAAACCATTTGTGTGTCTTTTTCTCCCTTATACTTCTGCCCAGGATGAGTCAGAGACCTTCATTCGAGGACTTATGAGACATTCAGATAGTTCACAGCTCTCACAGCCATTAGCAATCTTGGGAAGGTCATTTCACCTTTGAAGCATCAGTTTCTTCCTCTGCAGATTGGAAGGTTGATTGAGAAGTTTTCAGTATTTTTTAAGTCTGGGGACTCTTTCTAAAAGTTTTTGACTCTTTGGATGACAAATTTCCTTATCTGCATTAGCACATAACTAGGTACCGTTTATATATAGTCCTGTGAAACATTTTAACCTGTGTGCCCTCATTTTGGCTATTAAGCCCTTTGGAATGTTAAAAAGCTAAAGGATCCCACTCTTCTCTTTGCAAACGCTATCCAGGGTCCCCAGGAAGGAATATTGGGATCCATTCTACATATTCCCCACAGCCCATTCGAGCTCCTGTGGCCAACAAATGTTTGTTGGATGAATCAGGTTCCCACATGCCCTGTCAGAAATTTCTGGAGAGCTTTAGAGGATTTTGGTTCTTTGCTGAGAGAGCCCCATGGTGGTTTTATTGGGTAATGAATTTAAAACAGCGTTTCTGCCTTTGGTAAGCCACTTGTTCTTGCCCACTGTACGGCAGTGCAGGTTCTTTACTCAGCTTGATTGTGCAGGGTTGAATGGGTGGTGAGATGTGTATTCATTTTGCGTTCACATTAGCATGTTTCAGAATCCTGCCTCCCCCAAAAGGCTTTTTTCTATTATCTCCATTTTTATATCAGTAGGTGTAGGATAAAATCATCCATGGCAAATTGGGTTAACTTGCAAACTGTGGGTACCAATTCCATTCCCCCAACTTGGTTAGATGATGCGTGAAGACTGCTAGCTAAGTGATGTAGGTCTTTTAGCCTGTTTCATATTTCAAAATAAGGTTTTAATAAAGATATGTAAAATCAGCTCAAGAAAGGACTTGAACAGGTATTTATACACCTATGTTCGTAGCAGCATTATTCACTATAGGCAAAAGGTGGGAGCAACCCAAGTGTCTTATCAGTGGATGAATGGATAAACAAAAGTGCTCTATCCATGCAATGGAATATTATTCAGCCCTAAAAAGGAAGAAATTCTGATATGTGCTACAACATGGATGAATCTTGAGAACATTATGCTAAGTAAAAGAAGCCAGTCATAAAAGGACAAATACTGTATGATCCCACTTGAATGAGGTCCCTAGAGTAGTCAAATTCATAGAGACAGAAAGTAGAGTGGTGGTTACCAGTGGCTGGAGGGAGTGGGGAGATGGGCAGTTCTGTTTAATGGATATGGAATTTTAGTTTGGGAAGATGAAAGAAGCTCTGGAGATGACTAGTGGTGATGGTTGGACAATAATGTGAATGTGCTGAATGCCAGTGAACTGTACCCTTAACAGTGATTAGAGTGGTAAATTTTATGTTATGTATGTTTTACCACAATTTTAAAAAAGAATCAAGAATGATATGGCAAATACTCAACACCCTTCTACCTACCATCAGCTAAGAAATTTTTAAAATTAATAATTACCATTGAAATGTCGTATATGTTACCCTACCTCAATTGAATTGTGTGTTTTTTGAGGAGTAAAGGATGACTTGGGTGATAGAATTCTGGGGCAGGAAAACTTTCCTTCTGCTTTGTTTTCCGCTTGCATTTGTTAGCTAAAGACAAACATACTAAACAAGTAGGAAATTAGTAACCTTTTCCTGGCCTTTAAAATTAGTGTTTCTAGAAACTTCTAAAAAGAACTCTTTCTAGAAACTTCTTTTACCCTTTGGGGCTGGATGAATATGGAGAAACAGTCAAGGGAAATGACACTTAACTTACCAGGATAGAAGAATGATAGTGTATTTGCAGCCTTTATCTTTCCTGAGTGTGTGTGTGTGTGTGTGTGTGTGTGTGTGTGTGTGGTGTTTTTTTAATTAGAAAATGAATTTATTAAATATAAGGCCAGAGGTTGAAGCCACTGACAGATAATATGCAACATCACTGTGGGGAAAGGGGCTTCTTTAGTGAAAAGACCTCTGCCACCACTAACACTCAGAACTAGATATCAGAAATTCCATTCCTGCCCCCTCCGAGGAGTGCAGTGATGGTGACATGGGAGATGAAGGTGAGGATGCAGTGAGGAAAGAGGCAGGGTTCTGCTGAGGAGGGTAGGTTTGAGAAGGGAGCAGAGGAGGAGGCTCAAATCTTTCAGAAGCAACCACAGCCCAGCCCTGTGGGGGCCCTCCTAGGACTTTAGCATCTCAGGGGAGCACAGTTGCCCAGCTCTCCTGGAGCCTGTTGCAGCCATTGCAGGTGCTGATGCAGTCCTCCTTATCCAGGAAGTTGTTCTGCTTCCTTCTGCATCTGCCGTAAGCAAAGGTCTTGCAGAGCCTGGAGCTGGCGTTGTAGAAGTACCTGAACAACAGGGCCTTGCAGGGACCCATGTAGGGAGGCTCCGGGCAGAAGGTAGGCTGCGGGGCTTGGGCAGGGGTGCTGGTTTCATCCCTCTGGGTGCCAGCCGCCAGGGTGCCCAGGAGGACAAGAAGGGATGCAGAGAGGCAGAGCCGGCTCATCTTCATGGCCTTGCAGGAGGGCTTCTGAGTGTGTGCATTTTAAACATTTTTTGAGGACCTGTTCTGTGCCAGGCATTGTTGTATCAGTTATCTCTTGCCACAGTAATGCTGCATAACAAATAACCATAAAACCTCAGTGGCAAACAACAGTAAGCGTTTATGGCTTCTGAATCTGGGGTCAACTGGGAGCTAGCTGGGTAGTCTTTACGGTTTTGACTGGGCTTCCTCGTGTGTCTGCAGGGCCGCTAGCGTTTGGTTCGGCTTCAGCTGCAGGCCTTCGGCACCTCAGCCCTGCTCTGTGTGTCTTGCATGCTCCAGCAGGCTAGCTTGAGCACATTAATATGGCAGTGGTGGAGGTGCAACAGAGCAAGTTCCCTTGAGGCCTGGGCTCCAAACTGGCACATTGCTACCTCCAGTTCACTTTGTTTTCTAAAACAAGTCACATCGGGTGGGGAAATGTACTCTGTCTTTAAGACTCCTTCCTCCATGCTGCCCTGCCTGACTCCTCAGCACCTTAGATTGCTGCCTCTTTCTGAAAGCACTTGTTTTGCCTTCTGTGTCTTTACGCCTCTCACCCCTGCTCTACCTCTTTCTCTGTTATATTTTGCCAACTCCTCAAGTGTAAGCTATTTTTATGGTTCTGTCTTCGGCATCTTCGATTCTGTCTAATTCCTGGGCTCAGCCACTGCCACAAAGCACACGAGCCCCCAAACCTCACCTCTGGGCCGGACCTCCCTCCTTGCTTCCCTCACCCTCACCTCCACTCTCAGCCACCCTGTGCTGGTTAGTGGTCTCGTGGCTGCAAGTCACAGACACCCTGGTTTCACCTGGCGTAGGTTGTAAGGAAATGTCTGTCTTGTACAACAGGAAGTCCAGAGGCAGAGCAGACTCCTTGGGGCCCAGGTTTCTTGTCCCTCCACCCTGCTTCCCGTTGAGTTGGCTTTGTGTTGTGGCCAGCAAATAGGGCAGTGGGCGTCCCTGGTTATACCTAGTGGGGGGAGGACAGGGGCTTCTCTTCTTTGAGATGCCCAGGGCAGACCCATCTCTGTCTCTCACTGTGCCACCCTGGCTTAGGGCTGCCCACCCATCCCTGCACCCATCCCTGGCTGGACCTAGCCCGGGGTTCGGTTGTCTGCCGTGGAATCCCCAGCTGTCCCCACGTGGCCGAGCCTCAGATTCTCCTGCCTGTCAGACTCCCACTTCTGCTTGCTTCTGTATTTTCATTGGCAGCATCATGCCAGCCTTCAGTTCTTCCCATCAACACTTCATTTTGTTTTTGAGATTATTACTAAAGGCTTGTTCAGGGCTGGGCTCTGGGCTAACCTCTCATAATCTACAAGGCGGCCAGCTCAGCTGCTGCTCACAGGAGTCTAGGATTTGAGAATCCAAGAGTCCCGGGCAGCAGGGGCAGTGGGGGCAGTGGGATCAGGGTGAAGAGAGCATTGTGCTCTGGGTGCCGTGCTGTCCCATGATGGTGGTGATGGGGGCGCTTAGCCCTGCCTCAGAGGTCGTCAGGGAAGGCGTCTGAGAGGGGCTTGCTTCTAAGCTGACAATGCAAACTTAGCAATGTTTCTTGCTCTTCCTTAAAAGAAAAATCATCCCTGGTCCCTGATTTGGACCCTGACCTCGCCTTTCTGTAGACCAGAGGTTGGCAAATCCCAGCCCATGGGCCACATCTGGTGCTACCTATTTTGGGAAATAAAGTTTTATCGGCACATGGCCATGCCCCTTCATTTACATACGGTCTGTGGCTGCTTTTGTGCTACAGCCACAGAGTTAATTGGTTGCCACAGAGACTGTGTGGCCTGCAAAGCCGAAAATATTTCCTCTGGCCCTTTACAGAACAAGTTTGCCAAGCCCTGCTGTAGACGGATAGGAAAACTCAATTCCTGCCCTCCAAGAAGTTTCGTCTTGCAAAAGGAGACTTACTTAGGTATAGTATATAGAAAACTTGATCATGAAGCCTGTTGACGTAAAGATATTTAAGTGCTGGGCTTCCCTGGTGGCACAGTGGTTAGGAATCCGCCTGCCAATGCAGGGGACACGGGTTCGAGCCCTGGTCCAGGAAGATCCCACATGCCGCGGAGCAACTAAGCCCGTGCGCCACAACTACTGAGCCCGCGAGCCACAACTACTGAAGCCCGCGCGCCTAGAGCCCGTGCTCCACAGCAAGAGAAGCCACCGCAAGGAGAAGCCTGCGCACCGCAATGAAGAGTAGCCCCTGCTCGTCACACTAGAGAAAGCCCGCGCGCAGCAACGAAGACCCAACAGAGCCAAAAATAAGTAAATAATTAAATTTATTAAAAAAAAGATGTTTAAGTGCTGAGGCAAGCGGTGCAGGCAAAAATCAGCATTGTTGGAGGAATCCATGTGCACTTATTTCTCTCTACTTCTCTCCCTCTGCTCTTCCTTTCTCTATTCCACGAATGAATCTACATTCATTTTATTGCCTCCAAATTTCTAGATTAACACCTTCTAGATTTACAGTTTCAAAATTTTTACTTTTCATGGCACTCAGTTCCCTCCAGGGGGAGAGGAAAGGTGCAGATCGGTGTGGAAAATGAAAAGTCCGAGTGTGAGATACCATTTTTTAAAATGTACCTTTGCTACTCTCCCGCATTTCCAAGGAAAGTAGGACTTGCTTCAATAAAGGAGAAAAACCTTTATTTGCCTTGAACAAAGAGATAACTATGTGTATCAGTAAACTGTTTGTTTAGGGGAAAAAATTATCTTTAAAAACCTTTGCTTACAGGTAGCCCAGTCCCTTTATCTGCACTGCTCATTTGCCTAGAAACCCATCCTTTTCTGAATGACACTCCTCCAGAGGGTCCTTGGCAACAAAACTCTTTGTAGCCCCTAGAGGAAGCCCACAGTAACGGGTTTTGTTCTGATCGCAACAAAATCACCTGCTCTGACGTAGAGAATGGACTTGAGGACACAGGGAGTGGGAAGGGTAAGCTGGGATGAAGTGAGAGAGTGGCATGGACATATATACACTACCAAATGTAAAATAGATAGCTAGTGGGAAGCAGCCACATAGCACAGGGAGATCAGCTCGGTGCTTTGTGTCCACCTAGAGGGGTGGGATAGGGAGGGTGGGAGGGAGGGAGACGCAAGAGGGAGGGGATATGGGGATATCTGTATACATATAGCTGATTCACTTTGTGATACAGCAGCAACTAACACAACAATGTAAAGCAATTATACTCCAATAAAGATGTTAAAAAAAAAATTGCCTGCTCTGTAAGGCAGCTTTTGTGCTATAGTGTTGTATAGACCTCACTGCTCTTTTCTTAAAATTTAAGTTGTACATTTTATTTTAGATTCACCCTAAGTTTTCTTTGTTAGACTTATTATAAAAATAATACATGCTCAGTGTGAAAAATTAGTAAAGGAATGTCATGGTAACAAAAGTCAAAAAGTAACTTAAAATCCCTTTCCTCATTCATATTCCCCAGAGGAGACCTGGCTCGTGGTCAACTCCTCAGAAGAACTCCACCCATGTCTATTGCGATGAACCATAAGAAATTGCAGAGATTTGACCACAGAAGTGTCAATTTCACATGGTACGACCTAATCTAAGCACATAGTGATACAGGCATATTGGTGTTTTAAAAAAAATACAGATAGCATCGTGCTGTTTATAGTGTATTGCAATTCGTGATGTTAGGTTGAAGAGAATCTTGGAACTCTTGGCATAACAGTCGTTTAGAGCAGTGCCACTGTTTAATAGTCCACCTGTAGATACACCGTGACTTGACTAACTAGTCCCCTAACTGAAGGACGTTTAGGATGATTCTGGTTTTTCACTCTTCTGAACAGTGTAGCACTGAGCATTATGCATATATCTTTGTACATTTCATGTAAGTTATCTGGAGCATAGCTTTGTAAAAGTGGAATTGCTCTTTTCTGGATTTTAATTTTTTTTTTTTTAAGAACTGGTCAGATGCCTCTGGTCTCAGTTGGACTTGCTGACCTTAGGGTCCTTCATCCTCCAGTGATACCACAAAGATGGGACCTCGGTGGAAGCCAGGCAACGCATCCAAGCAAATCCTGTGCAGTTATAAACATTGGCACAAACTTCCCTCCCTTCATGGAACATTCGTGCACTGACTGCCCAGCCGGCACTGGGTACATGCACGCAGAGAAGACAGTGCAGCTGACTCGGGCTGGGAGGAAGAGGTGTATCTGGAGCTCTGTGGGTGCACGGAAGCCCAAGTGACCTCTTTATCCTGGGGTGGCAGGGGGACCTTGTGATGCTTTCCATAACTTTACTGGTTTGAAAAAGGAGAGAAACGCAGGGCTTGGTTGGAGGGGGGACACTGAGGCGGTGGCAGGTGGCAGTCTGCAAATTAGCTGTGCTGGCCTTCGTGGAAGGGAGCAATGGGCGTTGAGCTCAGCTGAGCCAAGGTGCCAGATGACAGAGCAGGGCTCTCGCCAGCCACTGACCCGGGTAATAAGAGGGCACTTGGCCAGCAGCCTCCTGAACACTGTGCCGCACGGCTGTTCGTGGATCAGGACCTGTCAAGTTGCCCAATGTGGTTCTTCTTCTTTTTTTTAATGTATTTATTTTTATTATTTATTTTATTTTTGGTCACGTTGGGTCTTTGTTGCTGCACATGGGCTTTCTCTAGTTGCGGTGAGCGGGGGCTACTCTTCGTTGCAGTGCACGGGCTTCTCATTGCGGTGGCTTCTCTTGTTGCGGAGCACAGGCTCTAGGCGCGTGGGCTCCAGTAGTTGTGGCTCGTGGGCTCTAGAGCTCAGGCTCAGTAGTTGTGGCACATGGGCTTAGCTGCTCCACGGCATGTGGGATCTTCCTAGACCAGGGCTCGAACCTGTGTCCCCTGCATTGGCAGGCGGATTCTTAACCACTGCGCCACCAGGGAAGCCCACCCAATGTGGTTCTTCTGTCATGATGTGCTGCTCCAAAGCCTGTGAAACATTATGGCAGACAGGGTCCAAATGTCATGTTTACTGCTTTATTTTATATGTGTGTGTGTGTGTGTGTATAATTCCCCCTTGCACCTTTGAGTTTCCTTGCAAACCATAATCTTGAGAGCAGGGATTAGAAGTTCTTAACTTTTTAAAAAATTGCTTGGGAACCTGTTTGCCAGTCTGGTGAAGCCTGTGGACCCCTTCTCAGAATAAAGTTTGTAAATGAATAAAATAAAATACATAGGATTACAAATGAATACAGTTATACTGAAGTACAGGTATCAAAATATTGCAAAAGCTTGGGCTTCCCTGGTGGCGCAGTGGTTGAGAGTCCGCCTGCCGATGCAGGAGACACGGGTTCGTGCCCCGGTCCAGGAAGATCCCACATGCCGCTGAGCGGCTGGGCCCATGAGCCATGGCCGCTGAGCCTGCGCGTCCAGAGCCTGTGCTCCGCAACGGGAGAGGCCACAACAGTGAGACGCCTGCATACCGCAAAAAAAAAAAAAAAAAAAAAAAAAAATATTGCAAAAACTTAAGCAATACGTATTCCTTTACTCATGCATTAAATAGCAAGATCCAGCAGTGAGTCTAGAAGCGATCATAATTTTGAAGTCGGGATGAGGGTAAATGATATTTCAAGGTAGCTGCAATGACCATGATGTGAACTGAAAATATCTCTCCACATAATAGGGAATAAATAAAATCCACAGGTGCTGCTAATCCCAGTGTGGCTTGTTGTCTATATGCAGAGTGGAAAGAAAGACCAGGTTTCGCATAGAGGGTAGTGACAATAAAGATGTAATTTTCTTCCCATCTGTGTTGAGACCCACTGAAATCTATCCACAAACCTCAGTTAAGAATCTCTGCTTTTAGATACAGAAGAAGGAATTGGGATGCAAACCCCCATTTGCATCAAGAAAATTTATAAAAACTTACACTTCCCCCCTCTTTATTCTGATAGGGATGAGAAAGGAAACTATATTAAAAATGAGTCATACCCCAATAAAGATGTTAAAAAAAAATGAGTCAGAATTTAGCAAACATTTTGATTACCTGCAATAAAGATCTTTCCCCTACTTCCGAAAGAGAAAGATATGTGGAATTTTCTGTCATTCTCTAAATCTCCCAGGGCCATTTTTTGGTACTGATTTTGAGAACTGGGATACTCCAGATTTGTTTATGGTGCGTATTTTCCCCTGAGAATTCTCTAGGCAAGAGAGGTGGACCCCAGATGAGGGTTTCTGGGATTTCCTAGACCTTTGTTTCTGTTCTTAATGTGCACGTGCACGTGAGTGCTACCCATCACTCACTCTCCCCTCATCTTGTTCCCTCTGCCTCCCGCTTCACTGTAAAAGTTAGGGATCTCATAGGTCCATTTGTCAGCAACAAAGTTTGAGAAGGCCTTTAAAAATAGAGATGGTAGAAGGAGTGTGTTGGACAGAAAGGAGAAATCTTGTTTATGCTCAACAAATCACTTATATTTAGAATTTTCCTTCAGTTTTCCCTTTGAAATTCTGTATTCTTATTTCACTTGAATGACTCTGCATGGAGCATTTAAAAGGAGATCAAACAAAACTCTATAAATAATGTTGAATTCTTTTGGGCATTTTGCCCAAATCAGCCTTGCTAGAGCAGAGAAAAGCAGTGTGCTTTTGTATCAGATTTTCTCCTCTGAACATGCAGACTCCCTCCCCCAGAGAGATGGCGGCCTGGGCTGGGGGAATCGAGCCAGGGATGCTTTGGAGAAGTGTCCCCCAGTGTGGTCTGCTGTGGGCCTGGTCATTTGGATTAAGGACTGTGCTGAAAGAGCAAACCAAACCCTGGGACCAGCCTAAGGAGAGGGGAAAACCAGGAGGATGTTTAGAGGTGCCACTGAGTTTGTTTTCCAGTGTGATTCCTTTACCTCACGCTATTGGGAAGGGAAGGTTGGCAAAAAGAAAATTGGTTGAACTGGTATAAATAATGAACAAGGCTGCCTTTTAGCATATTCGTTCATGTAAAGACAAGTGGAAAAAAGGGCAGGAGTCAGGTGGCAGCAAGCCCTTCTGTAAAGTAGGTCTGCCCTCATCATTCTAATCTTATACATGAGAAAAACTGAGGTTGAGAGCTCAAGTGGGCTGCACGGTGTGGTCGCAGTGCTGGGGCCACTGGGTTATCTGTCTTTTCGGTGTTGTGAGGCCCAGGATTCTCTTTATGTGCCTTAATGCTATCGTTATGAACCACGTGTCCATGAGCCGGAAAATCAGAGTTCGTGTTTCCTTTCAGACAGCTAATTCACACCAGTTTTATGAGTCAGTTTGAGGTGGAGTCCATTGTGTTTGAAGGAGTTCTTTGTGCCCCTGGCGCCCATATTATATTATGTGGCTTCTATGGAAATATCAGGTGACAACGTTAACATTGAAAATATCCATGTGTAGCTCCTCTTAGCAGAAACTCGGCTTGTTAAATGGATGGCCCCTTTCTGTATTTCGCTTGCAATAGAAACTTGATTTTTTTTTTTTTGGTCGTGTGTTAATTGGCTGGTTTTAAGACTGCTTTCAGTGGCTTCTTTAAACAAGGCATTAGACTCTGAAGTTTCTAGGACTGAGGGAAGGAAGATCAGGGGTTTGCGTCCCTCCCTCAGTTTCTAGATACCTGGCACCTGGGCTCACAGATTGATGGCGAGTGGGCATTCGTGATGAGACAGCATCCTCAGAACCCTCGTGAGGCACATGTGGGTGTTGGTAAATGAGTTGCATTTGTTGAAAAAGGTGTGCATGAAAGCGCTGAGAGGTGTCAGAGCTGAAGGAGTGGAGAAAAACATACACTGACACTCAGAGATATTTCAAATACAGTGGGATGCAGGCGGTGCTAGAGAAAAGCAATGGTTGTTAGAGGAACCCAGAGAAGGGGCCCCAACGGCAGAGAGTGTATGTGTGTGTGTGCCCTTCCATACCATCTTCTGTGCCTACACAAGTGTGTTCGTGCACACACACTCTCCTTCTCTCATTCATTTAATTGTATTAGGTCCTAACATATCACTTGAATGTTGAATGAATCCATTTATTCATTAATAAGCATTTGTTGAATGCATACTCTTGATAGGTTCTGGATAATAGGAGTAAATAAAAGAGTCCCTGGTGGGAGCTAAGGAGGGAGGGAGGTGGTGTGTGTGTGTGTGTGTGCGCGCGCGTGCACACGCAAGCGTGCATGCGTTTGCAATGTGGGGATCATATACATATTATGTGATTTGGTCTTTTAACTTAATGTACGATGGGCACCTTTTACACATCAGTACACACAGAGCTGCTTGCCCGGTTTAATTGGCTGCTGAGTTGCCCATGGCCTGGATAAACCATGATTCATGGAGCCATTCCTTCGCAGTGGACCTTCAGGATGTTTCCTGTGTGGGTCTCTGTGTGTGTATGCATTTGCTATTAGAAGAAATGCTGCCCTGAACATGCTTACACATATATTTCTTCCTACTTGAAACAAGTATTTTCTGTCTTAAAGAGGACTAAATTTAAAATCAAATATACATCATTTCTTGTTGGGATCTAGCCCTGCTCTACTGTTACGTAAAATTGACAGTGGACCATAAATTTGGAAGAAGAGAGCAGTTAGGAGTATCTCAGGCACTGTTTAGTATCACCGATGCATCGGGCTACAGTGTTAGTGGAGAACGAGACACCTTCAGCACAGTGGCAAGACTACAGGGGCCACCATCTTCCCATCCCCGCAATAGGTCAGGGTGGCATTGTCTTTTTTTTTTAATTGGTGAAATGCACGTAACATAAAATATAGCATCTTAACCATTTTGGCATTGGCCTTTAATGGGCACCCTGCTTAACACCGAGTTGAGGCTTTAACTCTTTTCCTCCACCCTTCTGGTCCTTCTTCAGTGCTCCTTTGGGAATTTGTGTTCACAAGATCAGGGATTCACAGTCCACAGAATGTGGACTAGGTGCTCATTAGTTCATTCATCCATCCATTTAGCAAGAATGGATCACATGTCTGCTCTAACAGACACTGAGCTAGGTACTGGGATCAAAGACAAGTAAGGAAGGGCCATTGGCCCCCAGTATCGCCTGATGATGATACTGTGTATCTGCCTTTCCTTCCCTGCGTATCTCATTCCTCCCACCATGTTTTTCAGGCTTTCTCTTTCACTGTCCTCTGTTGGGCCCTCTGCCTGCTTCTAGGCTCCCGCCCCCGAGCTGTTCTGCATACCCCTTCGCATCAGCCACTTCTCCCTAGGTCACTGTCCTCCTCACATCTTCCTGTCACTTCTCTGCCCAGAAACCTCCTCAGGGCAGGGTCTCATAAAATTAAGTCCTCATCCTTCGTTTGGTATCCAAAGTCCCCCAGAAACACACTCCCGCTCTGTCTTCCTGGTACTATCTTGGGTTGGTGGAAGAAGAGGGCTGCAGACCACAACTTATTTTACTCATGGGCCTCGTACAAGTTATCCAGGCTTTCTGGGCCCATCCATCAAGATGGGGCCAGCACCCCTAACCTCACAGTGCTGGTGTGAGGACTCGAGGGGACGCACACGACATGCCTAGCACG
Source organism: Delphinus delphis (assembly GCF_949987515.2). NCBI lineage: Eukaryota > Metazoa > Chordata > Mammalia > Artiodactyla > Delphinidae > Delphinus > Delphinus delphis. The sequence continues at coordinate 109,772,921 of NC_082704.1, forward strand.
GTTCTTGGCACATAGCAGACACCTAGTCAATGTTCATTTCCTTCATCTCCAAGATTCAGTTGATTTTCCTTATGTGACTTTTGACTTCACCCACCTCCCTCCCTGTCCCCTGTGACTCAGAGGCCCTACTAAATGGTTCCCTCTTGGGTCTACATTTTCCTCCTGTATTCTGGTGGGACTTGGGAGCAAATGAGCACTGGCATAGCTGTAACCTCTTTTCAGATGAACTTTGCCTTTGAAGGAGAAGGCAAGTGGATTTACTGTTTTCTGCCATGCAAAGATGTTGATGATACACATCCCTTGGAGAATCGAGCAGGCGCGTCTCCAGGGACCAGACAGTGCTGGTTAATTAAATACTGTACATTTCCACTGCAACAGTCCAGCCACAGCCGAGAGAGGTCTGTAAGGAAAGACCATGAGTTCCTTTTTTCCTGGCATGCCATCAGCCTCTGAAGTGGCCTCCTCTTCGTCTGAGTTACATTACATTGGAAACAGGGTGATGCAAGGGAATTTTTCCGGGAAAAGGTATGATGCTGGGTCCACAAAGTCAGTGATTCAGCTTTCTCTTCCCGTGCACCCAGAATGTACTGGATATCCTGAGTAAAATGGGTGATTCTCCACTTTTATTTAGTTCGCTTTGTATTGTTTTTCCATCCTGAAATAGGAAACCTGGCCCCTTGCATAAATTGATGTTTCCGACTCAAAAAACAGCTTCTTCAAGAATCCGGAATGCTGCTCAGTAACTTGGGGGGTTGCTGCACCCCTGGCAGTGTTTGCTACTTAATGATAGCAGAGACTACCATCTTTTCCATCCCCCGGCCCCAGGAACACATTTCCAGAGCTAGAGACTGCTTAGTACAACTGTCCCAAAGGCCTGTGAAATAAAAATCCCAGCACAGCAACATTCACCTGGGTTATGTATTAGGATAACATGGACAAATAAGTATGATTTTTTCCCCCCTTTGGGGAGAAGCCAAATATAGGGCCTGTATAGCATGGTCTGGAAGAGTCCCATTTATTTTTTGGCAACTGACCTGTCTAGATGTCTCTCAACCCTGGCTCTATGCTAGAATCACCTGGGGAGTTCCTAAAATTCAGATGCCCAGGCTGCACCCCAGATCGGTGACTTCAGAGAATCTAGGGTGGGGCCCAGGCATCTGTTTTTTTTCCTTTTCCCCCTAAATATTTTATTTAGAAAAATTTCAAATGTACAGGAAAGTTGTAACAATAGTACAATGGACACCCATCTAGATTCACCCATTGTTAACATTTTGCCACATTTGCTTTCTCTCTCTCTCTTTCTCTCGCTGTATATATGCGTATACATATGTGTCTGTATGTATGTACGCACACACACACACACACACACACACACACACACATTCTTTTTGTTTTTTCCTTAAACAACTTGAAAGTACATTAAAGATATCAAGACACTTCATCCCTAAATACTTCAGAACAAGGACATTCTCCTATGTAACTGCAATAGAATTTTTTTTGCAATAGAATTAACATACTCAGGAAATGTAACATTAATATAATGCTATTATCTAGTATTAGTCCATATCCAAATTCCCCCATTTCTTCCAATATTGTCCTTTATAACCTTTACAAGAAACCCTGAATCCAGTTAAGGATTGCATTATATTTAGTTGTTAAATCTCTTTACTGGTTTAAGATCTAGAACAGTCGCCTAACCTTTAAAAAATCTTATGCGATATTGATTTTAAAAAGATTTTTTTAAACCAGGTCAGTTTTTCTCAACTGTCCCTCATTTTGGATTTGCGTGATCTGGATTTGCATGTTTCTTCACGGTCAGATTTCAGTTAAACATTTTGGGCGGGAGCGTTCTGTAGGTGATGTTAAGCCCTTCTCAGTGCATCACATAAGGAGGCACCCGATATGAATTTGTCCCATCATTGATGACATGAACTTTGAGGCTGTGTCTGCCAGGTTTCTCCATACTCAGGGGACCATTTCCTTTTGTAATCAATGAATAAGCTGTGGGGAGATACTTTGAGACTCTCTAAATATCCTAATCCCCAACTGGATTTCACCCAGTGGTTTTAGCAACCATTGATTCTTGCCAGAAACAGTTGTTGCCATGATGGTTATAAAATGGTGATTATGTGTTTCTATCATTTCTACATGCATTAGTTGACATTCTTTTGTAAAGAAGAGCTTTCCCGTCTTGGCCCATAAACCTATCTAATCTTATCCATCCATCTAGCTAGCTCTCAACCTAGCTACCTAGTGAATGTATCATTATGGGCTCATGAATTTTTTTTGAAATGAATAAATCCTTTAGTACATGCTGTTGTTGTCCCAGATTTGGCCAGTGGAAGCCCTACCAAGCTGAGCCTTTTGTCCTTTACAAATTACCCCTCAAGCCTTAGAGTGCGTCGTTAATTTTGTCATAACCACATATTCCAGTCTCACTTTGTATTTTCTTTGCCCCAGCCCTGGAAGAAGCCATTTTTCTATGGAGACCTTGTTCCTTAGGGGCTGCTGTTCGGACATTATGGGGAGTTTTATGAAAGCTCCCCAGGTGCTTTCAGGGTACAGCCAAGATTGAGAACCACTGGTTAGTGTCCTCCAAAGGGAGACCACTTGTTCCCAACAAGGTATTTTCCTGTTCTCACCTGTAATTAGTGGCTCTGATTCATTGTTGAGGTTTAGATTTTTGTGGGCAGTGTCACTTGCAGAGTCAGGTTTAAATGCAGGCCCCTGGCCTCAACCTCAGAGAGTGCAGTTCCGTAGGTCTGCCTTGCAGGTCAGCATTCTGACCCAGGTGGACCCCAGGCCATGTCTGGAGAAAAATGCCAGAAGTAACCCTGAGAATTAGGGGCTTCTTCTGATGTTCCTCTTTGATTTTATAAATGTTTTCTCTTTTGTAAAATGACATCAGGATACTGCTGTGTTTCCTAGGCATGTGGTGAGGCTCCATTTGATTAATTTAGTGAGTTTCTTGGAAATATCAACCCTCTTAGTTATACTCTTGTTCTGTCAAGGAGGATGTGGGATGAAAAAAAAAATAGTCTGTATGAGTGTTGAAACTTTTCAGTGTACCCAAAGGTTTTTCTCAAGCACTGCACTATTGTTATATTTTTGTGGTCATTGAATGAATTGACCTAGTAAAGTTTTCACATGTTGTAAGACCCGGAAGGCTCTAAAATATAGATGTGTGTGCTGTTTCTGAGGCTGGGTCATGGCATCCTTTGCAGTTTCTGCTATTTCATTTTTAGAGAATGTGAATATACGACATTTCCTCCCCATCCAGCCAGCTTTATTTCATTAAAATATGGGCCCCAGTTGCCAGCAGCTGTAAGGAAACGCTCCTGATTTGTGGTTTGTCACTTCCTGGTTTCACAACTTAACCATGTCCCATGTTAGCCCAGCTAGTCCCTTCTGTAGTCTCAAGACTCATAGCCGAGGATTCTTCTTAAGAACAGTCAGACAGGGGAGGCAGTCTCTGGAGTTGCATCTCCTGACTTGAAATCCCTGACGCTTCTAGCACTTTCTAGCTGTAAGACCTCTGGTAAAATACTCAGTCTCTTTGTGCCTCCTCCGTCTCCTTGTCTTAAGGGAGGGTCCAAGATCTACCCTTGACGTTCAATGTGAGAATTAAATGCACTAATACATATAAAGTCCTTAGTAGTCTCTGGCACACAGTAGGTGCTCAGTAAATGTTAGCTGTTACTATTTTATTAAACAAAGCTGGTCATGAATGGAAGGTGGTTATGAGATCTAATGAGGGAGTTGAGGGTGCCTGCCTTGTCACCTGTGTTTGCCTGTGTTCCTCTTTATGAATGCATGTTCATGCATGTGTATTTTGTGGCCGTCATACAATATGGCAGTAGAGAGACGTGTCAAGTATGCCTTATGAAGTCTGCCTCAGTCATACTTTTTTTTGGTAAGCCATGTGCATGTGCCCATATACATTTGCTTGTATGTCCATAAAATTCGTGTCCGTTACTTCTTTCAGTTATGTGTAAGGAGTTAAGTGGTCCTGCCTAAAAAACACACACAGTGGCAAACAGAAAAAAGCCCGATGAAATGTATTAAAACTTGAGTTCATGTGGACGGGGCTCTGGGCGTGAGGGTGGTAGCTTAAACGAAAGGATTCTGAACCACAGCCTTGGGCAAGTCATGCATTTTTTTCCTGCAGTTTATACCAGCTACTGAAAGGAGATGACATTGTTGTCTACATACCTCTTCAAGGAAGGTCAAGACCAACTAGTAAACATCAGTGAAATACCAAGAAAGGAAAAAATGGCAAATGACATCCTTAAATTCCCTTAAATTTAAGATGGACAGAAGCCACTGAAATGCAGTGTCTCCTAACATCAAATATCCCCCCCGAACTGGGTCTTACATTGGGTGGAACTGGCAAACAAGATTGAAACAGTAATTTGCAGAAGTGGAGGACTGGAAAGCAGCAGTGCAGGAGTTTGGAAGTTATCTGTAATGTGAAAGCCGTGGAGAAGCCCTAAGGCTGTGTTATGCAGTGTTGTGGGAAGCAGCTAAGTACAGATTGCAGAGAACTTGGGATGAGGTGTGAACTAAATTGGTTCATCCAGCATTGGAGTGAGAGCTCTGAACTCAGGCCAATGACATACTGCCACTTACTAGCTTGGTGACCTCGGGTAAGTCACTGAGCCCTACTTGCCTCATTTGTAAAATGTTTGCTCATTCTGGCTCTTTTCTTTTTAACTCATGTGCTTGGCAAGATAAGTTAGGGTGATGGGTATCAGGTGTGCTTTAGAAAAGATCACAAACTATCCCAGTGTCGGAGGGAATAATTGTTTCAGCTTGGGATCATGTCAGGTGACCTTTTCCACCAGTGACCTCTGGATACCTCCCTGTCGGGCTCACTTTTCTTGGTCTTGTACGTTGACAGTGTGCTTTATAGGTCTTTGTGCCACCAGTTGAATAACCTTAGAGGTAGTTAAGAAATACTGACTTGTTTGTGCCCCGGTCCAGGAAGATCCCACATGCCGCGGAGTGGCTGGGCCCGTGAGCCATGGCCGCTGAGCCTGTGCGTCCGGAGCCTGTGCTCCGCAACGGGAGAGGCCACAACAGTGAGAGGCCCGCGTACCGCAAAAAAAATAATAATAATAATAAAATAAAAGGGGAGATACTGACTAGCCTGGCAGAGAGAGATTAGTAAGTGTGCTGTTCTTTCTGATTCCAGACAGGGCGTTATAGAATTCTGATGGAAAGATTTGGTTCGAGAGAAATATTATTCTGTTCTAGGTCCTGACTCTGCTGGGTTAGTCTTTTCTCGAAGGATATATCACCTCTCCTTCACCCTTTGTGTACTGTTGGGTTAGATACTACTTTTTACAGAGGGTTCTGTGAAGATACGAACTTACATTTAACTAAGTTTTATGACTTCAGCTAACAGTAGATCTTTAGATGTTATTTTTAAGTCACTTTGGTCAGGACTTTGGTGACCTCTGTGGTTATGAGTGTCGAGTTTCAGACATTTGTCATGTTTACTTGTTTCGTGTTCAGATTGTATCTGCAGAGTTTGTTTTGAACGTAACATATAACAAGTAAAGCTCTTAAAGATTTATACAGCTTCATCTTAAGAGGTGTGTATGAGGGCAGGGGAGTCACAGGGGGTGGGAGACAGGTGTGGAGATCACCTCGTCATCGAGGCTTTCTTGGCTAGAATGAGCAATCTGTATCCTTTATGATAGAGGGCTTGATTTCCCTTCCTTTGTGTTGGAAGCCAGGGAATAGCGGTGGAGTTCTTTACCCTGGAGACCGTTCTTCCTGACTTCCCGCCTGGGAAGAGCTATTTGGGGTGAGCCCTCTGTCCCTGGAAGAGCCCTGGGCTGCCCTACTCTGCCCGCTGCCGTTAGCGCCTGGGAACTGGCCTGAGAGCTCTGCATTTGTTCTCATCGAGACCAGCCAGCTCGTGATTTCGCACAAAGAGGTAGAGCGTATTCACGTTGTCACCAAAGATGTGATTAGACGAGATATTGATTCTGAACTTCTGCCCTCTTCCCTCTGTTCAACTCTGTTCTTTCTTAGTGAGGTTCAGGCAGAAAAAAGATGGAACAGAGAGAACTAGGCCACTGGCTTTTGATAAATATTGATCAGTGAGCACGTCAGATGTAGCAAAGGCCTGCCCCTTTGTATGATGTCACCCTGCATGGGGGTCTCAGTGTGGCCTGTGATCACTCCTGCGGGGACTTGCTTTCTCAGGGAAAGGTTAGAAAAGGAAAAGAATCCCTGTGGGCAGCATCCAAAAATAATGTAAGCATTTCTAAATGCGTTTCCTTGAAGTCGTTGATCCCTTTGGTTTTCAAGGCCATGCGGTGGCAGGAAGGGATGAGGTGAAGTGGTCAGCCTTGAATGACAGACTTCTGAGCACCGCTCGTCTCGGTTCCTCTGTCTTATCCACCTCTTCCCAGCTTTGGCCTCCACTGCCGTCTGTCTGTCTCTGCCCCGCCGCTCCCCGAGCCCCGTCACACGCACACCATATGCGTGTTCTTTCCGCCCGTAGTGCATGTCTGTGGCGTGGACAGTTGCATCTGTACTTGAACTGCTCTAAGCCAGGACCTCCCTGTTGGGCCACACTGGGTGAGTGAGATGCTGTGACCTTGAGGGTCCTTCAGTCAAGTGAAGTGTGGCCCTGGTTTTTATCTTGATGTGCCTGGGTTGGTTCTGTGTAAGCAGCCAGCGATCCTGTTAATGGATCCCCTGGGACAGAGGGAAGAGGACAAAAGTGGATTTGCGGAACTCCTGTGGGACATTTGAAATGGTACCAAGAGGAGGCTGAAATGTAAATCAGCCCTTGCTTATCAGCCTGAGTTCCAGCATGTTAAAAGGGTGATGATTAGTAAGAAGAAGGCCAGGATACTTTATCTTTTCCTTTGCACGTTTGGGAAAAATTTCCTCTGCCCTGCTAGCATTAGAAGCAGACCATTCTTTTTCCTCTACCATATCACATCAGCTTTCATTAAAAGTCACCAGCAGCAAATACAAAGCCCTATCCACGGAAAACCGTTTAAGGCAACACTGTGCCCCAGCGCTTCAGGGGTGGGGTTTTGCCTTCTGCACAATGGATCGGTTTCTCATATCCATGCCTTTCGGACCCAGCAGCTTTTAAAAGACCAAGAAGCATTGCTCTGCTTTCTCCTGCCTCTCTCAGAGACCAGAGCTGCCATGCCTCTAGCCATGTCCCAGAGAGCATATGTGAAGCAAGTCAGCTTAATTTGCCTGCATGCCTAGGACGCCTCTCTTTAAAATCTAATTTTGAGACAAGAGCTGTGTCTGAATATTTTGCTTTTCCCATGCAGGCGAGCGACGGAGGCGCCGGTGCCAGGTGGCGTTCAGCTACCTGCCCCAGAACGATGATGAGCTTGAGCTGAAAGTTGGCGACATCATAGAGGTGGTAGGAGAGGTACGTGTGCCAGGCGGGTGGGCGCGGTGGGCTCACATGGGCTGTCAGAACCCACCCCTGGCTGGTTGGCCTTGCTGTGGGGGGCGTTAGAACTCAAGAGACCTTGGACATCACCTGGTTGAGTCTCTTCCAGAGGAAATTCCTCCAGAGAGGCCTGCCACCCAGCAGGGAAGGAAAAAGAAGTGGCATTTATTGAAGACCTAGTATGTGACAGGAGTGACGAGGTTCTTTACGCATGGGCCCATTGACTCATCGTAACCACTTTATTTTGTAGAAAAAGAAAGAGGCTCAAGAGACCCTAGAAGAGGCAGGGCTGAGGGTTGAAGCCAGGTCCACCTGGCTAGAGGCCCTTGTTCTTTCCACTGCACTACATAACCTTGTTCCTGTGTGGTCCTGGCTGCTCAGAGCCAGCCCTGCTGGTGAAGTGTCCCACCAGACACTGGCACGGGCTTTTCAGGCTCCACTCCCTCAGGCCTGGGGGATCCTGGGCTTCGAACTTAGCATCTGATCATTCATTCTGATTCGACACATGTATCTGTATATAGAAGTACAGTTTTCCAATTGCTTTGGTTTCCTGAATACCATTCAACCTTACAGAAACCCACGATTCCCCCCCCCCCCCGCCCCGCAAAAAAGGGAAGCCAGAAGTCAAGGAGGAGGTTAAGGGTTAAATGAACTATGATGTGGGTAGAAGTGGCAGGGCTGATGCTGGCAGCCAGGTTTCTTGACTCTCATATAAACATGAAGTGAGCATGCATCAAAGCTTTACGTAACTCACTAATGAGGGCACCTGCAAGATTCTTGGTAAGGCTGGCTCAAAGAGAACGGCGAAAGAGCAAAGTATTCATAATGACTGAAAGAGAAAAAAACTTGATTAAGATTGCTAAGTTAGATGCACAACTACACAGCGTCCTGCAGGGCAGTGAAACTGTAACCTCTGAGGTTATCTTTTCTAGGGGATGAATCTCTTGCATCTCTGCTGGTCAAAGTTTATTTTCATGGTTATCTGACAAGACTCATTTGTTTTGCTTTTGGTTTTCTACTGGTTAACATCTACACTAACAGAGTTGTAAACTATCTCATAAATAGTAAATAGTGTGTCAAGCAGATACCTGTCCCTAGAGGATCAGTTAATGGGGCTCCCAGCGTGATACTGGGAGGACATGCAGTGGCCCCTTTTGCCTATTTCCCAGCTTTGGATAATTTGTATTAGTATGTCATTCATTCACCATTTTTTTATTCCTGGTGCCAAGCAGGGCACATAGGAGACATTTGTTGAAAGCTGAATGAGTTAAAAATGAATGCACAGCAGAGTAGAACATTTGTGCCAATGGTGGAAGGGCACAGTTCATGAGACTGACACCATGGAAGAAATTCCAGAGGAAAAAATAAACAGTTGTGACTAAAAATAAAAGAGAGTTAAAATTTTGGTATGATTTGAAGAAAGTTTAGCTAAACAAAGAGGACAACAAACAGGAAAAAAATTTGCAATAAATTAAGATGAAAAGTTATTATATATGTTACATATGAAAATATTTTAGAAAGCTACTATAATAATGATAAAGTATAGATAGATCTGCTATAAACACACATCCCACAAGGGGAAATAAAAATCTTAACCATGAGAAAATGTTCTGCCCTGCTATTAATTAATCAAATTAAGACAATAATGGGTACCTCCTTTTGAAAATCCTAAAACAGATTTAGTGGTAAGACTTGGCAATGCTTAGAAGAACTGGTGACTTTGTATATCTTTATGATCCTTGTATGAAGCTACTTAACAAGCACATCAATAGCTATAAAAATCTGAATTAATACCCTTTGACTCCGTAATCTTACTCCTAGGAATTTATCCATGGAAATGGTCAACAGAAAAAAATATGTGAAACATGTTAATTGCAGCAATGCTTGTGATAATGAAAAGTCATCAAGAAAGGGAATAGTTGTGTGAATTAAGTCATATTATCCAGCTAGAAGACGTGAAGCCATTAATATGGTAAAGAGGCCTTTAAATCTGTACTTATTACAATACTGTGCGTTGTAATTATGTTACATTCCACTAACCTGAGAGCTTTTCAACAGTAGGGATCTGGTTTTTATCTATCTTTATATTCATAGTACCTGGAATAGTGCCTGAAACCTAACATATACTTTAATAAATGCTTATTGAATAAGTAAATGAATAAATGGAAGTATGAAAAGTTTTTTTTCCAAAATAAATGAATATATCAGCCACAGATTTGCATACAGTAGGATACAGTCATCTGAAATCTATCTTTGTGCATGTGATCAAAAATGGAAAGGGACCCAGAATTGAAAATGGTTCTGTCATAGAGATGATTTTTCCTTTAATGTTGTAATAATATTTTAAGAAATACAAATTAAGGTGAGGAAAATTATTAATAAATTTCTGGGAAATAGTGCCCATTCTCAACTGCCTGTTGGCTCCAGGGAAACCGAACGAGGGTCGCTAAAGGAGAGGAATGATTGCAGGGCTGTTATTCTCCTTGCTTGGGAGAAGAGCTTCACCACCATCTACGGTCCCCGCCTCCTTTCCATCCCTGCCAGCTCTGTGCCAGGCTTCATTTGGGCTTGCTTCAAGCAGGAAAAAGGAAAATTAACTGTGTAGCCTATGCTATTTGAGTAAAACAAAACATAAAGGTTTACCTTTTAATCCATATTTTTTAAATTATATCATCAAAAATTAATTTCCCTGTTGTTGAAATTTACTTGTCATATTGCAGATCCTGGGCCACTGTCACTGTATAATATAAAATCTGCCCTTCTCTCTTATAATGGGTGTTATATAAATGCCAAACGAAAATCCCAAATAAACAAAAACCCTTAAACCACAGGAGCAGGTTGAGATAAGACCATAGTAATAGCTTTGCAATACTATAGAATCAATCTATTGGTCAATAAAAATATAACGTATTGTATTGTGTAGGTGTGTGTATATATTTTTATTGATTAATTAATAGATAAATTCTGCAGTATTCCAAAGCTATACACACACAAATGCCCATACTCCCTCCCACCCCAAGAGACAATTCCTAGGAAGGTTTTGAATGTATGGACCGGTTTTTTAGAACAGTTGAATGAAGTAGAGAATCCTAAAAAATGATACACATATATCTTAACATGTAATCTTAGCTTAAAATATAAAAATGTGTATTTGTCTGCCATTTGTCAACACAGCCTCGTAGAGCCAGGGCATCTCCCTTAACTATGGGTTTGCTGGTTTGAGTTCTATCCTCTCTGCATCCGTGATGCATCCTCTGCTATTCCCACTGGTTTCTTTAAAGTGGATTGAGGACAACATAAGTGAAACAATCAGGGTTAATAATTCTTCTAAAATTCTACACTCCCTCACCCCTAATCTCTTTTAGTTGTCTTTTTCTACACCTGTTTTGGCACCGTTTTTTTTAAACCTTCAAATTATTATCCTATTCCTTCTCACCACTAGCTTTTTCTCTTCAAACCTACATATTTTGTACTCTTTAACCAAATGGTGTGCTAGCAGGACGAGCAATGGACGGAAACAGGTTTGGGTGCACACGGCCCTGACCCTTGGTAGGGTGAACAGCCCTTCTGGCAGAAGTTAGCAGCTCAGCTTGGATGGGTCTCTGCAGCGTGGCTAGAGGAGAAATGGAGAGTGTGGGGCGGTCCAGGGATGAGTGGGGTGAGCAAAGTGAAGGTCGCTCAGGAAGCGCTCACCACACTTCTGCCTCCTGGCTGGTCTGCAGGGAGAAAAAAAAAGTCACTGTGCACTTAATGGGACAGGGCTGCCAATCCAGAAGGAAAGCTAACAGGCTAAATCCCCAGTAGGCATTTTTAAGGAAATCATTGTAAATACACACTTGTGACATTTTTGTCCAGCGTGGGGAGGATTGATCAATGCAGGCGAAGTTCTAATGATAAGAACAGAGATGGCACATGGACAGGGTTACGAGGAGAAGTGGCATTTGAGGGCCGCTGAAGTTTTGAAACTGGCTTGCTGGCCTATTTTTGGGGTTTGGTTTTTGTTTTAAAGTGCTTTGAAACCTCTTCGTTTTCCTATCTATGTTGTCTAGAGCCTGGGAAAGGCGCTGCATTTCCTCTTGTGCTAGATGAGCTTGGTCTCATCCAGTCTCTCCTCGTGGTGGCCCAAGGGGTGTTCAGAGATTCTGGCTGTTATTTGTTCTTTGTGGTTAGTTTTTGAGGTATTTCCCAGTGGTCCCCAGTCAGGCTGGCTAGATACTGAAGGCTTCACTTTCTGACTTAGAGCTTAACTTGGCCTTGTCGTTTGCAAAGAAAGGTCACTTGCATTTCCTAGAAACTTAGGCATCTTACTTCTTGTGCCATGGAGAGAGATTTGGTTCTCTCAGCAGGAGTTAAAGAGGCCCTTGAAATTCTTCAGAACTTTTAACTCAATCAGACAACCTCTGTGTGTGTGGACAGGCAATTTATCCTCATTTCATTTTTGGTGTCAGAACTCTGAGAACTCGCATGTGCAAAAGGAGGCCTTTTTGTTTTGTGCTTGCCCAAAACTTGACGGGGAAGTCAAGTTCCTTTAAAAGCTGATTAATTAATAGGTGATCAAAGCATACCTGAATTCTTACCCATTAAGGCACCCTTTGCTTTAGAAGGGTTTGTATCCTTTTTCAAAAAAAGATAACATTAATGTAAGATTTTTTAAATTGTAATTTGATAATCTAAAGAGCCCAGGCTGCTCTACAATTATTTTTCCAAATAACTTTGGGGTGTACATCTCTGATTCCCTAATGCACAGAGATGGTAGAACGTTCATATTAAGGAGGGGGAAGCCACGTTTAGAAGCAACGATGATTAGATTAGAATCATTGGCATACAAAACAGGCGATAACCACATAAAAGTAACATCTTTGCAAGTTTAAATGTATTTATAATAGATTGGCATAGCTATGGGAATTATCAAATATTTGAGTGCTTACTTGGTAAGAGAAACTGTGCTTATAGAGATCCAAAGATTTATTGAACAGAACTCTGCTTTGAAACATGCTTGGTATAGTCGGGGAGGGTAAGATATACTCAACTAAGAAGGTGACTAATAACCCGAGATACTGTTAGAGTGGCAAATAATGGCGTTGACAAATGAGAGAGGAATTTGAAAACAAAGGTACTCAGTGAGAGGGAAGAAGATGCTTCCTAGAATAGGTGACATTTCAACTGGACATGTGGAAGGTGAGGAGTATTTGGATTCATTCAGCAAGCACAGCTGTATTGTGTAAGGCGCTGGGCTAGTCCCGAGGAAGGAGGGCAGGACGTTAGTACAGCTTTGCTCTGAGGTTGGGGATGACCTGTGAAGCTTCGGGCGCAGGTGTGGAGTACAGGAAGCAGGAGCTGGCAGATGCAATCAGATGGGGTGGAGGGAAAAATGACACTGCTGCCCACACTGAACTTTTATTTTTTAACATCTTTATTGGAGTATAATTGCTTTGCAATGTTGTGTTAGTTTCTGCTGTATAACGAAGTGAATCAGCTATACATATACATATATCCCCATATCCCCTCCCTCTTGCATCTCCATCCCACCCTCCCTATCCCACCCCTCTACGTGGTCACAAAGCCCTGAGCTGATCTCCCTGTGCTATGCAGCAGCTTCCCACTAGCATCTGTTTTACATTTGGTCGTGTATATATGTTAATGTTACTCTCTCACTTCATCCCAGTTTCCCCTTCCCCCTCCCCGTGTCCTCAAGTCCATTCTCTACGTCTGCACACTGAACTTTTAAAGGAACACCCCCTTCAAAGTTTCCTTACGTGTGGCTGTTCTAAGGTGAACGCGTCCCCATAGACAATTCACTCACCAGGGAATAGTTACAGGATAAAGCTTCAGGATCTTGATTCATCAGAAAGGTTATCTTTCTGGCTTGATTTATTATTTGCTCATATTTTCAAGCTGGAATGGTAGTAAGGGTAGCCTAGAGTCATTAGGAATCTGGGGACCTGTAGACTAGCCCATAGGTGTATTGAAGGACAGGACTTTCAAGCATTGCTGAAGAATGTCTGTAAGAGCCCTACCAGAAACCCTTGCCACTGTCAGGAAAATCGTGGATGTTGCTCTGTCTCATTGGACAGAGCTTGCTTAGGTCCTAAATAAAATCGTATATATATTTTCTTAAGTCATTTCCCTCTGGATGACCCTACAGATTTCTCTTTTGAGGGACCCCCCTCATGTGGAATAGGCTTATTCTCAAAAGAATAAGGGGAGGGGATAAAAATCAACTTCCTGTGTGTATGGAATGTTCTGGCCCTGCCTGGAAGAGGTAATTAGACAATGAAGGACATAGGAATTGGGGGAAAATATTGGCTCAGGCATTTAGAAGCAAGGTAACACTTGTTTATAGTTGGCATGACTAGCTTTCCATGTCCCCAGATCAACAGGGATGGTTATTTAAACCAATAAAAATAGAAAATAATGTAGGTATTTATGACTTCAGGAAGTGGTTCCCTCAAAAATATTTTCTCCCAGTAATTCCACAAGTAGAAAAGGATGTTTTCTGAAAACAAATTGTATTTTTTTCAGCAATATTCAAAAGGTAAAACTATGTCTTAACACATTTACATGAAGTTCTAAAAGAGGCAAAACCAATCATAGGTGATAGAAATCAGATTAGCGGTTGCTTGGAGGTAGATTGACCGGGGAGGAACACTAGGAAATTTTCTGGAATGATGGAAATGCTCTGTATGCTGGTAGAACTATGAGTTACACGAGTGTATGCATTTGTCAAAACTGTTCGACTTGTACCATTAAGATCTGTACCTTTAAATGAATTATATCTCAATTTTAAAAACTTTAAAAAACTATCTTGATATTTTTCTAGTTTAAAACATTTTCCAAAGTGCTTTCCCCTACCTCTCACAGGTAGGAAAAAGGACTGGTATTGAAATTCTCATTTAACTATTTCTGAATACATTTTTCAAATTGAGAGATAATTAACATATAACATTGTATTCCTTTTAGGTGTACAACAAAATGATTTGATATATGTATACATTGCAAAATGATCACTACAGTGAGTTTAGTTAACATCTATTACCACACATAGTTACAATTTTTTTTCTTGTGATGAAAATGTTTAAGATCTACTCTCCTAGCAACTTTCAAATATACAGTATAGTATTGGTAATTATTTACATTACATCCTCTGGATTTATTTATCTTATAACTGGAAATTTGTTTTGACCCCCTTCACCCATTTTGCTCACCTTCCCCACCCCCTGCTTCTGCCAACCACCAATCTGTTCTCTATATCTATGAGTCTGTGTCTTATGTGTTTGTTTTTGTTTTTTTTTAAGATTCCACATATAAGTGAGATCATACAGTATTTGTCTTTCTCTGTCTGACTTATTTCACTTAGCATAATGCCTTCAAGGAACTAGAAAAAGCATAAACTAAGCCCAAAGTTAGTAGAAGGAAGGAAATAACAAAGATCAGCAGAAATAAATGAAATAGAGACTAAAAAGACAATAGAAAAGATCAGTGAAACCAAGAGCTGGTTTTTTGGAAGGACAAAACAGACAACTCTTTAGCTAGACTCACTCAGAAAAAAAGAGAGAGAGAACTCAAATAAATAAATCAGAAATGAAAGAGGAGAGGTTACAACTGATATCACAGAAATATAGATGATCATAAGGGACTATTACGAACAATTATATGCCAACAAATTGGCCAACCTAGAATAAATGGATACATTCCCAGAAACATAAAACTTACCAAGTATGAATAAATTTTGAGGAAAATTTTAGTGATGTTGAGGTGTGGGCCTCTCCTTAGAGCTTGATTTGTCCATTGTTCTTTTTGGAAAGAATGGTAAAACAGCTCTTGAAACAATGACGCTGACTCCATTTGCCTGTGTGCCTCTCCCTCCCCCATGTTCCCTCCTCCCTCACACCCGCCTCTCCAGTGTGCTTCTGACTGAGGTTTGGGTAACAAAGGGCAATTGGATGTAAAAAGCTATAGCAACCCTTAAATGGATTTTTCTGTCTTGCTGCTTGTACCCTGAAGTAGACTTTAGACTTGATGAATCTTGTTCCTCTTCCTGGTACAGTTGACAGGTAAAACTTCAACAGTGGAAAGTAGGAACTACAGGCATATCTCAGAGATATTGCGGGCTGGGTTCTAGACCACTGAAATAAAGCAAATATTGCCATAAAGTGAGTCACACAGAGTTTTTGGTCTCCTAGTGTGTATAAAAGCTATATTTACACTATCCTGTAGTCTATTAAGTGTGCAATAGCATTATGTCTAAAATAATGTACATATCTTCGCTAAAAATTACTTAATTGCTAAAAAATGCTCACTGTCATCTGAGCTTTCAAGTCATTGTAGTAACATCAAAGATCATTGATCACAGATCAGCGTAACAAATAAAATAATAATGGAAAAGTTTGAAATATTTGAGAATTACCAAAATGTCACACAGAGACACGAAGTGAGCAAATGCTGTTGGGAAAGTGGCGTCGATAGACTTGATGGATGCAGGGCGGCCACACACCTTCCATTTGTTAAAAAAAAAAAAAAAAAAGCAACATCTGTGAGGCACTGTGAAGCAAAGTGCAATAAAATAGGTGTGCCTGTATTCTGGGTAGTTAGGTACCCCAGACAGCAAGGTCATCTTTGTATTCACAGGCATCCTGTTCAGTGCCTTGCAGATGTAGATAATGTTTGTAAGATTGGGTGGAGGTGGAGATGTTGAAATTCACCCAGCCTCTTCCCCAACTTGCAACAGGGCTAAGAACTAGAAACTACTTCCTTGGGCCCTGAACCACTTAGAGGCTGGTGATTGTGAAGACTTAAGAATTGCAGGGCACACAGACACAAACTGTTTAAGTGGTTTTACTGCATCTTTCTTTCTCAAACACTACCATGTAAAGCTGCCGTGCTCCCAGCTCTGGGCTGAAGGTGGGGTTCTCTCCTGGAACACAGCCATGGGCTCCAGAGCTGGCTGGGTTGCTCTCTGAGGAACACAGGGGTTTGTTCTCAACCTAGAGCCAAGGCCTGCAGAAGCCTGTTGATGAGTATGTGTTGGTGGGGAGAAGGTAGGTGTCTGTCCCCTTTAAATGCTTTCCTTGGGAAAGAAATCATAAGCCCTTGGTAACATCCATAATCCTCACTTTATTACAAAGGGATGCATTTCTCTCTTTAAATATAGAAACATAAACATAAGCAACTTGATTTCTAAGCAGGTAGTGTGCAGACTCTGTATGTTCCACTCTTGTAGAAGCTTTTCAAGGATGGGGTCTTTATCTGTTTTGTTCACCAGTGAATCTGTCCCGAAGTCCTAGGGCAGTGCGGAATATGTGCTCATTAAATATTGGTGGAATCGGGAGGGTCACACAGACCTGAGTGTGGTGTTACCTAATTAAGAACAGTGTGCAATATAGTCAGGGTCTCCTGGTCCCTTTTGCTCCTCACAGGAAGGAAAATTCCTTTTGTGGGGGAATCAGGGCTTCATAGGCCCCTATGGAGGATTTCCCCCAATTGATTTCCCTGCCATGCATTCATTCATCCATCCATCCATTCATGAGTGAATGTAATCACTATGGGCTGCAGTGTCATCATCTTTATGCAGGAAGTTGAACTAGAATTTCGCTGAAGAGGGATAGTGTGGGGCTGGGGATCATTTGTCTCATATCACCAGCCTGAATCTTGCAACCAGAGCAGCAGTCTTTAGGAAGAAATAGCACCGAACAGCTCTCTCTGCTACGGGGGACAGACGCCCGCCCGCTCCGTGGTGCCTGTAATGGGAAGTGTACCCCCCAGGCGATGAGCAGTGGTTTGATTGTCTGCCCCTCTGCGCCCCGTGAGGCTAAGGATAGACGTCTGCTGGTTCCCTGTTGGCCATTCCTCTCAGACTGTGCTGTGACAGGGATGCGGGCATGTGGGGACGTGGCGAGGTGAAGACACCCCTGTTTTCCCAGCAGGCAGCCTGCCGATCCCACACATCAGGAGCACTTCCTTCAGGGATCTCGGGCTGGAGCCACTCATTACTGGGAACAGGAGCGTTTTAGATACTGTCAAACTGAATCAAATGGAATCGGCCCAGCCGCCCTGCGCTGTCAGGGATTACGCCAGGGACTGCTCATTTGTGGTGCGAGCCCTTGGTCTTTCCCTCCTGACTTGTGATTTCTGGGAGAAAGAAGGTCATTTTATGGTTCCTTATTCAAGACAAGCACAAAGGACCCCACGCTACAAATCCTGTGACTGTTTATATTCAGGCTTATGGTGCATCTTCCTAACCATTCTAATCCTATAAAAAGCTCCTTGAAAGGATAATACGTAACGGTTGAGTTGACATAGACACATGGAATGATTTCAACAGAAACGTTGTGAAATGCCGTGATTTGGTATTGAATAAGGATAGTCATGCACGGGTGCCATTGTCTGGATTCTTTCCCGAAGATTCTGTGATCACACAGATATGATGGCCACTCTGTGAGTCTGTACCCCCATGAGCTCCCTAAATCGTGCTCTAAAATGCCATTCTGGTTGTCTCCATTCTGAGGCTGTGTCAGCACCTCCTGAATGTCTCTCACACACCCTCCCCTACTTATATCTGGCATTTCTGCTCTTCAAGGCCAACCTTAACTTTGATTCCTTTTTTTCTCCAAGCCTTCCCTTAGCATCCCAGATCTCGGCGAGCTCAACTTTGTGTAACACATTTGGTTTGTGCTAAGGCATGGTGTTTTCTTTTCTATTTACCTTGCATTGCTAGGTTTTGGTCATGCCCACCTTCCACCATCTTTAAACCATGTGTCCTTTCTACCTTGGTAGATTGTCCACTTCTTGAGGGGGAAAAAAAGGGTATGTCCTGTACAGTCCTGTGTCCCTAGCCCCTAGTGTAGAATCATAATACATCTATTTCTAACACTGATCAAGTGTACTAATTATCCCACTGTACAGATGGGAAAGCCAGGGTTGAGTTAGTAGGACATTCGACGAGTCACAAGATACGATTTGAACTGGGCTTTTGACTCTAATTTCCTTTTCATTTTAATTATTTAAGCTTTTAAATTGTATTTGTTGATTTGAAGAAGTAATACATGTACATGGCCAAAAAAAATTCCAAAAAGTTTCTAGGTTTCTTTCTATTATACTACACCATACTGGTAACTAAGTGCTTCCTTGTTCTCAAAATGCCCTGTTATTTTCCTCCGAGAAGCCAGTTCACTATTCTCACTTCTGCTGTTCTGTTAGTGGCTCCATCACAAAGTTTGGGGATGACTTTTTTTTTTTACACTTCCCTCATCTCAGCTAATTGGTTGCTGAAGACCAGCTTATCCCTCACAGATTCTCAAATCCGCATCTGCCTTGTTCATTCTCACCCCTCCCCAGATGCCGCCTTCAACTCCCCCACCCAGATGACTGCAGTCTGGCTGCCCTCCCTACCTCCCTTCATCCCATATCAGTTCATCTCAGGGTAATCTAGAACCTTCAAGAAAGCTACAGGGAGTCCTTCTACCTTCTGGTTGAGTTTTTATTCCACAGATTCTTAACTGTTTTTGTTAGGCTATCAAGTTAGGTTTGGTAATCCGGGAAAGCCATTCTCAGTTTTTAAATAATGGTTTTATATGCATAAAATAAAACACATAAGGTTACAAAAGGAACCATTTATATTAAAGTAGCTATCAAGCTATTTTAAAAACAAATTTTGGTATACTAATCTATGTGCACTTCTTTATTATAAATAATAAATAATTCCTTATTAATACATTAAATAACAGGGTCTCCCAGCAGGTGTGATAACTACCACCACTTAAAGGTAGCAAAGAGTGCAAACGATATCTTGAAATACCCACAGTATCTATGATGTGATGTAAAAATACGATTTGGTTGGTGTCACGTCACAGGTCCTTCTATTACTCTGGTGTGTTACGTATATTCCTAATCAAAGGAAATGCCAAATTTCAGTTGGATGTTAGTGGAAATGAAGTGTTAATTCTTTTCCACTTGCGTTTATGGTCCCTAGGTTAAACCCCACTTCCTGAGTCTGAATCTCGAGACCCTGTGAAGTCTGCTTTCTCATTCCCTGTTAACCTGTAAGCTTTGGGTCCTGCAGCTCTCCCTGTGTGGGCTGTGCACTCGGCACTGTACAGATGGGAGAGAAAACTGGCAAGTACCACATCTAACCTGAACCCTGCCTCTGTTCTTCTGTTCACATCTGTGCAGGTAGAAGAAGGATGGTGGGAAGGTGTTCTCAATGGAAAGACTGGAATGTTTCCTTCCAACTTCATCAAGGAGCTGTCAGGGGAGTCGGACGACCTCGGCATTTCCCAGGATGAGCAGCTCTCCAAGTCAAGTAAGGAAGGAAGTCCTCCCACCATGCAGGACAGGGGTGGGGGCACCCACGGGTGCCGCTCCAGCCTCCCCTTGGTTCCACTGCCTGTGCTAAGCGATTGTGACAGAAGCTCATGAATATTTTCTTGGTTATGCTGCCTTAACCCACCGTGGTTTAGTAGGTTTATCATTGTAAAGGTGTGAGGTGCATACCCTTCCCCCCAGTGCGCAGATGCACACTGTGAACATCTCTGGATAGGTGACTGTCGGCCTTCATAGTCCCCCATGGATGGCCCATGTTGCTGTGCTTCCATATACTTCTAAAATGTCACTCACTGCAAGTTGATAATTATTTTTAAAATGAACCAAATGAGATGGTTAATATTTCTCAGCATCTCTTGAGGAACTTGGAGAAAATGGCACACACCCCCCCCCCCACACACACACCCCACACACAAATCATTGGTGGGAAGAAAGGCAATGTTCAGGACGCGTGTGTGCCAGCTCCCTTGAAAGTCTGCCAAGCCAGCTGAGGGCCCAGCCCCACCTCGGGTGAGCATGCGTGTCCGTCTGTGATGGTGAGAACGAACTCCAGGTCTTTCTCTCTCCAGGGCCTGAAGCTCTCCTCCCTCCAGCTTCTCTGCTGCCTTTTCCAGCTCATGGAGCAAAAGGTCAGGACCGGGAAACTTTGTTCTCCCAGTCGCTAACCCAACTTCCTACGTGGACGTCTGTGTATCTCTTGTGCCGTCTTGAGCCAAGGTCATGGGTGTGAATGTCGTAGAGGCTCGACTGTGTCTTAGCGGTTCGGCACTACCTGGGGCTGCAGACTTTCCTTTCTAACAAGAAGACAGCTCAGTCCTGTCAAAATAATTCTTAAACAGCTTTCTTTTCCATTTGGAAAAATCTGACTTGAGTGGTATTTTCAAGTTAGTTGTGTCTCTTTAACCAGTAGCATGATTGGGCAAATCCCCAATTTGGAGGTAAAGCCATTTCTGGAGTCGTGCTCAGGCCACCTCCCTCACTTGGTGTTCAGTGGCGCTGGCCAATTGGCTCAGTGGTTTCCAAAGTCTGGGGCTCCCCACCCCTGA
The DNA here is from genome assembly GCF_949987515.2 of Delphinus delphis. Classification (NCBI taxonomy): domain Eukaryota; kingdom Metazoa; phylum Chordata; class Mammalia; order Artiodactyla; family Delphinidae; genus Delphinus; species Delphinus delphis. The sequence continues at coordinate 109,793,726 of NC_082704.1, forward strand.
ACCTCATTCCATCCTGGGGTCTGTGATAGGAAAGACAGGAGGTGATTTGGGGGCAGAGGAAGCATCTTGAAGCTCCTGCTGCCTTCTCTGGTATGGGGCAAGGAGGTTCTCTGCTAACGTGGGCCAACTGGTGGGTGTGGCCGGGAGGGGAGAAGGTGTCCTTGACCCCATGATAGTGGGACTTCTATGGCTTCCAACTTGCACATTAGAATTCTAACTGCCATAGTGTCTCCTTTCATACACTGGAGTAGTATTGTACCTGGTAATTGGGTCCCATAATAAGAATACTATATCTTAGGGATATGGTGGATTAAATGGGCTTTCTCGGAGGGAGGACCAGATCGGGTCATTTTACCATTATTTCTGTGGAAGTGTGTTATGAGTTCCAATAGCAATAATGTATATAAACCACCTCACCTATAGAAGACCCTCTATTAAGTGGTCACTTTCATTGTTAATCATGATGAATTCTTGGGACACAGCCAGCTAGTAAGTTGAGGCTGCTTGCACACTGGTTAGTACTATGCTCACTGAAGCGCTGTCTCTGCATTTGGAAATTACTTTGGGATTCCTGTACTCAGGCAGAAAAGGAGATCTGGAGAGGTATTGGACCACACCTTTGGGAGAACCTTGACCTCTTGTTATCCTGCCATGTTAGGTATGCTTTCAGAGCTGGAGCTCAGAGAAGTCATACCTCTTGTGTTTTTGGAACTGTTGAAATAAACTGTCTCCTCTTACTCCAAGTCAATAATGTGGACATTTGACCCTGCTTGACCCCTTAGCTCAAAGCACACAGTGCTGGAATTCCTGGGACAGGAGGTTAGGAGGCGGAGTGGAATGGTCTTCCCAATCACTTCGCCTTCTGTCACATGCTCTGAAGGGGCTGTTTCTCTCATGGAGACTGCTGTCCCCAACGCTCATTCAATTAAAACCTGCCATTTCAGAGCTAGGAGAGCCTAGTAATTCCGGCAGCCATGTTTAGTTACCACAGGAACTGTCCCTTGTCAAGGGGGTTTCTGAGGTCTCTGGAGAGGCATGTTCTCCTAACAAGGATGGATGCTTGTGAAATAAGTACATGGCTTTTGTAATCTTCCTGTATGTGCAATTAAGGAGAAGAGGGCCCATCTATTGATCTTTCTACCTGTCTGTCCATATCCATCCATCCTTCCTGCTTTCCTTCTTTTTTCTATTCTTCATTCATTCAGCTTTTACTTGGCCCCTGTTGTTACTAAGATGCTGTACAAGGTACTGAAGATATACAGAGACAAATCAGATAGGGTCCCTGTCTTCAGTCAGTTCGCACTGTGGAAAGGGGGTGCACAAGTCAGCGACAGTTCAGGAAAGCACCACACGTGCTCTGCTAGCCGGGTATCTGAGGAAAAGTGGGATACACAGGCAGAGAGAGGCCGGTCCCATGGGGATGTAGGGACAGCGGTGGTCACAAAGGGCTTCATAGGAAAGCAGATGTGATTATAATGTCCCTAGGGCTTGCTAAATTGAAATAATCCCCTGAAAGAGAAATACCATCTCTCAGTGTTCTCACAGGCTGTTCAGTAACTGTTTACACTCTGATGGTAAAATATATATAATTAGATCAGATCACATGCAGAAATTATGTATACTGTTAGGATTTGTCTACGAGGAACCTTTGGTTTTAGAGCGAATCTGCTCATTCCCTATCCCCAGAGAATGGTGTTAGTAGTTTCAGTGTACTTTACTTTACAAAAGAAACACGTTTTTGTTTTGAAATAATTATAGGGTCACAGAAAGTTGCCAAAAAACAAAACAAAACCAAAAAAAAAAACCAAACAAACAATGTACAGGGCGGTCCCATGAACCCTTCATGCAGTTTCCCCCAGGGATAACATCTAGTATAACTATAGTAAATGCGTATTTACTTTTATCATAGAACTGAGAAAGACAAATGTAGTTAGTGCACAAAAGATATCTAGGTTTTTACTCTGGTATGAGCCGAACTATAGTTAATAAAGGTCTTTGTTAGACCAGCCCACTTAATACCCTTCATAGATTACAGTTTTCACAGAGGGTGCTTAATTAATACATGGCTATGGGGCTTCCTTGGTGGCGCAGTGGTTAAGAATCCGCCTGCCAATGCAGGGGACACGGGTTCGAGCCCTGATCCCACATGCCGTGGAGAAACTAAGCTTGTGCACCACAACTACTGAGCCTGTGCTCTAGAGCCTGCGAGCCACAACTACACACCCCGCGTGCCACAACTACTGAAGCCCATGTGCCTAGAGCCCGTGCTCTGCAACAAGAGAAGCCACCGCAATGAGAAGCCCGCGCACCACAACGAAGAGTAGTCCCTGCTCGCCGCAACTAGAGAATGCCCACGCGCAGCAACGAAGACCCGCTGCAGTCAAAAATAAATAAATTAAATTAATTAATTAATGTTAAAAAAATACATGGATCTGGGAGTAAGTCAAACTCCTAATGTTTACACCATTTTGGTAATTTTTAGAGATCCTAGTGACATCATATAAAAATCCTCTCAATTTAAATGCTAGTAGACATTGGGGGAGGTTTTTTTTTAAGACAGATAAAATCTATATCCTGGTACATATGAAGAAAACTTTGTGTACAGTGTATCCTCATACATCTCTTTGTTATACACACACACACCTACCTCTGTGCACACACTTCTTTGATATTTGTAGTCTTCACATTGCTACTTCCAGAAGGTTTTTGAGGATACTTATTCATTTGAGTTTTGTTAACCAATGGATGAATGCAATTGAAGAAACATTGCATTTTATTTATAAGGAAGTGTGCCACGACAGCTTGACACATGGTAGGTGTTCAGTAAATGCTTGCTGAATCCTTCTTACTCTGAGGAGGCATTTTTAGCTTTGAATGAAAGGTATAAATTGCTTGAACTTGCTTTTCTTTTACCCTGATGTATTTTTATATGTGGTAGTTGGTTATGAAAATCTCTAAACTTTAGATCTTTGTTCAGGGTAATCTAATCTATCAAGGGAAGAGTTACAGCAGTTCTGTTGGTTGATATGTTGATTTAGACATTTTATCTCAAACAAGAAAATTCATTGTCAGGTAGTGGCAGAAACTTTTTGCTGTATATTTAAATGTGAAAGCATCTTTACCTTTCATAGCATTTATGGAACTTTAAAGGTGCTTTTTCAAAAAGATTTTTGTCAACTTTTTATTATAGAAATTTTCTAACGTACGCAAATCGAGAGAATAGTATGATGAACCCCTGTGTACCTGTTACACAGCTTCAGCAGTTAGCAACCTGTGGCCAATTCATTGTAATTATACCACTACACAATCCTCCCCTATATTATTTTGAAGCAAACCCCAGATATCCTATAATTTCATCCATAAATATTTCAATATGTGTCAATAAAAGAGTATCTTAAATACTGTTATCACTCCGAATTGTAATAATAATAATAATAATTGCAATTCCTCAAAGTAATTACCTATATGGTCAGTGTTCACTTTCCCCTAATAGTCTTCTATTTTTTAATGCAATTTGTTAGTTTGAATCTGCACCCAAAGAAGGTACATACCCTGTGATTGGTTGATATGTCTCAACTCTCTCTGAATCTCTAGATTCTTCTTCCATGTTGCCTTTTTTCGTTGCTACTTTTTGCTGAAGAAACTGAGGTCCTTTGTGCGTTACTTTCCCACAGCCTGCCTTTTGCTGATTTCATCTCTGCTGTGTCGTTTACTCTATATTCCTATAAATTGATAATTGGATCCAGGGCCTTGGTTAAATTCAGGTTTGAGAGAGAGATTTTTTGGGGTGGGGGGACAGAACTGCTTCATAGGTGGTGATGGATAGTCTATCTGGAGGCTCATATGTCTGGCTATCTTTGGTTTTGAATATTAGCAGCCACTGATGATTATCACCCAGATCTATGCACTCATTAGGGCTTGCAAAATGGTACCCAAACAGGGAATTTTTTTAAAAAAGAGTGAAATGGGCTCCCATGTAGCAGATCAATAGTGAAAAAAAATGTTGAGTAAATTAGGTTTTTAAAAAACAAAACATCCAAGGGTTTGCAATAATTGTGCGGGCAGGATCTTACGTTAGGGATGGAAAGGAATTGAGAGCTCATCTAGCCTGGTGTCAGATGAGAACACTAAAGCCCAGTGAGATGAAGTCCTGGGTGTGGCCTCGCTTCTGAGTGATGAAGCCAACATTACATGCAGGCCTTCCTGCATATAATTTGCACATACTTTGGTATTGCTCCCATTACGGCTTGTAGTTTACCCTTTCACGGAGCATCTGACAAATTTCAAATCTGAGTACAGTTTAACTTATTTCTTCTTATGATCACAGATTATGATGAATTAATTACTTTTTCAGTTATAATTTTGCACATGCGAGTATTGACTACATGGTGTGAAATAGAACTAATTACAAATTATATTGATATTATTGCATTGAATTATAATCAGAAAATATCTTGATCTATAAGATTTATTTGGATGTAGAGGCAAAGAAATCCAGATATGACTACTACCCAGTTTCAATTTCATAGATACTTTGCTTCACATTTAAGATACAAATGTGACTTTCCTGTTTCCAACATCTTTTTTATATTATTTAATTTCTTAGATTATAAAATAATTCTTGTAAAACTAAAAAGTATTTCTGTTTTCTTGTTTTAAAGAAAAACATCTTTTAGCTGCAGAAACATTTTAAGCTATTTCCCATAGTTTTCAGAGGGAGAAGGTTTGCATTTTCTTTCTATAACCATTAATAACCATGATATTTAAGTTTGAATTGACTTTATTTTCCTAATTCCTTATGTTTGAATTTTAGGTTCAGATACTTTAGTGACTCGTCAAGTGAAGGCAAAGATGGAGATGGCCTTTTAAAACTTAGGGCAAACCACTCCCATGATATGGAAACATTTTATTTCATTAGCTGTAAGAAATGGATTGCTTGTGCCCCTTGCCTATAAGAGCTAAAGCCAGGCTGGCACCCCCCACCCACGCTTTGGTGTCTCTATACTTTTTAATATTAAATGTTATTTGTTTTGTGTATGAGGTTCTGTTGGCAGTGAAGAGCAATTAGCAAATTGATGAAATAGCGTTTCAGGCAAAATTAGATGCTAGCATAAGCATATGATTTTGTGTTGAAATTTTAAAATGCTTCCCTTTTACAGTGTTTGCTGCCTTCAAGTACTAATATTTAATAGTGACAGTAGAATATTCCTCCCCCCCCCAAAAATAAACAGCACTCATATTCATGGACTTTCCAGTTGCCCATCTCGTCTGTTCTCTAGATGGAACGTGTGTGTCCTCACTCAGCCCCAGCCCAGGCTCCATTTCCAGTCCTCTTGCTGCCAGTGGACGGGGCGGGGGGTGGGTATTTTGCAGAAATGCTTGGCCTTTCAGAGACAGCAGGGCCATGTCTACCTCAGTGATGCTCAGACTTGATCCTGGGGAAGAAGAAAGGGAGGTTCTCTTGTACTTGGAGGAACTTTATTGAAATACTGATTCCTTTTTCTTCCTTTTTTCTGACATGAAAAGGACTGCTGCCATTCAGTTCTGGGGGGCCTTGGCTCACAAAACAGCTGTATTCCTTGGGAGTAATGTTACCTTAGTGATGGAAGTTAGGCAGAATAAAAATTCACCCAAATAAAAACTAGCCACTGTTACGTGCTCCACTTTGCCATCAAAGTCCTCAAGAGCTACAAGTCTAAGGAGAACATGTGAAACACTTGTTTCTTTGGATTATCCTTATGTAGCCAGTGATTTGAATATCTAAGTTTTTGCTTTAACTGGACAGAGCACATCTGTCAAAAAGGGCAGATTTCAAAGCAGTGGTGTACCACCATGTCTGCAGGACACAGAAATTGGCAATACCTGATTCCATTTAATTTGTTGATCTGATCATTTACAATCCCTTTCGTGTTATTAGGAGTGACATGGCCCAGAAGTTTACACGATGGTCCCTAATGGAATTTCCCATTTTCCTGAAGAATGTTTCTAAAAAGTTAGACAAGTTGCTCTCTCTCACTCAGTTCCACTCTCTGTCTCTCTGTAAATGTAGCCTACCTTTTCATCCCTCAGACTTATTATGAGGGAGCTATGTAACTGGCCTCCAGTTCGATATTCAGCTCACAGCCGTAATAGGACCTATTTTTTGCATAACTTAGAGTAATGCATATATTAATTGAGCTTGTCTTTACCAAACCATTTTACCTGCTGATGGTACTCTCTGTAGGGTGTGTGTGTGTGTGTGTGTTCACCCTCAAACTGGGGCAGAGTGTGTGTAGTCTATGTACTTACTCGTGGTTCCAGAGAGATTTGGGCTTTAGCCATGTGTCCAGTCTTATGCTATTGATAACCTCTACTTGTAACAACAAAAAAGAAGATAATTTGCATTTGACACTGGGTGAGTCCTATGTCCTCATGCTTAAGTACAGTCTCATGACTGATATGGCAAAACCTCAATTAAGATGTTTCAGGAAATAGGGTTTTCTGGTGTCTTTGCTGCTAAGCAGAAAACCCCTTACATTGACATGGAAGCCACGATTGGTTTCAAACCTCATTGGTGAAAACCCCCCTCTAGAATACTTATACATTTTCTTGCTTCAAGATACTAAGAACGAAAAATCTTTTAAAAGGGATTTTGTGCCTTGTTTAGACTCTTGGGGTCATGAGTATCAGTTTGTATCATACTGGGCTCTAGGGGTAGAAGATAAAGGCTAATGGACCAAAATCTATAGTATGTTCGGGTCACACTCTCCAAAGAGAAGAATGAGTTAACTAAGGAATCCGATTGATTGGATTTCCTCTGGTTGAGGTTTTCCTACTCTTGAGGTATAATGTTGAAGTGGCTTCCAGGTTTAAATTGGGCATAATCCACATGCCAGGCATTTGCAGAGGTGAGCCCTAATGCCAGTGCTCATTGCCATCATGGTTGCATGGGGACTTTGGGCTCATTCTGTAACATTCTTAAATTCTGCCTAATGGTTTCTAATTAATTTTGTGGATGAAGCTCTTGCAGTGGATTCATTGAAGACAAGTTCAGTTAAAGACTCTCCCTCTTCCTTCTTTTGCCATCATTTGCTCCCCTTCCCTCTCTCTTGTTTTTCTCTCCCCTTCTCTTCTCTCATTCACTGTCAGGAAAGACTACCTTTGAAGGGACAATTCTGTACCGAGCTGCACCGGGAAAGACGGAGGGCCACAGACGCTATTACAGTGAGTGACCTTAACAGCAGGAGGCAATTGTAAAGATAAGATCTGGGTTCTTGTGTTTTTTGATGCAGCTGCACTTTCCTGAGCTGCTCATGCTTCTGCCAAGTGTCTGTGAATTTCTGATCCAAGGACATGGACTTATTTGCCTGCGATAAGTGCCGTCTCCTTGGTGTGTGCTGCGGGAGCATTCCCATCACCAGCCCCTGGCGCTGTCTTGTTTGCTTTGTGCCTCTGTCATGTGTGTGACATGCGTGCATGAACCATGCGTGCAGAGAAAGGATCAGTAACATTGGTCATGGCATATGTGTTTGTACCAGTATCTCTGCGCCTCTGGGGTGGTGTAAGGTGGCTTCCTGTGGAGATGTCAGCCTCTCGTGGTTATTGCTTTTACTGAGTGGGTCATTGGAAACCAATAAGTCATTTCCTCATTGCGGGGTTCAAAGAAGTAAGATTTTGGTAAGAAAAGTCCGTGCCAGAAATGGTATTTTGCTTTGCGCATTCAGCCAATCACCACACGGCAGACTTCTTTTGGCAGGACCAGTGTGTAGCCTTTTGTGCTGTGAAAGAAAGCTGCCAAAAGTTGAGGGGAAGGAGATGAATGAGGTTAATGAATGAATCTCGTGAAGTTCGTAGAACAGTCCTGCCACACAGTAAGCACTACACGTGTGAGTGTAAACTTGAAAATAAACAAAAATGGCTCACGGCCTGGAATATTAAGGAAATTACTGGCAATGACTTTTGTGTAATTTGGCCAGTTATGTGAGCGGCCAAAGCAAACTTGAGGAAGCTTTGTTCTTTTTTCACTGCGAAGGAAAAGCATCCACCTTAGTGTGCACGTACACACATGTGTACATAGAGACGTACACACAGTGATGAAGGAGAAGGTTCACGCGTGAACACCGGAGCCACACGTCTCAAACTGTCTGCAGTGAAGTGTATTTTTATTTCCATTCCCCTGCGGACAGACATCGGGTACTGCTGGCTTGCCTTCACTGCGCATGCGCTGCACCACCCGCCCCTCCCAGCAGGAGCAGGCAGACAGATGTTGGTCTGTGCCCTGTTCACCCAGACGCGTCTGTTGGCCGCACGTCCGGAAGTAGCACCAGCGCACACTGCTATAAGCATTTCCAGACACGGACACTTTCTGTGCTTGTCTCTCTGTGTACCGGGAACGAGCCCTTCATGATCTTGGCTCCAGTCCACAGACCTCACTTTGGGTTGCACTGCCCTCGAGTGTCACCTGGCATTCCGAGCATGACACAGGGATAGTTTACATAATAGTGTGTGTTATGAGCACCAGTGGCTAAAAGATACAGCACCAAAAAATGAAAAGCCACCTTTCTTTTCCTCTGAAGGGAAGGAACTAGATTTTGAGTTATTTCGTCAACCCAGATATTCAGACATTTAATTTCATAGTACTTAAGAGTGATAGAAGCAACCTACCAGAATATCCAGAAGAAAAATCTGCCATGTGTTTCCTTCCCAGCCCATGCTTGTGTGGTTGAATGACCGTGCAACCTTTCCCTGTGTAACATAAAGAGTATTTCTCACAGTGATTAATATGATATTATTAAGATGAGCCCGGAAGGTGGCAAATCCCTAAAACCAGAAGCTCAGTGAAATCAGGATGGCAGTGGTTGAAAATATTGTGTTTCTAGCTAATGAGGTATGATAAAAGAATCCTTCAAATTCTTCTCTTTGAAGAACTAAAACAGACTTGCCCAAATCCATTTGCCCTGCTGCCTTCTGCTTGTGGTGCTGATGGTGGTGGTGGCGGGGAAGGGGAGCAGTGATGTTTTCTCTTCACTAACCATTTCTTTATTCCGCCCTCAAATGCTTCTTTCCAAACCAGAAAAGAATATACAAGCCATTTATCACACAGAAAAAATCCATACGGCAAAATGAGAACATGTTAAAGGGGAAATGACACAATATTTAGACTCCAAAATTATATCTCCAGCAGGGGTATTTCCAAAAACAATGAACAGATAAACACACGAATGGATAGCTAATCCAGGGAGGTTCTCCATGTTTGCACACTCGCATCCAGTCCTGTAAACTGGAGCCGACCCCCTTGTCGTGGGCTGTTCCTCATTGTTCTGCCCTCTGTTCTTGCTCATAAATGCTGTTCCTTAGTTAATTAAAATGTACACCAGGCATCTTCCTCCCCACCCCCTCCTTTTTGGCTTACAAATACCATTTTATTGAAAACAGCAGCAACGACAAACACAGCCATTGTTTAAAGGATTTGATTTTGAAACTTGTTAGCAATTTATAATGACCTTTCTATATTTTTCTGTTTCCATTTAACAGTTTCTTCCTGCACTGAGACTTCTTTATTTGAATGACTTCAACATTTTGTGACATTTTATGTGAGCAATTATTTGATGTATCATTCTTATGTACTAAGAGGCCACCTTACATGTAGGAAGATAATGCACAGTGTGGCTAAATAGAGAACAAAATTTGATGGTATACTTTCATCCCAAGGGCATCGTTGTCATCAGGAGACACATAGTCAACGTTCAGGAGCTATTCTACACATCTAGAGGCTTTTAGAGACAGGCTTAATGGCACTTTCCATAAGATATCCTTTTAATCCTGCCCTTTGATGGCATGACTAATGTACTGACCATCAAAGTAAGAATGTACACCCAGAAATTAACTAGAAACAGGCTCTTCCTTTTAGGAACATGATTGTGGGCAGAGCCTGGGGAAAAAAAGAATCTGGGGAGGTAAGTGTCCGTGTTGTCTTGCTGATATCTATTTGATGACTTCCAACTCATGCCACCAGAGGTCAAAGGAAAGGTGTCATGTCCCCAGTGTTCTTCTTTGGAAAGGAGTTCAGCTCTGGGGAGACGTTGGTGTCAGAGGAGGGAGGAAGAACTGTAGGCTTGGGGGATTCTGGCCTCCTGGAGGGCAGCTTCCTTTCCCTCTTTAACAAATATAATCATCTTGCCAGTGAAAGTGTTTCAATGTCAAGTTTGGTTTAATGCTTTCCTCGAGAAACATGTCTGCGTGCATTTATTCCTTGTGAAGCCATCCAAAGAGATTTAATTCTTTGGCAGTCATAATTTTGTGTGGTTTCTTTAATTGCTAATTTGTTTAAATGGCTTTTAGCTTTACAGTTTCCCTTTAGGAAATGTTACTTTCATTGCTAATTGCTAACTGACGTGAGTCATAGAAATGGGAGGTACAGTATGTGGTACTGACTAGGTGGGGAGGCGAGGAGGGGGCGGGAAGAGTTGTTATTGCACAGACTGCAGCAAAACAAATTTGGCTGAGAACCAGGCTCTGGCTGAAAAGAGGTGAAATGTCACATTTACGAAGAGATCTGCTTTGAAATTAGATTTCCTGAAAAGTTTTGATTCACTTCTTAAAATTAAAAGCTGGGCACAGAGGGTGGGAGGGAGACACAAGAGGGAGGAGATATGGGGATCTAGGTATATGTATAGCAGATTCACTTTGTTATACAGCAGAAACTAACACACCATTGTAAAGCAATTATACTCCAATAAAGATGTTAAAAAAAAAAGCTGGGGGTGGGGAGATGGAACAAAACTCAGAGCCGCCCCCATGCAACATATTCACACGCTAAACGAAAAACCGCAGTGCAAGTTATCCCATACCCAGTGACACTTGTAGCAGTGGTTCCTGGCTGGCTATGAAGTGCTTCACGGCTATGGCTGATTTCTGAGCTCTTTCTTTCCCCGTCCCTGCTCTTGACAGGTTTAAGGGAAACCACAGGCTCCGAGAGTGATGGGGGTGACTCGAGCAGTACCAAATCCGAGGGTGCCAACGGGACAGTCGCAACGGCCGCAATCCAGCCGAAGAAAGTTAAGGGAGTGGGCTTTGGAGATATTTTCAAAGACAAGCCAATAAAGCTAAGACCAAGGTCGATTGAAGTAGAAAATGACTTTCTGCCTGTGGAAAAGGTATGTTCGACAGTTTCTGTTTTATTTCAACGTGATGTTGTGTATCCAAAAGTACCTTGTAGGGCTTGGCATCTACGGCTTCCTATGCCTCTTCTGAGGTTTCATTGTCCTCGTGTGCAGCTCTCCTTCTATATAGGAACAGCTTTCCTCGAAAGGCTCATGCTCTAGTTTGCTGTTGCTTTTCTTACTGATCTCTCGATGGAACGTTTCTCAGGATGACTTTTCAAATAGACCGGCCCTTCTGTATTTCCGAATCCTCAGAAAAGCCACTCCTGCCTGGACCCAGCTAAACACATAACCTTGGTACTTTTCAACCTCTCTTCTATCCTGGTAGGTTTCTCTTGTGATTTGTGCTTGGGTGTGTTGACTGGTTCTGCAGTAGAGAGAGGGGTTGTGTTTTTTTTTCCTCAAGGTATTTGGTGGAAATGATTTCATACTACTGAAAGGAAGTCTCCTGCATGTGTGAGTGACAGAGATGGCCCTCGCTGTGAATCCCTGAGTTGTTACCATCAGGAAGCTGGCTGTTTTCTCCTGCCCCTGGTTCTGGGTTGGCGAGAGGCGGACAGCGTGTTGCTGCTGAGTACACGGTTGCCAGAGCAACACACCCAGAGCCATTGTGCTTGTGGCTGTCAGTGACGTCTACTGTGGTACACTTTTAAGCATCATAGCCTTGCTTAGGATTTGATAAATACTGTGGAGTTTTCCAGATTGTAATAAGCTACACTCGTGCTGTGCTTAAAGAATGTTTGTTAATTTGATTTAGTGCTGAAATTTTTGCTTTGACGTTTGTGCCAGCAGGGGGATGGGGGATGGGGGATGGGGCATGGGCAGAATCTCTACTGCAGGTTTATCGACGGCTTTTAAATGTTTTTCATTTCTCTGTCAGATGAATTTTTAAAAGTTGCATCATCTTCTGCAGCTGTAGAACTTCCACCCACCTCCCTCCCGCCATCCAGCAGCAACCTTGCCCAGTGTCATCATGCATTAGAAACAGAATCGGGAAAGGAAACTTTTTGGACCCTTAACACCCTTAGAGATGAATAAGGCAGAAAGGGCAGATACTTAAAAAGGAAGGACTGTTTCACTTAAACTCTTCTTTTGTGGAAGCTTCTCTAGTCGATTTGCTATTTCTCAAGATCTGAAAACTATCTAGTTACTGTCCCAGCTTGTGAGTTCATTTCTGCTTCACATGGTCACTCTCAGAGTCCCATAAATGTTTACAAAAGAGCAAGTTCCCATCTTAGAAAGGAACGATGAATACAGTTTTTCTTCATTTTATTCAAGTGGTTGAAATGAACATGACCATTGACTCAGTCAGCAAACAGTTTATTCCTTTTGTTCGTTTTATGATTCTCAGTCTTATTCTTCTCTGTGTAAAAGGACGTTGTGTGTGTATAAGTTTCATTATTGCTATTAATAATTGTCTTAACCGCTAATAATAAATTGGGTTGTTACTAATAGAAATATCAGCGACAAATATAATACTCCCAAGTTTGTACCTCAGCACACTTCTCCTCTGAGCTCCACAGCCACGTGTCCAACTGCCGTCTTGAACATCTCCACTCGGAGGTCCTAAATTCTTAGCAGCTTGTCCAGACCTGAACTCATCCTCGTCCCCCGGAAACCACTCTGCCCACAGCCTTCCCCATCTCAGGTGAAGGCAGTACCACTCCCCCTCCCATGACTCAGAAGAAAAGCCCTGGGGTTGTCCCTGACTCCCCTCTTTCTCTTACATCCCATGGCTGATCCATCAGGCAACCCCATCAGCGCAGCCTCCTAAGTGTGCCCAGCACCTGCCATGGCTCATCACCTCTGCTCTCCCCCTGCTCTCGCCATCGCTGCAGTGGCCTCCTAATTGGTCTTCTTGCTTCTCCCCTTCCTCCTACGGTCTAGTGTCAGTACCAAAGCCAGGAGGGTGATCCTTTGAAACCCGAAGTCAGGTCATGCCACTCCTCCGCTCGCACACCTGTAGAGGCTTCCCTGTGAACCAAAGTGAAAATCCACCCTGAGTCCCAGGAGCTGGGATGACCTGACTCCCATTGCCGCTTGGACCTCCTCCCTCACTGTTCTCTCCCTGCTTGCTCCATCCTGGCCCCCTCGCTCCTCCTCAAACATGCCACGCACGCTCCCACTTGGGGGCCTTTGCCACGGTGGTGTCCTCTGCCTGGACACTCTGTTTCCACCTGCCCGCTGTGGCTGCCTGCCTCTCCTCCCTGACGCCTGCTCATTCTGAAACCTGCCCCCTTGGCCCATCCTGCTTACTTGCACTGCATTTTTTGTTTGCCCTAGCATGTGCCCCCTTCTAACATGTTTATTTTTTATTATGTTTATTCTTTGTTTTGTTCACTGATGTATGCTATGTGCTTAGAACAGTGTGTGGCATATAGTAGGTGCTCAGTAAGTGTTAGTTAAAGGAATGATATTCAAACTATATTAATATAACACTTTAGAGATTACAGACATCTATAAAATGAGGGAACCGGGGGGGATAACAGTTATATAGTTGGAAATATAGTAGTTGTACGGTTCACTGCACCTCTGTGAAACAGAAGATTTATTGCATTGGTCTTAGAGACAAGAAATGTTAACTTCATCAGAGTAATATATTTATGTACGGCATGTGTATGCATCTTGATTCATGATTTGTTTGCAGAATGAAACCATGTGCTGGCAGCTCCCTTAACCTGCTTCTCATTGTGAAGCCTCTGGGGAAAACTTAAGCTTCCCAGCCTGCTTTACTGGCTGCGGACAATTTTTATAGCATCTAAGAGGATTCAAAACTCTCTCCACCCCCTGTTGTTGGCGCCATGGATAGTTACATAGATTTATGGATCCATTATGCTATTGCACAACCTGGCATGGGAGCTGATGAGTGTGATAATGTTTTACTTGTGTACAACCTGGTTCTCATCGCTTTTGAGATGGTTTTGTGTCTAAGATTTATGTTTAAGGAAGGAAGTTTCCTATGAGAGTTGAGCTCGCTGTTGCGATTTTGCAGAAGCACAAACTGGATCTCATGTGGCGGCATCTGTGTTAGGTGAAGCCGAAGCAGGTCTTCCACTCAGGCTGGGGCAGTTGACCTGTTCACATGACTGGTTTGATAACTCGCATGAGGGAAAAAAGGTCTATGATCATTATTAACAGCTGCAAGCATCCTAGTGTACTTTCCGTTCAAGTTTGCGAAGTTTTGAGACCCACTTTTCTGAGTCAGTTGAAACTTTTGTGCTTACTTTCCCTGTGCTTTAATCCATATCGCCCTACCCAGAGTGGTTGAATGCTGATGGTTATACACCAGGAGAGATACTGGTGTATCTGTAACACTCCCCCGACCAACAAGGAAATAATTAGTATTCTTGCTTCTCTTACTGAGCTCTAAGGAAGGACCCCATTTATGAGTCTTTTTAATGCTACCAACCTGATATGCCTGTGAATGATGTGTTTAATGTACCATTTAACTGAAAGATTTATAGGTGAAATGATTTAACGTCTGGGATTTTGCTTCCAGTAATTTGGAAGGTGGAAGAGTAGGTGGGGCACAGAGGAAACCAGGTTGGTCATGAGTTGATAATTGTTGAAACTATGTGGTGCATACATGGGGTTCAGTACACTGTACTCTATTTTTGTATATGTTGGAAACTTCCCTTGACAAAGGTTAAAGAAAAAAGAAAAGAACCTTGGAGAAAAATGTACCATTTAAACTAAGCCCAGAGGTACGTATGTGTTATATCAAAACAGTGGAAAATACGTTGTGGCTAAAGATGAACCAAGTTAAATATCATAAGATTTTAGAAGGGCATGGTACCACTGTCCTAGCTGATTGACCTTGACAAAGTCACTTAGCCTCAATTGAACCATCTGTAAAATGGGAATACTCTTTATGCCTATCCTACCTCATAGGACTTTTTTAAAATGCTACATAGCTGAAAATACTTGGAAATTGTAAATGTAACTCATTTCAGCTAGTATTTGTTCAGTACTCACTATATGCTCGGCACTGAGGATACAGTGGTAAACAAGACCAGGTCACTGCCCCTCAGGGAGCTGCAGAAAAGTAAACAAGCAATAATAATACAGTGTGGGGAATGCCGTGACCAGGCTGAGAACACAGTACTGTGCCGTAGGAGCCCTTGGGCATGGCAGGAAGTAGCGAGTTGTTAGGGAGGCTGGAGAGTGTGTATTCATGTGTGTGTACCTACTTCCTACAGGAAGTGGTGTTTAGACCTGTAAGAAGTGATGTTTTTAGACCTACAGGAAGTGATGTTTAGGCTGAGAACCATGGGTCCAGTACACATTCATCAAGCAAAGGAGCATAGAGTTGTCAAGGTGGGAAGAGCAACATGTATAAATGCCTCGAAGGGAAAAGGAAATAGCACAGAGCATGTGTCGGGGCTCCAGCAGGAAGTGGGGAAAGATGAGAATGGAGAAGAAAGCAGGGCCCACATCAGGAAGGGCCTGGTGAGACTTGTTAAGGAGTTTGGACTTGACTTTGAGGGCAATGGGGAGCCATCAATGGGGAGCAATTCTCAGTGAGAGAGTGACATGATCACATAGGTGGTTTAGAGAAAGTATTCCTAGCTGCAGTGGGAGGAGTGGATTACAGAAGACAGGATAACTAGAATTCAGGGGAGAAGTTAACAGAAACTTGTATTGGCTCTACCAGTAAATCCCCGTCCTCAATGTAGATTCTAAACCAGTTAATGAGTCAGTGGATGGAGAATCAAAATATTATTTTTGTTCACTTTTTCAGTATAGATATCCAGTTGACTCAGCACTGTTTATCAGAAGGATCATCCTTTCTGCAGATCACCTGTTTATCAAAAAGGTCACCTTTGTCATAATTTAAGTGCTTGTGTATGTGTGGGTCCATTTCCAGACTCTCTGTTCTGTTGGTTGGTTTGTCCCTGTGGTCATTCTGTACTACCTTAATTACTGTAGCTTTGTAGTCGGTCTTGACATCTGGTAGTGTAAGTCCACAGTCTTTATTCCTCTTCTTCAAGATTTCCTGTGTTGTTGTATTTTCATATAAATTTTAGAATCAGCTTGTCAATCCCTACTTTCTTCCCCCCACCCCCGCAAAAAAACCTCCTGGATTTCGAATGGGAGTACGTTAACTATAGATACTTCTGGGGGAGAAATGACACCTTTCCGATCTATGAGCATGGTATATCTATTTATGTAAGTCTTATTTTACTTTGTAAAAATTTCTCAAGTTACATATTTATGATTTGTACACCTTTCTCTACCTATGTTATACTACAGTGTTGTTATTGATGAAGGCGAAGTTGGAAGATATAGATTAGTGTGAGAGCCAAATGGGCTTAGCAGTTGATCTCCAGAATTAGACAGACTCACCCACCCAGTCTCAGCAATGCTGGACTCGGGCAGACCCATGTGAGGTAGAAGGGCCAGCTCCTTGGGGAACAGCAGAGAAGGCCAACTTCCAAGAGGAGGAAAGAGAAGAGCTGAGCTAAGCATGCCCAGTTTATTTTTCCTAAATTCACGTATCAGAGAAGTCATTTCACTCTCCCAGGAGAAAGTGAATAGGGAGATAGAGAGTTCCAAGAGTGTTCAATTCTGCCCAGAGGCCAAGTGTGTCCAGAGAGTGTCCATTTGGTCTCCCTTTTTTTTACATGGAAGGAAATATCAAGATAAGACAAACAGCTTTTCTAACAGCTTTGAATTATTATCATAAATGTTTGGGGGAAATATTTTAGAGATAGAATCAAGAAGTTTGATAGTATGTGGGAGATAAAGGAGAGGAAAGACTTGAAGAGGATGCCTTGGGTCCTTATCGGTTAGAGAACACTGGAGGAGAAAGATATCTGGGGAGGAAGGTCATGGGTTCAGTCTTAGACTAGCTGGATTTTGAGGTCCTTGTGGAACCATCAGGTGGAGGCATCCAGCAAGCAGTTGGATAAATAAGTCTGGTGATGGGGAGAGAACTGTAGATGTAGGTATTGGAGTCATCCACCTAGAGATTGGGTTGGGAGACTGTAAGAAGGCAACCCAGACAGGACCTTATTCTCATGAATATGGCTTATACCTTGTCTCCCAGCTGTGGACCTGAGAGAGAACTTCCTCATCAGGCTGCTTCCCTGCAATCCCAGCCTGGCCTCACCCTTTTTCTGAACTCCTTCCCTTTTCATGAGTCACTCAGATGATCACTCCTGGCCAAATACTCCGGGAAAGGAGTGTCAGGTATTACACGTGGGTGGGTAAATTCCAGATGCTCAGGTGAGTCCCAGGACCTACCTAAGCTAATATGTCTTTATGTAGAATAATCCTGGCTTTCGGGCGCCAGCTTATTCCGTGCTTAAGTGCCCTAGGCACAGCTAATCTTGGCCCCCTTAATTATTGAGAAAAGCAGTCTTTTTGGCCTGGGCTCTTCAAACAGCCATATTGGAAAAGATATTTTTCCAGATTGGTTGTTTGCTCTATTGGAGTCCCTACAAAGAAATCCTTCAAGAAGTTCCATGGTCTTCCTGTCTTAGTTGATTTCCATTAGTGACTTCTGATCTCTGTCTCTTGAAATGATTCTGTTTTCTTTCTCTGTTTTCTACTATGTTCCACAACTAGACATTGTGTTTGTGACAGTTGCTTTTTCAGCTCTCATCATCTTGAATCTCAGTTATAGAACCACAGTCATCCAAATTAATGCCTTTATGATATCAACATTGTAGCTTTTACTTGTAACAGAGAATTCAAATTAAAATCATATATAAATGAGCTACTAATCAATTTTTTTAATCGGCCAAATTGCAGCAAGAGAAATTCTAATATCTTCATATGTACCTCAGGCAGTCTTTTTATCCATACTAGTAAAAATTCGTCAAGCTGTATACTGATGTAAAATTAAAACATGTAAACATTGAAAGTGATGATCTTAGTTCCTTAAAAATGAGAGAATTATGTCTCTAATCCTTTGAAGACTAGAAATAAGCTCTGGGGAATCCCAGAAGCTAATGATACATACTTTGACTAATGAAACACAACTGGATCGAACCTTGACATGATTATCTGAGACCTATAGTATTGGATGTCTCTCATAGTGGTTGAAAGATAAGATTTTGTGACATCTCTTGAGCAGTTGAAAGACCCGTGATTTTTAAAGAGCAGGTGGTGTTGAGATGCCCACTGGTCACCTGGGCTGAATGAGGTGTCTGGGATTTTCAGACTTGGGTTTATGTGTTATCTTTCCTTATCTAGGAGAAGTGAGGAGAGGGCCGGTGGTAGGAAAAGGGAACCAGAAATAGTATACAGGGTTACTGTTTGACCTATTAGGTACTGTTTACTGTTTTATGTATGTTTGATATATGCCTTCTAAAACAATCAGCAGAGTGTATTTTATTTTATTTTATTTTTTTGTGGTATGCGGGCCTCTCACTGTTGTGGCCTCTCCCGTTGCGGAGCACTGGCTCCGGACGCGCAGGCCCAGCGGCCATGGCTCACGGGCCCAGCCGCTCCGCGGCATGTGGGATCTTCCCGGACCAGGGCACGAACCCATGTCCCCTGCATCGGCAGGCAGACTCTCAACCACTGCGCCACCAGGGAAGCCCTGTTTTCTTTTTCTTTTTAAAATCAATTTATTTATTTATTTATTTTTGGCTGCGTTGGGTCTTCGTTGCTGCGCGGGGGCTTCCTGTAGCTGCAGCGAGCGGGGCTACTCTTCGTCGCAGTGCGCGGGCTTCTCACTGCGGTGGCTTCTCTTGTTGCAGAGCATGGGCTCTAGGTGCGTGGGCTTCAGTAGTTGCTGCACACGGGCTCAGTAGTTGTGGCTCGTGGGCTCTAGGGCGCAGGCTCAGTAGTTATGGCACACGGGCTTAGTTGCTCCGCGGCATGTGGGATCTTCCCGGACCAGGGCTCGAACCCGTGTCCCCTGCATTGGCAGGCAGATTCTTAACCACTGCGCCACCAGGGAAGTTCCAGCAGCATAGTGTATATTCTATGAAATGTTTAATTGCAGCCAGATGGTCACCAAGAATCACATTCCCAGGAGGCCTTAAAATTGTGTTTTTAGGAATATAGTTATTAAGCATGCTGGATAGACTGCCCAGGTTCACATCCCAACTCTGCCTCTTCCTGGGACAAATTACTTAAGCACTCAGTGCTTTAGATTTCCCATCTGTAGAATCAGAATAACAAGAGAACCTGGCCCATATGGTTGTTAGGAGGATTAAGTAACTCAAAAAATGGGTAAAAGTGCCTCGTGTAGAATAATCACTAGATTAACGTTAGTAGTTATTACTGTTGCCCTTCTGGTTATGAGAACAGAAGGAGTGCCTATAAATAGCAGTGCAGTCTCCGGGATCATTTCTTTAACTTTTTATTATGGAAATTTTAAAACTCAGAGAAGGAGAAATGAATTTTGCTCCGTCTGTGGTGGCTGTTTGTTTGACATCACCAAGTCTTCAGTATTGGCCATTGGGGAGCAAGTGCCATGCAGAGGATTTTAGGGCAGTGAAAATACTCTGTGTGTATTCTGTATGATACCATAATGATAGATACATATCATTATACATTTATCCAAACTCATACAGGGTACAACGTAAGAGTGAACCCTAAGGTAAACTACAGACCGTGGGTGATAAGGAGTCAATGTAGGTTCATCAGCTGTAGCAAACGTACCATTCTTTTTTTTTTTTTTTTTTTTTTTTTTTTTTGGCGGTACGCGGGCCTCACACTGTCGTGGCCTCTCCCGTTGCGGAGCACAGGCTCCGGACGCGCAGGCTCAGCGGCCACGGCTCACGGGCCCAGCCGCTCCGCGGCATGTGGGATCCTCCCGGACCGGGGCACGAACCCGTGTCCCCTGCATCGGCGGGCGGACTCTCAACCACTGCACCACCAGGGAAGCCCCGTGCCACTCTTATGTTGACAGCGGGGGAGGCTGAGCATGCAAGGAGGCACAGGGTATCTGGGAAATCTCTGTACCTTCTTTTTCTTTTTCTGTGAACCTAAGACTGCTCTAAAAATAAAGTCTTAAAGAAAAAAAAAGAAAGTAAGTGCCATGATTTTTGAGCTTGTCTTTGTTAGTCACCATTGTATTTACAGTTCCTTGGAAATCATTAAAAACTATAGTTGGCCTTCAATAAATATTTTGTGACTGGATGCATAAATATGTTTTGTCCTAATCCAATCACAATCATAAAGGAAGACTCATTCTGTTTGGGGTCTGCTTGTAGTCTGGCTATAGATTTCCTCTTCCATTTGTTCATTAATTGGCTCGTTCCTTCATTCACTGAAGCTTTATTGAATGTATTTTATGGACCAGCAGTGGCAGCTCTGGAATCTCTAGATAAATGAGCTAAGGAACGGCAATCCATTTGGAAAGGGATTAGCTAGGTAGCATGTTTGGAGGCTGTATTAGCATAATGTGTGCACATTTTTCGCCTGGCAGGTTATTTGTTTGCGGGGGGTCTGGTGTAGTTAATTGGAATGGAGTTAACACCTCCACTCCCACATCACACCTTGGATCAGCTGTCACATACAGACCTCTCACTTAGCGCTTCAGATTGTCCCTACATGGGAGAGAAGTGGGTACGTATTAAAAGTGATTATGATGCAGGGGGAAAGGACCAGCAGAGCTCTGTCCAAAGCATCAAGGAGGATAGGGAGGAAGGAGCTGCTCACTTTTCCTGGAGGTCTAGAAGGAGAGGATGGCTTATCAGGGAGAACTTTTCAAGGAAAGTGTTATTTGAGCAAAGTGTTAAAAGATAACTGGGGATTCATGGTACTGGCAGTATGCACATGGGCAAGGGGAGAGTGTGGTGATGGACGAGGGCTGGGTTTGGCTGGGCTGCAGGGGACTTGGGGGCAGGGAGTTGGAGGGGAGCCTGACCCTCTTCCCTTAGGTCTCTGCCAGCCCACTCACTAGCTGCACTTCTGGGTGGGCTGGCACGTTGGTGGAGGGGTTCCAACGGGCAGTGTCATGATCAGATTGGCACTTTAGAGAGAGAACTGGGGAGGTGCCAGGCAGTGTGGACTAGAGATGGGAGAGGAAGTAGCTGGGAGAGTTGCCAGTCCCGGGGCTCTGTGGTTGATGACTAATTGGCTTGGAGCTCTTGTAGCTAGTAGCTCTTGGAAAGGGGCAGATGGGCCCACCTCATGCACACTCTTTGAGTTGGGCCGCCGTAGCCTGGGTTGGCAGCAGAACTGACAGAAGAGCCAAGTTTCCTTTCAAAGAAAACTCTTTTGTGTATTATGGAAAGCAAAAAGCCAGGAGTCAGCATTCAACTATCTGTGTTCATAGCTAGGCTAAGGATAAAGAGATTAAAAAAATTAAGCTGGGAGGGCATTGTTAAATACATATATATTTATACACACTCATGAACATCATCATGTGTGTCTATAAATCACATAAGGTATATTTATTTATGTATATATACATTCAGCAGGCTCATCTTCCTAATTTGTTTTCTAATAAACTTTTAATTTTAGAATAGTTTTAGATTTATAGAAAAGTTGTGAAAATAATACAGAGTTCCCACATACCCCACAGCCAGTCTCCTCTGTTGTTAATATCTTACATGAATATGGTACATTTGTCACAATTAGCCAATATTGCTTACACGATTATTAACCAAGATCCATCCTTTACTCAGATGTCCTTAGTTTTTACCTAAAGTCCTTTTTCTTATCCAGGATCCCATCCAGGAGACCACAGTACATTTGCTCGCCCTGTCTCCCTAGGCTTCTCTTGGCTGTGACAGTTTCTCAGACTTGCCATGTTTTTGATAACCTTGGCGATTTTGAGGAGTTTTGTAGGATGTCCTTAAGTTGACATTGGTCTGATGTTTTTCTCATGATTAAGACTGAAGTGATGGGTTTGGGGGGAACCACAGAGGTAAAGTGCCGTTCTCATCCCATCAGATCAAGGGTACATGGTCTGAACATGACTTCTCACTGTTGATGTTGACCTTGGTCACCTGGCTGAGGTCTCTCCACTGTAAAGCTGGTCTGTTTTTTCCCCTCTTCTACATCAACTCTTTGGGAAGAAGTCACTATACACGCCTCACTCTTAAGGAGTGGGGAGTTAAGCTCACCTCCTTTAGGGCAGAGTATCTATGTTCGTTGTTTGGAATTCTTCTGCACAGATGATTGTCTCATCCCTCCCATCCTAATTAGGTTTTGATAAGGTGATTTCTTATCTGTCCTCTAAATTCAAAATGCTAATTCTCTGGCACTTGGATCACACTTGCCATTTTCAGCCAAGTGACATTTCCCACATTTGTTTTCTTGTGTGACACATAAACAGATCTATGTGTTATTTATCCAAGCAGATTGCAAATTTCTTGAGGACTGGGACAGCATCTTATTCAAAGCCCCTTACACGCTGCAGGTGGCTAATAAGTATTGAATAAATGGTTTTTAAATTAGCTTAATTTAAAAACTAACCATAGTTAATAACTAAAACCGGTTATCAGAGTCTCTGTACATGAGAACTGTGGTAAGGTGAGGATACTGTTGACGTGGCATCCTGCTTTGTGAAGTGGTCCTGAATTTGTAATAGTAGCTCATAGGCTGCTTCCTGTGTGCCAAGCACTTTTATAAACACTTTACATATATTACTTATTTAATCTTCCAGACAACCCTGTATCTTGGTGCTATTATCCCCATTTTCTAGATAAGGAAACTGAGGTGAACAGGGTCCAAATAAGTTGCTTAAGCTCACTCAACTAGGAAGTGGGCCAGCTGGGATTTTGATCTCAGACACCCTGCGTATAGAGTTTTGAACTCTTAACCACTGGACTCTGAATTCATTACAATGGTAATTAAAATGGTATCTCATGTGGGTGAAAAGCAAGATTGCTATTCAAACACTTTATTCCGATCTGTTAGGTTACTACCGATGACATGGCTGGCAGCAATCTTGCTGTTTTTTTCCTAGGGGAAGTGTTTCTATAAAGGCATGGCTGCTTTTCCTTCTTCAGTTTTTTTCTTTTTTTAGTGAGTAATTTTTGTGTGGTACAACTAATTTTATTTCTTTAAAATACAGGCACTTTCACGATGGGCTTTTCGTATACAAACCATATTTTAGACATCTCTTGCTTCCCATCACAGTATCTATTGAAAGATAGGGGGCTTTTTATTTTCTCTCTGACGTTTTTAACCAGAAGTGCTTGCTGGGTCCTGCCAAATAAACGCTCCTTGAGTGTGTTCCTTGTGCGAGCGGTCACACCTGTGGGTCCGAGGAGGCAGCCTAGATTCCTGTGGCGACGTAGGCGAGGAAGGAAGACTTTTCTCGAAGCCACCCAAGCCATGAATCGGCCCTGGCTTCCTGAGCCATAAACAAATGCGAGCTTTGTTCTGCCCGTTGCTCATTTGGTCCCAAGTATGACTCAGGGTTAGGCTGGGTCCTTCAGGCTCCATGCCTTTGGCTGTTGGAAGGAAGTGGGAGGCTTCCAGAGTAGTTCTGGGACCTTTTCAAGCTGAAGAGAGGAGGCTGCCTGCATGATGGGAGAAGAGGTATTTCTTTTTCTTTTTTCTTCTTTTTTTTTTCTTTTAGAGATGGAATAAATTCTCTTAACTTGTATCTTATCTATACTGTTCTGTTAACAAGATTTGTGATGGGTTTGTATTGGTAGGTTACAATGAAGGGGTTACCAGCGGGGACCCCCCACAGAGGGGGGCTGTGGATAGGCTAAGGAGCAACCTATAACGTGGAGGATTATTTTCTCAAGTCAAATGTTGCGCTGGAACTATTTAGCTGTTTTAACCAGCCCCCCACTTTGGTTAATTCGGCCATTAATTTTTACAGATGTTTCCAATTTCTCTGTGTCTTGAGTTTTCATGTGCTCATACTGCAGAGAGTAATTTGGATGGGCAGTTTGCACAAGCAGTAACTGTTACCCCATGTCACTGAGATGTTTAGCAATTACAGATGTTTGTGCAGTAAACAAATCCAGCTTGCTCTTCAGGTTAGCTTAGGAGAGAACACGTCCATGCAGAGCGCGCCAGCTGTGGGGCATTTCACTCTTGGGGGGCATGGACGTTGGAGTTTTCCTTGCGAGTGGAGAAGCTGTGAGTAGTGATTTCTGGGTGCTGTTGAAGTGCTTTTTTATTGAGTTAAAGATATTTGGCTAATTTTGCAGTCCTGGACATTTATATTCGTTTGCTCATATACAGAGTAAAATAGAGACACTAAATTATTTGATTCTCTAAAAGCTTGCTAGTAATAGGTGCTCTGCTTTCTCTCTGTGAGTTGTTCATATTTGTCTACCTAAAAGCAGAAGTCTGTCATTTTCCAAACACAAAATAAAATTCCCTAAATAAACCACAGGGTAAGTAAAGCTTACAATGCGTCATATGTCTTCCACATTCCTGTTTCTTGTTGCAAAAAAAATTTTAAGGGGAGAGTTGATGGTATCTGTAAAATATATCTATGTCTTTTTCTGTTGCCTTTAACTTATAATATTTTCAAATTTTCAAAAAAAGGAAAATAGCATGACAGAAAGGAAACACATTGTTTTAACACATTATTTTAAGAGTAGGAGGACTTCTTGAAAGTTTTTTGAATGGTGTCTGTTGCTTGCCTAGAAGGGAGCAGTTGGCTAAAATAAAGATATATTCCTCTGAAGTGGCTTGAGAGAATTTTCCTATTGAAAGATATCTGAAACTTGCTGATTGTTATTATTGCTGGGTGTCACTGACCTGAGTTCTGAAAAGTAAAACACAGAATTAGGTCCTTATATGCAAAATTCAGATGGTGACTCTTCATTTGGGAAATGAGTGAAGGCTTGATGGAGTGTAACTTGTGAAACGTGGGAGTCTTGGTAATGGCCTCTCTGGCTCCATCAGACTAGGGCCTGGAAATGGGGCAGGAAGGGTGGCCCCTGCAACCCTTAAAGTTAGTGACCTGTAAACTACACGTTGTACTGCTGAGTGCCCCCCAAACCCTTTGCTTGTTTGTTTCTCAAAGTGGAAATAACTCTGTTACTTCTGACTACAGGAGCTCTTTGCAAAAATTATTATAATAATAAAAACTCAAAGTTAAAGAATATGAAGAAATAAATAGAAATTGCCCTTTTCTTAACATCTTTATTGGAGTATAATTGCTTTACAGTGGTGTGTCAGTTTCTGCTGTATAACAAAGTGAATCAGCCATATGTATACATATATCCCCATATCCCCTCCCTCTTGCGTCTCCCTCCCTCCCACCCTCCCTATCCCACCCCTCTAGGTGGTCACAAAGCACCGAGCTGATCTCCCTGTGCTATGCGACTGCTTCCCACTAGCTAGCTATTTTACATTTGGTGGTGTATATATGTCCATGCCACTCTCTCACATTGTCCCAGCTTACCTTTCCCCCTCCCTGTGTCCTCAAGTCCATTCTCTGCATCTGCGTCTTTATTCCTGTCCTGATCCAGGAATAATCGTAGTCAACATTTTCTATGTATCCTTCCAGACTTTTATCTGAGCCTGAATGTGCATGCAGTACACACCTCACTCCTCATACAATAATGAGGTCATGTTCAATGTCACCTGTTTTTAAAACTTAACATATTATGGGTCCCCCTTTTCTGTCAGAGAGGTGTATGATCATTCATTGTCAAGATGCACCACCATTTATTGAACCAATCCCTGTGTGGTAACTATTTATGTTGCTTCCACAATTTTACTATTAAAAACAACATTCTTGGGGCTTCCCTGGTGGCGCAGTGGTTGAGAGTCCGCCTGCCGTTGCAGGGGACGTGGGTTCGTGACCCGGTCTGGGAAGATCCCATATGCCGCAGAGCGGCTGGGCCCGTGAGCCATGGCCGCTGAGCCTGCACGTCCAGAGCCTGTGCTCCGCAACGGGAGAGGTCACGACAGTGAGAGGACCGCGTACCGCAAAA
Source organism: Delphinus delphis (assembly GCF_949987515.2). NCBI lineage: Eukaryota > Metazoa > Chordata > Mammalia > Artiodactyla > Delphinidae > Delphinus > Delphinus delphis. The sequence goes on from NC_082704.1 coordinate 109,819,692, forward strand.
AAAATAAATAAATAAATTCTTATATATACATTATTGTACCTTCCCTGATTATTTCCTCTGGCTGAATTTTCAAATTAGGAGCTTCCAGGTTATAAGCTGACTTAATTCTGGTTGGTTTTGTTTTTAATGAAACTAACCCAAGTATATGATAAAAGATTCCAGCAGAACAAAGCTAAGGCTTTCTCAGTCCCACACTCAGCTTTACTTCCCGGTGGAAATCCCCATAAAAGCTTTCTGTCTACTCTTGTAGAAATATAGAATCTTTTTATTGTGGTAAAATATATATAATATGATACCATTTTATTCCTTTTTCAATGTACAGTTCAGTGGCATTAAATACATTCTCATCGTTATACAGCCATCATCACCATCCATCTCCAAAACTTTTCCGTCTTCCCAAACTGAAACTTTGTACTCATTAAATGCTAACTCCCAGTTCCCCCTCCCCTTAGCAATTACCATTGTACTTTCTGTCTCTCCAAATTTGAATACTCATGAGAGTAGGGTCATAAAATATTTGTCCTTTTGTGGTTTATTTCATTTAGCATAATGTCCTCAAGGCTCATCCATGTTGTGGCATGTGTCACAATTTCCTTCCTTTTAAAGGCTGAATAGCACTCCATTGTATGGATATATCACAATTTTTAAAATCATCCCTCCATTGATAGACATTTAGGTTGTTTCCACCTTTTGACTACTGTGAATAATGCTACGATGAACACTGGCATACCAACACCTGCTTTCAGTTTTTTGGGGTATACCCCCAGGAGTGGAATCACTGGGTCATCTGGTAATTCTCTTTAATTTTGGGGGGAACCGCCACACTGTTTTCCACAGAGGCTGCACCATTTTACATTCCCCCCAGCAATGCACAAGAGTTCCAATTTCTCCACATGCTTGCCAACACTTGAGATTTTCTGTTTTTGGGGGGGGGGGGGTTTAATTAATTAATTATTTATTTATTTGCCTGAGCCAGGTCTTAGTTGCGGCACGTGGGATCTTCGTTGCCGTGTGTGGGTTCTTTAGCTGTGGCATGGGAACTCTTAGTTGTGATGTGGGATCTAGTTCCCTGACCAGGGATCAAACCCGGGACCCCTGCACTGGGAGCATGGAGTCTTAGCCACTGGGCCACCAGGGAAGTCCCTTTTTTCTTTTTTTAATAATAGCCATCCTAATGGGTGTGAAGTGGTGTCTCATTGTGGTTGGAATTGGTGTTTAACGTGTGTTCGTGTTGCCTATCACTAATAGGAAAGGATATTATTCTTCCCATCTTAGAATGAGGAGTTGAGGAAGAGGTCTTCTGTCTGAGAACCCCCATGAACTAGCAGATCAGTTACACGACCCCAAGAGATTGCAAATTGTTTCAAGGAAGGACTAGTTCCCCCTGTTCCTGCAGCTCCTGGAGAAAAGATGAGCGGAGAGCCTTGGTGTTGCTTGGCTTCAGAGGTTTAAGGGTGACAGGACTGCGGCGTCTCACTTAGCCCCTCACAGGTTTATGGAGAACGGATTCAAAACCATTGTTTTGAGAAAAGGTGAATTTCTCTTTTGCGCTATTTTAATTCTAAATGATAGTACTCGTTTCATCTTACGTTGTGGGGAAAGCCAGTTTTATGATTGATTTGCTCTCCTCACTTCTGCTCTGGAATTCCTTGGGGACAGGAAATGAAAGTCCTTCTTTTTGTACATTGTTTGCCAACATGTTCATTTGCTTCAGTTGATGTTCTTCAGTGGGGTGGGCTGAGGTATCTGTACGTATTTCATTGTGGCCCTCTTTTGTTCATGTATTAACAATTATTTCATAATATTTATAATCCTAGAGTTTGCAGATGCTTTTGACTCCTGAAATTTAAGGGTTTAAAATTTTCTGTGTGGCCGTTAAAATCATCATGCTTCAGCACCTAGCTTGTCTTTTTCTCTCAGAGATTCTCACTGGTTGTAAAATGATGTTCTATGCAACTAGAACAATGGGATGGATTAAGTTTAATGCTCTATGAAAGCTGGCAACTTTAAAACAAGCTATCCAGCTTACTTTGCATGGTGATCTGTCTTTGCTTCCGTTGAAAGAATTTAGATCACAGAGATCGTTCAGTTAGTCAGCAACCTGTTTTGTATTTTTCTGTGGCATCTGAGGCCATTTAAAAATTATGACATGACAGCCTTATTCTCAGCTCAGGCTCTTGATGTTGGAGGCCAGATCCTAAATAAATGTATACCCATAAATGCTCTAGAAACACCTGGAAGCATAAGTACAATAACCCCTACCGACACCTCTAATAGAGATTTCTCTCTCTCTCAACTTGGGCTATAAAATGAACAGTTTACAAATTAAGAGTTTTCCAGAATTGCCTTACAAGCCACTTCTTCATCAAAAGGCTATCGTTAAGCCATTTCACAGATGGCCTGTGAGTCAGGAGTGTCACCCCAATTAAACTCATCCTTGAACTTTTAGGAATAAAATAGGCAATGTTTGGAAAATTGAAGGCAGATACTTGGAGTCTCTATCATGCAGAAGCTATATTTCTGTTTTGCTCATTTAAGATGAAGAAGTTAGAAGTGGTAAAGATGGATTTACTGCCTCATTTTCTTTTTCTTCTTTCACTTGCTAAGCATTTTCACCTACCAGCGATTTTAATATGTTTTGCTCCATTTGTTTTGGTAGCATCTGCTCAGTCTGTTCTTTTTATTTTGACTTCTTAGTTGCGTTTCTCATTTTTTCCTTCACTAGAGGCAGCTTTTCTGAAACTTCTTGGGTACCTTTTCTTGACAATTAACAAAACTGATAATAAGAGAAGTAGTGATGTAAAATGTCAAGACTTTAAGATCCTAGAGTTGTCCAGATTCGTCCTCTTGGTACAGTGCTTAGCAGTTACTGCATTGGGAGAGCTGGACACGTTTTCTGTCTTATATGTCTCAATTTTAGATTTAGTTTCTTTTGCTTCAAACCCCAGTATCCCCTCTGCATTCAGGTGTTGTTAGAAGCAGAGAAAGTAGACTTGTTCATAATTTAGAATCCTGTTTTTTCAAGTGACGTGAATACAGATACTGCTATTTTTGACTCAGAAGAGGCTGAAACATTACAAAGCTGGTAACTCTATGCCCATGCGTGAAAGTAATCTGCCTAAGCGATGCATGTCACATTGTCGATTTGCAGTATAGCGGTGAGCAGAGTGTAATTGATGGGTGACCTTACTGTGCTTACAGTCAAGGGTTATAGCATCTCTGACATTTTGGTGTAATTTTTGTATTCATTGCCCAAGAGCTCAAACAACTCCAGGTTTTTCTGGCTAGAGCCTTCAGTCATAGGTCGTTAGGCAGGAGAGGAGAAAAGCAGTCCAGATAAGAGATGACAAAAGGTCTTGAGAAACCAAAAGAGATATAGCCAGGTCAGGAAGGCATCATAGTTTCCAAGTACTAAAAGTGGTTTTATGGGGCCAGAGAGCAGTATGTTCGTGGGTAGCCCAACCCTGACATTAGTCTAGAAATTCTGTGTGAAACGAAGATCTAACATGGGTTGATCGTCTTGTCATGAAACTGAATGACTAGAAAGAGGCAGGGGTACTCTAAGAGGCGATGACAGAGGCAATGAATGAAGATGGTCAAGAAACTAGAACTCAGGTAATTGATCGGGAGTGTGGAACAGTGATGGTCACCGTGGCAAAGAGAGAAGGCTAAACAGAGTTGAGGAGGAGATGAAGAATTATGTTGGGGGTGATGGTTGACCGTTCTCTGGTCCCATTGATGGCTGAAAAAAGGGGAGCCCCCTTTAATTTGAGACATGGTGCCAGCCTGGGAATAAGGGAGAAGTAGCCAGTAGTGAGCACTGATAAATTCTTCCTTGTCCTGTGATGGGAAGGGTGTGGAAATCTTTCCCTGAAAGCCCCTGTAGATGGCCATCTGAAACCCACCTGTCTGAAATAGATTAAGTATAATAACTCAGGAGTAGGGAATGGGTTATAAACTCCAGAAGTACCATCACTGGTCTCTGTCCTCCTTTGTCACCATCTTCCGTGAATCTGTATTGTTTTCCCTGTGCTGAGTCTATAGCGCATCTTTGTGGAAGGCACGAAGAGGAATTGCTGCTCTCAGGAACTCAAACGTGGAGAGCACTGAAATGAACGTTCTCCATTGTAATAGAAAAGGGCAAGGAATTTCTCAGGACCAGAAAATGCATCAATTGGGATATTTTCTGTGCATATTGTCTTCCCCACGCCCCCATAAAAAACCAAAATATGCCTTTAGAAAATAGCATATAACCACAAAAAGTGCCATTTAAGGAAGCACATGATTAAAATAGGTGATTTCGTGATTTTTGTTGTTGTTTTGTTTTGTTTTTTTTGTGGTACGCGGGCCTCTCACTGTTGTGGCCTCCCCCGTTGCGGAGCACAGGCTCCGGACGCGCAGGCTCAGTGGCCATGGCCCACGGGCCCAGCCGCTCCGCGGCATGTGGGATCTTCCCGGACCGGGGCACGAACCCACGTCCGCTGCATCGGCAGGCGGACTCTCAACCACTGCACCACCAGGGAAGCCCGTGTTTTGTTTTTTAAATGAGGGTTTTCTTCCCCTCTATTTTGTGTGGTTTGGAGTCTTTGTATATGTTACAGAGAAAGACAAAGAGAATGGGGGAATATTTCAGTACAGGAAAGAGAGATCATGCCAAGTGAGTAGTGAAAGACATACCATTTGTTCATACGGTGAAGATGTGCTTTGCCTAAAACTCATCAGGCATTGTAAAGATAATTTATAGCCTTAAGAGAACTCTTTTTCCTCCAGACACTTGCTATGAAACTAAAGTTAGAATAAATGAATGAATGAATATAACTGGCAGCCAAGCACAGACTGAACTGAATTTTTGCTCCAACGGACCAGAAGTTATTCTACAAAAAGGTTCCTCTTAAAAGTGCACTTATTCAATCTGTCCATACCCCAAACTTGAATCCCATTAAAAATTTTTTTTTTAATTTTTTTTATTTATTTATTTATTTATGTATGTATGTATGTATGTATGTATGTATGTATGTCTGTGTTGGGTTTTTGTTGCTGTTGCGGGCTTTCTCTTAGTTGCGGTGAGCGAGGGCCACTCCTCGTTGCGGTGCACAGGCTTCTCACTGCGGTGGCTTCTCTTGTTACAGAACACGGGTTTTAGGTGCGTGGGCTTCAGTAGTTGTGACACACGGGCTCAGTAGTTGTGGTGAGTGGGCTCTAGAGCGCAGGCTCAGTAGTTGTGGAGAGCAGGCTTAGTTGCTCTGCGGCATGTGGGATATTCCCGGACCTGGGCTCAAACCCATGTCCCCTACATTGGCAGGCGGATCCTTAACCACTGTGCCACCAGGGAAGCCTTTGAATCCCATTTTAAAAAAAGGAGACGCAAGAGGGAAGAGATATGGGAATATATGTATATGTATAACTGATTCACTTTGTTATAAAGCAGAAACTAGCACACCATTGTAAAGCAATTATACTCCAATAAGATGTTAAAAAAAAAACCCACATCACAAAGGGGATGAGAAAAAAAAATGTCAGGCTTGATTTTTGAAAGTATGTTCACATTAAGTGGGCTCACAATTTGGGGGGCCTGGTTCTCATCACACTTGGTTTTTCTCACATTTGAGAAACTGTAATAAATTTCTTTGGTTTGTGTTTAAACGAGTTTTTGCTTACGAAGAACTAGAGAACTGGTAGAAAACTGAGAACAGTTAAGCTGTGGACCCTGCACAGATAGGTCACACCTCTTAAACCAGTACTTCTTCAAATACTGGGAAATGAGGGCTCCCATAAAAACAGTTACAAAGTAAATTCAACTCTTTTTTCAGTCCCCTTCACATGTATGAATAGGAATTCATGGGTTTAATTAGAAGAGCAGGAAATATATATTTTTGACTTTGAAAACATTTGATAAAATGACTCAATACTTTCTTTGGAACAACATTAATTGAAAATGACTTTATATCATCCACTTAATCACTGAGGATGTGAACTGATGAATAACTGTAAGTAAAGTGTGATGGTAAATGACCGGGGATGCTCTATATATATGGGTGGTATCTTGTGAGTTACCATCATGACTCATTTTACATCTGATGTTCTTAACATCCTTACTAATGACTTGGAAAAGGAAATATAATGACACGCTAATGGAAGCTGCATGTGATTTCTAGTTAGGAGGTGTTGCAAATCAAGTCAGACCTGAAGAAAGGCATTAATAATGTGAAGAGGTGGGCCATCCTTTCCACCTATGTTAGTGTGTGCTATTTTCTTAAAACTTTGCTTGTAAAAGTAATCACTGGTTTGTAGAAACACTGGAAAGTTGAAAAATATAAAAGAAAGTAAAAAGCACTATAATTGAATCACCCCGGGGCCTACACTGTTGACATTGTTTCATATTTACTTTCACTCCTTTTGCCATACATTTTTAACCGGTTGAGATCATACCACATGCATAATTTTTTTTCGCACACATAATTGTGTATTTTTTTCCACTCAGCATTATATATAATTTCCCATGTCATTACAAACTTTCAGTAGGCATTTCTTTAGAAGGCTGTGGAATGTTCCGTTTTGAGGCTCTAGATACCTAGAGGATCTGGGAGATCTGGAATCTGGTGGTTGCATTGACTCCTGTCAACACTACGTTTAAATCTCCAATATTATAGCCGAGAACACGGCACTTTCTTGAAAACGTAAAGGTAAAAATAACGTGGGAAAACCGTTTCGCTTTGTGGGCTGTGTAGCAGTAAGCATTCGTCAAGGTTTGTTGAAGTTAATGTACTACCTATAGGATCCGAACAGAATTCCAGTTGTCCCTTCCTTGCTGGTGTTGAAAGAAGCCTTTAAGAGCAGCGTTTGGCAGGAAGTCTTGGCCCGTTCCAGGTAGAGGCCTGTGAATCCAGCTTTTCACGTCTAAGTGTCTGTCAGTAATTTCCACTAGTGGCTTTAGAAATCTGTATCACGTGAGTTTATGGTCTCATTTGGCCCCGATTCCTGAACCGCCTGGGAGGAGTATCTGGCCGAGCAATTTAGGAGTTTTTCATCCATTGTTGAATGGATGCCAAGCTTTGTAAGAGATGGCGTGGGGTGATTTTCTGTGGTGGTGCGTTTGCTCCTGAGTATCAAAATGCTCAGTAAAAGGCTTTCTGTTCTCTGACAACGGGCCGTTTTCCCCAGACACACGCCTTGTTGTTTTTCCGTCGTTAACAGTAGATAACAGTTTGGACGCGGCCAGAAGCAGTCGGCATGGGCTCCTACTTGAGGGGCTTCTGGAACGGTCTTCCGGCCACTCACTGTTCGGCGCCACCTTAACCGAAGCTTTATTGACCTGAAAGCTCTGTGGGTTGTCGGCTCTGGGCCTTGTCGTTTCTCCTCTTTACTTTGTTTTGTCTGCCTTGCCTCCTGAGCAGCGACTATATGGCGATGGCTCTTGCTTTTCTTCCTTGATCTTTTTTCAGAATTATCACTTTCCTCTGAGCCCGTCTCTGCTGTGCGACTGTCTTGTAAAAGTTGCTTCATGCTCTCCAGTCCCCAAGCAAAGGAGTGACAGTTAACCTGCTGTTTTTAAAAGATGTTATAATTGAAACAGTCATTCTTTGTAACTAGATTCATAAAGAGGCATTATGATGATTGTTTTTATTCGGTAAAATTCAATAACAGTAGTAATGGTTAAGCACTTTATATACATTTTTTCCATTTAATCTTCCAAGCAAAATCTATGAGGTACCTATTATCTCCATTTCAGGCAAGGAAACTGAGGTCTAGAGAGGTTAAGTAACTTGCCCAGGATCACATAGCTGCTAAGTCTGATCTTAGAGGGGAATTCCTACTCAATACTAATTCCCTCTTACCACCAGATGCTGTCGTGAAAGAGGAAACAGGTTGATTTGTTCCATTGTTATATCACTCGTGCCTAGAAAATGCATTGCACACAGTACGTTCCCCATAAATGTAAATGTTTTGGTTGAATGTTGAACTTATTGTTGACTGCAGTAAATTATGAATATTTAGTACCTCTAGTGTGCAAGGCACATCAAAGAATACAGAGATTACCAAGACACTGCCCTTGCCCTCCTGCAGCGTTTAAAGTCCCCGTCAGTGAAACAGACACATACATAAGTAGCCATAATCACAAGGCAGAGGGTGGTGAGTGCTGTTCTCGAGATTCAAAGCAAGTTCGGAGCGGGAGGGGGCGGTGAGAGAGAATTCCAGCAGTTGGCATCTAGGATATTTTTATGGAAGGCACACAATTTGGGTTCACCCCTCATTGTTAAATGTCTTAGTAACTAGTCATTGAAGTACCCTGAGTTCAATTTGATCTCTTTTTGAGAATCTCCATTGTTGGAGCACCTTGGGGTCATCTTTCTAAGTATTCCTCTGGAGGTCTAGAAGATGTAAGTAATGTGTACCTGACCTCTGAGCGTACTTTGGAAGTCCCTGTTTTGCAGAAGTGCGTGATGTAAACTTGTTCTTTCTAATAAAAATAAAATATAAAGATAATATCATTGAGTCTTTAACCTTTGATGCTGTTTTCTCTTCCATTCTTCTATAAAGCTGGGGAGTCCGGATGATTCAAAAAAGGAATAAGTGTTATTCTTTGGGAGTCTGTGGAACAGTTGATGAAAGTAAAGAATGAGTCATACAGGATTAAAGCCAGAGCTCTTTAGCATCAGCCAGATTTAGAGATTGTCTTTATGGGATCAGTAGGTTATCTTTCCTAGAAGTGTAAGGAGTGTTTCCCAGTAAGACTGAGGTGAGTTTCTGGACAAAGATGGGTTTGTTCTCTAACTCACCTCATTACATGCTGTCTGCACCCCCTGATTATTTTGTGTTGAATATTAAATAGCAGGATATCAGAGCCTCGTGAGCAATTTTTTGCCATTTTAGTCAATATTCCTACATAAAGAGAGGCTTGTAGGGAAAGAGGAGTATACCCTAAGCCTTTTTAAAAATTGTGGTAAGATATACATAACATAAAATTTACCATTTTAACCATTGTTCAGTGTACAATTCAGTGACATTAAATACGCTCACGTTGTTACGCAACCATCACCACCATCTGTCTCTAGAACTCCTCTCATCTTGTAAAACGGGAACTCTGTACCCAACAACTTCCCATTCCTCCTGCCCCAGCCCCTGACAGTCACTATTCTCCTTTGTGTCTCTGTGATTTCTACTACTCTGGGTGTCTCATATGGGAGGAATCATATAGTATTGCCCTTTTGTGACTGACTTATTTCACTTAGTGTAATGTCCTCAGGGTTCATCCATGCTATATACCATGTGTCCGAATTTCCTTCTTTTTTAAGGCTGGATAATAGTCCATTGTATGCCCTAGCCTTTTAAGTAGCAATTTTACTTGAAAACCAAGCAACAAAGCATTGCTCCAAGTATCACCTCTTTTCAAACAGTTTGAAACTGTTTCATTTCCTTTCCTTACTCTGAAGGAGAGAAAAGCTTCTCTGGAAATTTCTTTTGGGGAAAAGAAATTTCCCATTTTTGTCTCTAGCTTAAGACATTTTTGGAGACATATTTGACTAAACTGTTTACTTGAAATTTGTCAGATTAGAAAGATGCTTTTTCGTACATGTCCAGAGCTTCTTATGTGCCTCTGTTTTAAAAAAATGTTTTTGTTTTCAAATGGTAGATTGATTAGTGTTTTAACAGTAAGGTAACTGTTCAACACTATCACAGGCCTACTATTTTGTCACTAATGTCACCACACCAGCATCAGCGACCTGAGAAACACATCCACTGTGATTCTTGTCATTAGGATAGATTTTCCATGATGCTTCCCTGAGCCTGTTGAGCTCTTTTGCGTCTCTGGTCAGGGTCTGAACTTAATGTTCTTTGTACACCATTGGCACTCAATACCTCTGTAGAATACATATATGTTGACTCAAGAACATAACAGAGTTTGGGTATTTTTCCATCTATATTCACACCAATTCACAGTCACTGATTTATCCCTGTCGTGATTGTGGAATATGGACAGGTTGGCAGTCTGCGTGTTTCTCCAGCCTCTCTTCCGCATCCTTAGTTTCACTGCCTCAGTTGGATCATTGCATCAACCTCCTAATTAATTATCTCCTTGACTTTCACATGCCCTTTCCTTTCTTCTTCATTCCTCCCAATGCCACCGGATCATTGGTCTTAAAGTCACATGTGATCATGCCACACCTCTGCTAACTACCAGTTGCCTTTAAGATAAAGCACAAACGGTAACATTGGCTTCCATTTACCTTGCTGGCCTCCTGGCCCGAGCAGCTCTTCCTCCTTTCACCCCACCTACAGGATCCCCCCTTCCATTGTCCCCGTTCTGTGCTGCGAAGCCCCCATTCCCTGCTTACATTCTCACCTTCACTCCTGCTTTTCTTTAGCTCGAATACTCTCTCTACCATTTTCTACCTGGCAAATTCCTACTAATTCTTCAGAAGTTAACTCAAGCTGCATCATTGCTGTGAGGCTTATTTCCCCATGTAGACTTGTTAATGGCTCCTTTTCTCTTTTCTATGCACACTTTTATTGTAGTGTTTATCCCTTGGACTGTGATGCTTTGTTAATTAATCTGTCTCCACAGCTAGATTTTGAACTTATTTGAGATCCAGGACTCCGCCCATCTCATCTTTGTATATGCAACTTCCAGCATAGATCATGGCTCATGGTAGTTCTAGAAAAGAATGCTGAATAAATGAATGAGTGAGTGAGTGAGTGAGTGAGTGAAAGAAAGGAAGGAAGGAAGGAAGGAAGGAAGGAAGGAAGGAAGGAAGGGAAGGGAAGAAGGAAGGGAGGGAGGGACGGAGGAAGAGTGGTTGAGGCAAGCCTTCACTTTAAATGCAGAAAGGAAAACTGAATAAACGTGGTTTTGCCCTCAAGTATCTCATACACAGAAAAATGTCATGATCAAATGTGGGCTGCATGTCAGTAGAAAACATTTAGCTAGCTGGACTTTAGTTGCCCCTTAAAGGTGAGACAGGATTCAAATATACTGCAGGAGAAGGTACCATCCCAGGTAAGGGGGATAGCCTGGACTGTGTTGGGACTGAGTAACTCAAAATATTGTAGAGCTGGAAAGGATCTTTGTATGTTAATTGAATTCATACCACTACTTTATTAGAAAATTAGGACTTGGTCCGTGTATGTACAGTCAGTTTCATGTTAAAGCACTGGATGAACAGAACTCAAACTGGCCCCGTGATATTCCCTGCTCCCATACCATCCTTCTCTCTTTCTTACCCACGCTCTTCTTAAATTCTCCAAATGCATCTAAAAGGAAAGCATTATTAATCAAAAGATAAAACTAATCCTCTGGTAGAAGAAAGGCTTGAGATTTCCTTTTATCTGTCATAATAGCAGAAAATAGCCTTTTGAAAGCGTACTGGCGAACTGTGTTTTGCCGAAGTACTATATGAAATGGAAATTTACTCTAGCTTGTTTATCCTCTGTGAATAAGATGATCCGACAACAAAATAGCATGCAGGCTCCTCTCTTGGGAACAGTGGGGGAAAATAGAAACAGCATTTTCATATACTGTCAGATGTTTGGAGAGCTGCCTCCTATGATTTTAATGTGGTCTGAATGTACATCCTCCACCTCATTGAGCACTTAAGTAGGTTTTGACTCCTCCTTCAGCACTGCATTTCCCCAGCACAAGCGGAAGCCCCTACTACACCTTCAAAAAGTTATTTTGCTTTGACAGAGAAAATCCTATTCCTCCTGTGAGTGCATGTGTTGGATGGTTCTTTCCAGCTTTCTAGGACATGGTCTCCTGAGGTATTCAAAAAGCAAACAAATAAACCAAATGATCAGATCCTGGCAGAAGTTAAAGTGCATGGTAAATTCTAGAAATTGGCTCAAATTCTTAGGTACATCTTTCTACTGAGGCACATGTGTCAGAGAGAGAGAGTGTGCATGTGTGTTTAATATACAAATATAAAACAGACTTCATATATACATGTTCAGTAAAATGATAGATACTGAAGTATCTATTGGACAGATAGAAAGAGTAAACCCTAGAAGATCTAATGGAAGCATCTAAGATGGAAATAGGTGTCTTATAGTCAAAGTTGGCTACTCATCTTAAGAGCACAAGAGAAAGATGCCAGCCATTGAGAGAGCTGCCAAGTTGCAGCTATCAGAAGTAAACCCTCGAATGTCTTCAGGGCTTTGGGAATTACATGAATAGCCATTGAGAAGCAGTATATATTCTGAGTGTTTTGAAATAGATATGGTAAGGGGTGGTGGTGGAGGGTGATTAAAAGTTGCGTCTACAGGAGAGCTAATGAAGTGGCTTGAATTGGAGAATAGGATCCTCGTCTAGAAAACTGTGGAAATAGTTCCTGTGTTAGTTACAAAGCCCACAGGCTGGGGTCAAAGAGGAGGGGATGAAACTGAAAGCAGGGACTGGGTGGTGGGTTTGATATGGGAAGGTGCAGTAAGAGAGTAGTCAAGGGTGGGTTCCACGTTGTGAGTCTAGGAGCCAGAGAGGACGAGCCAAGAGAATTTAGGAAGCAGAAGTGGTGACCTTCACCCACCTCTTCTGAGGACTGCTCGTTCTCGTGATGTGTCCATAGGTATCATAAGAAGTAGGACTTCTGTGTGCGGATAAGTTTAGAAAACAATGAGAAAATGTTAAGGATAAAATTAATCTGTAACTGCAGGACTTCTCAGAGCCTTTAATATGCTATTATGCAAGGATTAGACCAAGCATCCTGTGTTTCCCAAATTTACCAGATTGTGGCATTAGGTGTTTCGGTATTTAGTTGGTTGGTTGGTGGAACATCTTGGGAGTGTGTGTGTGTGTGTGTGTGTGTGTGTGTGTGTGTGTGTGTGTACACACATACCTGGATGATAATATACCCTCCAAGTGAGGGCCCTTTGATCATAATAGGAACCTGAGAAAATGTGAGGGAGCAGGCTACGAAGAGTATTTGGACATCATAGGCAGACAAAAGTCCACCAGAAACATGGCTGAGATTGGATTCTTCTTTATGGCAACCAATAATTAATCGGAGGTCGGGGTCATGTGCATGAGAACAGGGGAGTAAGGCAGGGGCCATAGAGATCTAGGAAGACATCCTGGACAATGTGCTGTCACCAGAGATCAGCCTGGAAGAGCTGATACATGACAGTGACAAACAGTGGGGCTCCAAGAGGAGTCTGGTTTGTCAAGGAGGACAGCTCCCTTCATTTACATGTTGTGATGTGGTAGGATGCTCATGGTAGGGCAAAGGGTGAGGGGATGGTGCCCCCAAATTCCTGGCTCCACTCAACAAACACTTCCTAACCCTTCACTTTGTGGAGATAAGAGAATAATTAACATTTAGGTCCCTCCCTCAAGGAGTGCACCGTTTCTGAAGAGAAGGGAGGAGAAAAGCCGTTAAACTTCTAAGTGGAATACAGCTAACAAATACTTCTAAAGCAGCTGTGAATCTGACAAGGTCTTTAACTCTGGTTGGGCAAGGAGGTTTAATGTAACTTGAATTATCACTAACATTTCAAGACAACCAGGGAAATAAACATTATATGAATAACTGTAAGTCTTAAGCCCAACTTAATAATCAGAAGACAGCTTTTTACATTTTAGCTTTTCTTATAGCCAAGTTTAGAGGAGACTTACTTATATGAAGCCTGCCCCTTTGGAGACGTCAGAATTAACACAGTGGTATGTGAGGTATTGCAGAGGTAATACCTCTGTCCGTAGAATGGAGCTCCAAATATATTTTTTCTTTCACTGGACCATGCATTTGATTTTTAGAATTTGGAGTTGTATTTTACTCTGACATATCTTCTGTCGATAGCAAGTCGTTTAGGCTGGGCCAACCAAAGGCGGGTGAATTGACAATTGCTAATGTAAATTTCCCAGCGAGTAGAAAAGCCTTCCTTTAGAAGTGCGCAGGCACTCCATTGTATGGACACTCTTTTGTACTAGTTCTCTTCTGGCTCAGACAGGAGCTGGCTACATAAGGGGCTTCTGCCCTGCTCGTACCGCTCCCTGCTGAGCACCAAGCAGACTTCTCCTAATACCATCAGTCATAGATGTTCATGAAAGGAGCATGTAAGGATAAATATAAAAAGTTGACAGTGAGTTTTAATAGCAGTTTGTATAGCTCTCTGATTTGTGGTGGAAAAGGAAAGCTGAAAGGTTGTGGATATGGTCATATACAGTTACTGTTTTGTTTCTCTTCTCATCGCTCTCTCCCGTAGCCTGTATCTCTCTGTTTCCTGTATATTGACTGGGATTTGGGATAACCATGCTGAATGGCTGGGCACCCCTCAAAACACCACTCTGGGGCTTCCCTGGTGGCGCAGTGGTTGAGAGTCCGCCTGCCGATGCAGGGGACACGGGTTCATACCCCGGTCTGGGAGGATCCCACATGCCGCGGAGCGGCTGGGCCCGTGAGCCATGGCCGCTGAGCCTGCGCGTCCAGAGCCTGTGCTCCGCAACGGGAGAGGCCGCAACAGTGAGAGGCCCGCGTACCGCAAAAAAAAAAAAAAAACACCACTCTGGAGAACCCAGCAAATTGCTGTTTCAGTGTGTGCAGTGATGTTCAGCGTCCTCTTGCCTTTCCATCTGCTTCGCTGTCTCACATCGAACGGGTATTTAACAAAGCTGTACTGAACAGAAAAGGAAGGTACTGTCAGATACCAAATGTAGTCAAAGTCGTGCCTCGTGCCTTCAAAGAGCCGTCCTTTATCTTGTATTTTACCAGCTTTTTGAAAAGTCATGTCTTGTGTTTGGCTTTGTGTAAGCACTCGAGTGATGTTTCCGTATAGCTTCTCAGAAGATCATCCTCTTCTAGAATAGGCATCAGAAAGCCTGGTCTACCAACAGGGGGGCTTCACCAACTGCTAGGATGCAAGGAGCTCTCTCACTCCTCCCCCTACGCAGCAAACCTGGTTGCCTTTGTGATTTCAGAGTTTTCTGTAGTATTATTGGAGAAGAGACTTTCAGAGATAGGACGTAAACTTTGTTCTCCTTAGCATTGTCCTATGACTGGAAACTTTTTTACACTCAAAGGAGCTTGCATCTGAATTAGAATAAAGTCAGAGGAGTGATTTTGCACTTGGTTTGAGCAGGATCCTGGTCTCACACTCCAGCAGTTGCGAAGAGAAACAGATATATTAGTCATTAGGGAACTGGATTCCACTGGAGTCCAATCCAGTGATTGTCTTTCCTACAAGCATTAGTTTCTTCATTTTGGCACAGAAAAGAAAAGAAATGACTAGCTCTACTAACTGAAATCATATGTGTGTTATCTGTCCTGAGGCTGTGTTATCAGATCTTACAGAGCTAGGAGTATATATGATGCCCCTACTGTACACAAAACCCCCCAAAACTTTACTTAGTACTTTTGTCAAGAGAGCTAACAGCAGAGGGACTTCTGGTATTACATATTCAAAGGGAAGAACTTTTTGAATTATTAATTTTTAAAAATCAGGTTTTAAATGGAGATTAGGGTGTGACAGGAGAGACAAAAATTGACACCAACTTGGTGATTACTGTGTGTTGAAGTGGGTTGATAGTAATAGTCTGTAGAGCTTTCAGCTCCATAGATTTCATACATACATTTCATACATTTCAGGTCCATATGTACATGCACTCCCAGATCAAGCAGCAGCCTCTGAGTTGGGGGGCAATCAGAGCAGAGTATCGCGGATGTGGGTCCTAGGAAGTCTTTAGCCACAGCATGGAGTAGAAGAGGACATGTTGGGCTGAGCTATGGAGCAGAGCCCAAGAGTCCCTCCATCGAAGGCATGTGGTAAAATGGGCCTGTTTGCAGATCTCTTAGGAGCTGAAAGAGCTGTGTCCTGAGCAGGATCAACACAGCCCCTAAGTGTGTGGCTCGTGCTTGTCCTGGATAACACCTTCTTTGTGACACCCAGGAAGGCAGGAACTCTGAGCTCTGCCAAGGAAGCCACAAGTGGAGATCCCGAATGCTCTTCCATAGCCTCTGCAAGCCTAGCATCCTTCTTTACTGCCTGCAAGGTGGATGAGAGATGCATGGATGTGATTCCCCAATTTGTCCGTCCACGCAGGCCTGCACTGTGGCTGACCTTCAGCTATGTGGGACCTGTGTGTGTACTGGAACTTGGCATTGCTCTCATGATGAATGCCCTTTAAAAGCTGGGGTTTCTGTTCACATTTAGCCCAATGGATCAAACATGTTTTCAGAGGTACAGGAAGCTGGAAGCCTGGTGAGAACGCAGTAATTCACTACCTTTGTCTTTGTTCTTATATTTAGAGGAAGGGCAAGGGATAGAGCTTCTCAAATGGGGTGTTTGGAAAGGGGTGGGGTGTTTGGGGTGGATGCAGTGAACAAGGAGCACTACAGGCTGTTAGTGAGCAGGAGAAAGTGTTGCTAACTGTCCTTTAGTGTGTGAGAGTCTTCTCCAGTGAAGAAATGTCCCTCCCCAAATGCCAGTAAAGGGGAGCGCCACAGAGGAGCCGCAGGGCTTGGCTGTCCCTGAAGGTCGACCCCGTCATGGGGATCTGCCCACTTGGCCTTCACGGTAGTCTGAGCCCAGAGAGGCTAGATACAGTCTTCCACTTTTGGTTCAAAGCGGTCTTACCATCCATTCATCCATCTGTCCATCCATCCATCCATGCATTCATCCTTTCAGTACTCCTTTGGTGAAGGGTCTCATGGCCACCTCTGCCCCCCTCCTCCCTCAGTGATATTGTCACATTGTCTGCTCTACTAA
The DNA here is from genome assembly GCF_949987515.2 of Delphinus delphis. Lineage (NCBI taxonomy): Eukaryota > Metazoa > Chordata > Mammalia > Artiodactyla > Delphinidae > Delphinus > Delphinus delphis. The sequence goes on from NC_082704.1 coordinate 109,836,381, forward strand.
ACTTCATTGCCTCTCTGAACCAACTCATTCAGTAGCAATGACAAGTTCTTATGCCAGTGAGAATAGAGAAGGGGGAAGGCATTTAGTGGAAGGAGGTAGAGAAGAGAGGAAGAAGAGTGAAAAAGATGTTTTATAATTTGTCCAGGTATGAGAACAGGCGCCCGAGTTGTTAATCCCAGAAAAGGGATTTGGTTAATGCTAATGGAATCCCTCCTACATCTAGGTTGGTGGTTCTCAAACTTGAACGTACACCAGAATCCCCTGGAGGGTGTGTTCAGACAGAAGCTGCTGGGCACCATCCCCAGACTTTCCGATTGAGAGAGGCTGGGGCGGGGCCTGGGAATTTGACTTCCTAACAAAGTTCCCAGGTGAGGCTAGTGCCGCAGGTCTGGGAACCATACTTCTCCAGGTCTGGGAACCATACTTCTCTAGGTCTGGGTCCTAGAGAAGAGAGAGACACCTGAACAGCTCTCATCTCTGGGACACCTGGAAGACCAGGCTGAGAAGGGAGGAACTGGCCTTACTCTAGACCTTCCTCAAGGCCCATGAGGAAGAAGGAAGGAGTTAAGGTCTAGCATCCCCAGAAGAAGAGTGCAATATCAGCTTCACCCCCACCCCCCGATGCTGGGATCCACGCAGAGACCAGTGCGCTGTGTTTTCTCAAATAGCAAGAAAAAAAATAATAGAGTAAGCTTTGCTTTCTTATGTCTTTCTGCTCAGAAGTAAGTATATTTAGTTGGTGGCCTTTCTTGATGTCTGTTAGCTTGGACGCACTGGTAAACCAGGACATCAGAGATGGAGGGCAACACTTCCTTTTGTTACCAAGTAAGGGGGTGTCGTAACAATATACAACCTGTGAAAGTTTCTCTAAAGGAAGGCATCTGGCTTAAGGCCCAAACCATCGGATGTCTGGTTTCTTTTTCAGGAATGGAAGCAAAGTCAGGATTGGACATAGTTCTTACCGCTGTATTTTCCTCTCTCTACTGTCAGCAATAACTAAAGGATGAATCACTTTTGTTTTCTTCTTCCTAATGTGTTAACAGCAGCGATGGTTTATTCTGGTCCACAAAAGGGGAAAACAAAGAGAGTGATGGAGATGCTGTTGGAAGTGTGAGCAGGAATGCGAATGACACTGAGTGCATCTGTTTTTACTGTCAATTCCTGATTTTTCAAGATGATTCTAAGAACAGTTTTTCATCAAATGTGACCTTATGGCCAAATAACAACAAGCTTTTTTCCTCCTTGATGTTTCCTCGGAATCACAGTGTTATTAGCTTGAGTATTTAGTGGCGGTTGAGGAACGGCATAGTATCTTGGGTTTCATTTTTTATCCAACATAGAAAGCCCTGCAGCACTAAATAAAAATGTCACCGTGGAAAATGTAAAGGCTTTCTGTCACAAATGTTTTTAAAAATTCACTAAGGGCTGAGGATTAGATTTATCTTACACTCTTTCTGTGATTTATTCATATTTAATGTTAGTTTCAACATTTGAAGCATGAAGAACTTCTTCAAATTAAAAACTGTGGTGAATCAGTCGTATTAGAAGAAAAATTCCACCGTGCCAGTATGTCAGTTACGCAGTTCATTCCCCTTCATGTGTTCAAGGAGGAGATATGTTTGGTTTTCCCAGTGGCCGAAATTCTCACTGGGGAAACTCCTCATTGTTGGGGAGATTCACGCAGCTGCTTGGTTCTGAGAGCTGTTTCCCTGGTATCAGTCGACGTTTTCCTCGGACGTTAATCACCATCACACAAACGTGATGTCCAAGGACAGGTGGGGGGACAGACCTCACCTTTGGAACCATCATTTTGCTGCTCGTCTCGTTTTTCATTTTTGTTGCTTTGAGCCGCTGAGTTGCCTGTGTTTGGGGGAATATCTTTAGTTAGAGACAATATCCAGTCTTTTCTGTGGATGGTTCATAAATAATGGATGATAATAGAATTAGTTCTGAATGAAAGGAAGAAAATGAACTCAAAACAGACTCTTTTTTTGTTTTTAACTACTAAATAGCTGCCTCGGGTCTGCAGCATTGGCCTTTTTCAAAGCCCTGGAGGGTTGAAAGGCTGGTGGGAAGGAAGGGAGCTGCTGGCCCTGCTTGTTCCACCTTTGGAGCTAGTTGGCTTTTAGATGGCTAGAAGGAAACATGACTAGGCACAGTTGCCCTGGACACTCTGACTTCTGCCTGTCCTTCAACCTGCCCATCATCTGTCTGTCGTGGCCTTCTATCCTTCCATCCCTTCCTTCTTTCTGTCTTTTTGTGCCTTCCCTCTTCCTGCCCTTCCTTCCAAGCTGCAGACACTTTGAACACCTCCTCTGGGCCATAGATTGAGTCAGCTTCTCATAAACTGAGGGGAAATGTCCCTGTTTTCTCTGCTGAAAGTAATCAACCTTCTAATAAGAACCAAGGAAGAGGGCTTCCCTGGTGGCGCAGTGGTTGAGAGTCCGCCTGCCGATGCAGGGGACATGGGTTCTTGCCGCGGTCCGGGAAGATCCCACATGCCACGGAGCTGCTGGGCCCGTAAGCCATGGCCGCTGAGCCTGCGCGTCCAGAGCCTGTGCTCCGCGACGGGAGAGGCCACTACGGTGAGAGGCCCACGTACTGCCAAAAAAAAAAAAAAGAACCAAGGAAGAATGGGAATAAGAGATATGGAGTGCCTACAAGGATAAAGCCTTTTTAACTTGGTTTTCCCACCTATCTGTCACTGAGGTCCAGGCCTAATGGAAGAATGGCAGCCAATACAGAGAGCAATACCAAAACTTAAGTATGAGGCTTTTAGGACCAGTTGTGAGCATTTCGTCATCATGATCTTGATCTTTTTTATTCCTTTGCTTGATGGAGAGAATCATATTGATGAGTAAAGATCATCTTTTTTCCCCTCAGACTATTGGCAAGAAGTTACCTCCGACTGCAGCAACTCCAGACTCGTCAAAAACAGAAATGGACAGCAGGACAAAGGGTGAGTTTCCTTGTGTATCTGTTTTATGTTTGAAAGCAGTGAAGGATTTTATAATCATTGAAACGCTTTTGAAAAATCCTTACATAATCTTAATGGCTTTTTTAAAGCACATGGGGAAAAAGTGCACACAAATGTGTTTCATTAGGCTCTACCAGTAGGATGGGCACAAGTTCCTCGATGGAACAAGATGCTTTTTTTAAAAAATAAATTTATTTGTTTATTTATTTATTTGTGGCTGCGTTGCTGCGCGTGGGCTTTCTTTAGTTGCGGCGAGCGGGGGCTACTCTTCATTGCGGTGCGCGGGCTTCTCATTGCAGTGGCTTCTCTTGTTGTGGAGCACGGGCTCTATGTGCACAGGCTTCAGTAGTTGTGGCTCACGGGCTCTAGAGCGCAGGCTCAGTAGTTGTGGCGCATGGGCTTCGTTGCTCCATGGCATGTGGGATTTTCCCAGTCCAGGGCTCGAACCCGTGTCTCCTACATTGGCAGGTGGGTTCTTAACCACTGCACCACCAAGGAGGTCCAGGATGCTTTCTTGCCATTTGTTTCTCACCCACGTTGCAGAGCCAGGGCTTATCTGTGTATACCCAGAGCAGTTTGCATAGTTCACGAGGCAGGAGGATTCTAGACGATGGCAACTCAAGCAGTTTAGGGATTCATAGGCCTTCAAATCAAAGAGGCTTTATCTTTTAGCCTAACCACTCAACAGACACTCCCAAATGATGACTTTCCTGCTACTCTCCTCAGCACATCTCTACTTGAATTCCTATAGTTACAAATGTCTTTCTTCTGTTGAGCCGGATATGCTCTTCCTGTAATTTTTACCCATGGGTTCTAGTCTCTGGGTCTATATTGATATTAGCCCATTGTTCTCCTAATAGTCCTTTAAGTATTTGAGGACAGTTGTCTCCCCCAAAGCTTCCCACAGGTCAGTATTCCCCATTCGAGAGTAGCCAGATAATACAGAATGCCCACTTACATTTGAATTTCAGATAAACAATGAATAATTTTTTTTTGTTTTTAGTATGTCCCATACAATATTGGCTGTTTATCTGAAATTCAGATGTAACGGGGCATCCTGTGTTTGTATTTGCTAAATCTGGCAACTCTCCAATTCCTTTAGTCATTCTTCCAATAATTGGAACGTTCTGAACATGCTCTAGTCATAAATAAGTGCTTCAGTTCCTTCTAGGGATTTTAACCTTTTTTTTTCCAGCTTCAGATTTCCTTGTGAGGATAATGTGGACAGACTACTAATCTAGTTTGGAAAGCCAAAGGTTGAGAGAAGATATATTGTACATATGTAATTATGACCAATATAAGAGCAAGCATAGATTTATTCTTTTTGTTGCAGAAAAATATACCAGGAACTCCTTTTGCAGTGCAAAACAGGTAGTTTTGAGAGCAAATAAGGGATACTGCCTTAGGCATTAAAAAATGAATTTATGGGACTTGCCAAGCCCAAAATGGTGGTTTAGATAAATACGTTCATGGATGTTACAGATGCAGCCGCCAGAGCTCTGTCTTAATGTTTCAGGTTCGGATGAGGTTTGCATGCCTTCAGTCTGTTAATGGTACAGTCAGACTGTGGCTAACGGGGGGAAGCGCACTAGTCTAAGGCTCTGATCCAGCAGTTCTCAAACTCGAGTGTGTCCCAGAATCACCTGGGGAGCTGGGCCTCACCTCCAGAATTTCGGAGTCAGCAGGTCTGGGGTGGGGCCTGAAATTTTGCTTTGCTAACAAATTCCCAGGTGCTTTGGTGCTCCTGGTCGAGGGCCCACCCTTCAGGAAGGGTTCTGAGCTTCTAGATGTTCCCAAAGCCAAACTGGCCCCGCAGTTATTCACGCGGGTTGTAGGTTTTGCATGCTTAAACCTACCTTTAGACAGTAAAACCTTCAAGATTCTTGAAGCGGCCTGAAATTTTTTTTTCAAGAATTCACAGTTAAACCACTTCTGATAACATTTCCTGTTGTTGGACAGTAGCCTATCCTTGCTTCCATTGAACTACTCATTTTGTAGTTCTGGCTGTTGACAGGTTTATAAATGATCCAGGTTATTAGGCAAGTTTGCTGGGATGGGTGGAGTGGGGGGTGGGCGGGAGAAGGGAAAGACACATCAAACCTCCAAGGTAACTGGAATGGAGTCCCTGGGACAGGCTGTCCTCGTGACATGTGACAACCAGTGGCCTTCACCAACCTCACTCTTGTTTGCGGAAATAATAATCTGAGAAACAGAGAAATTTTTTTAATGGAAAAGAGTTTCAAGAGAAGTGAAAGAGAAATTCCCTATAGATTGTTCCTCTCTCTGCAGAGTAAATAGTACCTTGGGTGACCGGTGAGCTGCTTTTGGGGGAAACTAAGCAGGGGGTACCTGAGTGTCACTTGTAAGGTTGTGGCACAAAACAGGACAGTCTGCAGGGCATGCTTAGGTGACTAATCAATCCTCTGGCCTCAAGAACTGACCTTAGGATAAGCGCACATCCGTGATATATTTTTTTAACCCTCTGTAATGTCTGCAGGCAGGAGACTCAAGTCTTTTTTGGCAGGATTAGGTGGTGTGGATGGAAGGTGTTTTAGAGCAGAGCTGGCCAGTAGAAATACTATGTGAACCACATACAAGATTTTACACTTTCTGGTAGCCAGAAAAGAAACAGGTTTAAAAAAAAAAAAGGAAACAGGTGAACTTAATTTAAATATATTTTATTTAACTCAGTATATCGAAAATATTATCCCTTCAACATGTAACCCATATAAAATTATTAAATGAGATATTTTCATTCTCTTTTCATATGAGTCTTCACAACTCAGCGTGTATTTTCCACATATGCCACATCTCAACTTGGCCTCGCCACATTTTGAGTGCCCAATAGCCCCATGTGCCTAGGGGGCCACCATATTGGACAGCATAGTTTGAAAGTAATTCTGGGATCTAAGATGGGCTTCCTGGGCCTGGATTTTAACACAGTTCATCATGCTCAGCTCCCTTGAGCATGTGGGAGGATCCTGAGTCTAGCCCAAGCCTTTTTCACTCCTACAAGTATCTATTAACTGCGTCCATCTCTAGATGCATCACAGAGTGGGGATGAGTTGTTAATAAAGAGAGGTTTTACAGGGCTGGGTGGTGTGTTTTGGCTAAGAGTTAGGAAGCACAGATTCCAGGACTAGCTCTCTTATTAGCTAGCTGTGTGACCTCGGGCAAATAATTTTATTTCTCTGGCCTTGTGCTCTTCGTGGTCTGCCTTGTCTGTGAAGTCAGAGGGTTGTACTAGAGTGAAGCCCTCAGGTTTCTCCCAGCATCTTCACTCTCTGATTTAATTCCGAAAGCTTTACAATTCAGAGTGAAAGCTTTCTGCATTCAAAGAATTGAACAGCCGATGGGAGAGACAAAAGGAAGATGCGAACGACTGAGTTAGGAATATGAGAAGATGTCATTTGGCAAAGATGCCATGGATATAAATATGTGTGTAAGCGGGTGGTAGGTCGGGAAGAATTATCACTGTCAGTGAAGACTTGAGAGATATTTATTGACAGATGTGTTTTCGTGGACCCGGAGTAAGAATTGCTGCAGTTTAACCTCACGCCTCACACACTCTCTGGCTTTCACTGTAAAGAGCAAATTCTGGGATAATGGTTCTCCCACGATTTCCACGAGGCACCCTAGTTCACTAGAAAGCCCCTTCCGTTTGGAACCTTTCGCTGCTTCTGGATTTTGATGCAACACCCAAGTTCAGGTGGAAGGACAGAGAGTGCTGACCCACTTTTAGAAATGACTCGGAGCTTGGGAACAACACAGCCTCCTTCCTTCTGGATGGAAGTCACACCCGTAACGAAACTTGCCCAGAGGTACAGAGGAGAGAAGCCCCTTCCCACATAGCTGTCTCCTCAGTGCGCTCAAATACAAGCTCACGTCACGAGTAAGTTATGATGATTCAAAAAATGTTCATGTGGATTGATATCTTCTGAGGGAAAGTGAAACTCAGCTGATCAGGATTTATTTAAACAACTAACATCATCTCCCCTCCCCCAATGAAGCTTTTATGATACTGAAATTCATCGGAAATGTGGGCTGAGGAGCAGATTGCCGTAATTTTCATAACAAGAGGAAAACTGTTTAAATATTCATAAATGAAGTGCTCTGAGGTATTTCCAGCTCCCCACATCTGGAGTTCCCCTCTTTCTTACTACAGTTGATGCAGATGATTTGTGGCCTCGGTGGGATAGAGAAATAGCCCAGAGAAATGATTATTTAGCATCTTCTTGAACAAACAGTTCAGTCTTAGAGATTCAGAGGACCAGTTGAGCAGGTGGGTTGGGGAAAAAATAGTCCTTGACAGAATGTGTACAAAGGCAGGTCAGGCTTCTGAATAAATGATGGCTGGGGGGCAAAGGCTAAACTTTCTCTGTTTAACCTCCCCTCACATTATCACCAGACACTTGTACCACCTTTCTGATCACTTTGTCCCTTGACTTGCTTCTTAGGAGCTGTCCCCTGTGATGGTGACACATAGTGCCTTGTGGCTATCATTGATCCCTCGTGGAGGGGGCTGTGTCTTCTACCTGACATCCCCACCATCCAGTCCGGAAAAGTGCCATGGACTCAGTGGGCACTGGCGACAGTGGTGGTTGGGCAGATGGAGAATTAGAAATGGTTTCAATTTACCAGGCTGTCTATCTAACAGAGTCTTGTAAAAGCAGTGTAGAAGCCACGGGTCTCCTTTCCCAAGTTCACAGTCACCGGGAAGAAAAGAACACATTTGTTGACCCTCGAGCTTATTCCGGATTTCTGGAGGGTCGCCAGTGGTTGCTCTGTGGGGCTTGACAGACCCTTGTTCTTTGTAGCCACTGTCCCAGGCCAGTCAGCCCAAGAGCGCCAGGGACAAACTAGGCTAGTCTGACAAAGTCAAGTTTATGGGCTCATTGCAACGAGGAGACTGCCCAGGAGGACCTGTGGAGCATCGCACCAAACAAAAGAAAACTGAGCAGTTACAGATTTGGAGGAGAAATGGAAGTGAGTGAAATGTAAACGAAGCAGCAGTGTTTTGATAGGCCCCAAGCAAAACAGGGCTGTGTGAGTCGGGCCACATCAGGCCTCTCTGTGAGCTGGACCACCACCAAGTTAAGATAGACGTGCAGGGCTGTGTCCAGAACCCCTTACATGAGGCCCTGCACTTGTGTGGGGATTCAAGGCTTCTCTGTGTCTCAGTGACTTGTTTCTTTCAGCCAAGGGTGAAACATTTCATTCTTACTAATACAGTATAAAAAAGCAAAGTTTCTGATAGTCTGTGGTCTTAGAGGACAGACTTTCTCAGAGAGTAAGAAAGCAGTCGTCGCTCAGAGAAGGGTTGTTAGGACCCTTTCCAGCTGTAGTGTGTGTGCTTGGGAGAAATGCTATTTCCGGTTCATTCTGCAGCTGGCTCTATCTGCGTTTGTATCCGCATTTGCAGATTTTTACTTTCTCAGTCTGAGCTAATTTTTGCTTTGTCACCACATGTTTGAATAGGAGAAAAAAGGGTCAACTCCCTTATGTTGGGATTTTTATCAGCCTTACCTAGGGACTCTTTTAATCTATTTTGCCAGGATAGGTGTTTTTTGCTCACTTATCTTCTCCAAAGCTCACTCACCCTCAGACCTGGGAATTTGGGCACATCCAATAGGAAACATGTTTCCTACCCAGCCCTTTAGCGCCTCCCGCACCTGTTATGTACTAAAGCCCTCAGGCTCGGTGTCTCAGGTCCCCACTGTCCCTAGGATGCACCTTTCATCGAGTGCCCCCAGCACAGACCTTGCTGTCTGGATTCAGAGTGAGGGGTCCTTCTGCGAGGGTGCCCAGCCTACCCATGCTGCAGATGACCTGGATTTCAAATACAGCCCGCTTGCAGGAAAAAAGTGAGCTCCCTTTCTGCTATCCTGGTGGATTTCCTTCCTTCCAAAGACTCAGCGCTTCTCCCCATCTGAGCAGGAGAAGGTGCCATTGAGACGAGCCATGATCTACTCCATACTAGAGAACAGGAAAGCTTCCCTTGCTTCTCAGATTTTGATTTCTTCAAAAAAAGATTGTTTTCTCTTTTTAAAGTGAGAGAATAGAAAGTGGCATAACTCGTAGCTGTGAAGTAATTTGAAAGTCATATTCCCAGCAACATCCAAGACCAGAGGGGTCACAGTCAGCTTTCTTGTGGAGGAAGGCGTTTTGTGAAGACCGGAGTTGACAATGTAGTGACGAATGCATTGTGTTTTGTTTCCCTGTCTGAGTTTAGGTAGAGACCAGGCTTTCTCCACATTGGCCCTGTTAACATTTGGACCAGATCATTCTTTGTTGGGGTGCTGTCCTGTGTCCATTGTAGGATGTTTAGCAGCTCCCTGGCCTCTACCCACTAGATGTCAATTATACTTATTACTGCCTCCCCCCTGGTTGTGACAACCATAAATGTCTCCAGGCATTGCCAGTGTCTCCTGGGAAGCCAAGTCACAGCAGCTGCGAACCACTGGTGTAGACTGTCGTACGCCCCAGGAGGGCACTCCTATATCTCTGCTGCCGGGCGCACACTGGACACTTAGTTAATATTTATTGCACAAATGTATTCATCTCACCCCTCCCCACGAGCCCTGGATCCTCAGACTGACGCAGAACTGCATTTCTCACTTAAATCTCTCATACGGCACAGACAGCCTCGGCACTGCCGCCACGCTGGCCCACCCTCCAGGTCCCCACGGTTGTTTTGCTCCTTCCTGGCATTGACATTTTGCTAATACCCATGGCTAGATCAGTGTGGTCCCCAGACCAGCAGCGTCAGCATCCCCTGGGTTAGAGATGCAAATCCCCAGGCCCTGCTCCAGCCCTATGGAATCGGAAACCCTGGGGTTTCTGTTTGTACACGTCCTCCACCTGATGCCAATGCCCACTCAAGCATGAGGACCACTAACCTAGACTCGTGTTTCTTAAGCATCCCTGCTGATGAGAATCACCCGGGGTTGGGGGACGTGGTGCTGGTTGAGCTGCTGGATTCCTGGTCCCACCTCAGAATCCCTAGGGAAGGGATCTGGGAAGGCATAGAAGAAACAGGTGCCCTACATCATTCTTGTCATCGGGAATGGTTGAGAAACACCCCTCCTCTTCCTCCTCTGGTCAAAGTCCTAGAACATTGTCCAGGCAGGGGCCAGTGCCGTTTTGCTCTTCCCAGAAGGGACCCTGAGTCTCTCCTTTGGGAAGTGGTTTCCCCATTTCGGAATCTCTGAGGCTTTAAGGCAAACACATCACTCTCATTCTCTCCTCACTGCTGCCTTGTCCAGAGCTCTGTGTATACATGCCTTATTTCCTCTCCTTGATTATAAGCTCCCTGGGAACCAGATAACTAGTCTTATTTAACTTATTCTCTTTTCCCCAGAACATGATAGATGTCAACACCCTTACTGCAATTCCAAAATACAAAAAGCTCCCGAAAACCAAAAGGTTTTATCACTCCTTGGGTGAGAAAACTTGTCCTGGACTAATGCGCATTTAGGTATAGTCTTTATTTATCCCACTCGGGGTGACGAATCATCCATTTGCTGCAAAATTTTAATGTATTTGATGGTTGGGTGCAGCCCCAGACTCCAGCTGGGGATGTTACATATTATATGGCATGTGCAATGTATTTCCTTTCTAAAATCTGAAAAATTCTGTCCCCAGGGCTTCTGGATAAGGGCTTATGAACCAGTAGTGTCTCTGATAATATTTGTCAGTTTCATGAAAGAATTTTCAGATTTTGATGTTGGTGAAAGTAGACACCACTGAGCTTGATGTGTTTGTTCTGGTGTCCCAAAGGAAAAGAAAATTGTCAATTCCAGGCATGACCTGGTACTTTCCATCCCTGCTGAAAGCTCTGGAAGGCTTCCTACCAGACTTTGTGACACATGGGGTTTTGATCTTCATGTCCTAAATTGAGCCCAGAGAATTGTTCTAAATTTAATGTTATTTTCTTGGTGTGTGTTTATATGTTCTCTTTGCTGATATGTTTATTCTGTTTCTTCTGCTTTTTTTTTTTTTAAGGTGAGGGTATTTGCTTAAGTTTGTTTGTTTGTTGTATGAGTAGATTATAGAGCCAGCTGAAGGGTGTCTTCGGATGTGGTCATGTGATTTCAATTCTGTGAACAATCTGTTTTTAATCTCATGTAAATTTCTAGACATTTAGAGATTGACATAATGGGTTTTTTGTTTTTTTGTGTTTTTTTTTTGGAGGTGGTATGAATCATGACTGGACTTCTTGGTGTATCTTAAAATTTGAATGCCAATCATCACTTAGTAAGGGTCTCTTGATTGGGAACTGGGCAAGAGATTCAGGGTTCTGAATCTGATTTTGTACACCACATTTTCTCTGCACCTTTGAACGTGTCTATGTTTTTGTTTTCCTTTTTCTAGAAAGACAGAGTCATTGCTTTTTTATCAGATTCTTAAGGGACTCTAAGACAAAAAAGCTTAAGAACTGACTTAAGGTTCCAGTCTTACGCTAATTTATTAGTATTTTTAAATCTTTCTAAAGAAAAAATAGAGACAAAATCATCTTAATTACTGGATAAATTGTGCCTTTATTTCTTTATGTGTCTGTGTGTATTCATTCCTGTTTGATCTTGGACTAATTAAATCCATCTAATTGATGAATAGATGGAAAATGACTGCCTCCAAAAATTAGCTTCAGTCCTTTCCTCTCTACCTCTGTCTGCTATTCATTTAAAATTTATAATCTTCGCACGTTCAAAAAGGATTTGGAATTATACTCTTCTTTCAAGACATATCAAATGCCTCCTCTTTTGTGATCTCTCTCCTGCATGCAGTCTTGCCTTTCTCTGAAACACCATGACAATCTTCAGTCATAGTGAGTTGATGCTTATTCGTGTACTTGTCTTTTCTTACTGTCGTTCTTCTCCCCTCGCCTTTCTCCAGGCATTAGGTTGTCACTTCCGTGCGAGGGTGGGAGGGCGTGGTTGGACTGACCTGTATATCACAGGCCCAGGAACTGACAATATCTTTTTCATGGTGGTGACTCAATAAATATTTGAATTAAAGTGGGGAACATCTTCGTTCCATATACTATAAAGTTAAAATCGTATTTTCAGAGTTCATAAAGTTTTTTGCATTTGAATTTTTTTTGAGTATCTTAAAACCATTGGAACATCCAAACCAACATAATGTTCTTATTTTCCAATACTGCTGAATTAGGGCCCGAATGCCTCAGAAGTAAAAACAAATTCTTATTTTCAAATATATCATAATAACTTAACATGTGAGGCAAAGGGTTGCCATATTTGGTCAGAAGTGTTCTGAGTTACGGTGCTCATGACTAGAGCTCTGAACTGTCAGAGCTGGCGAGGACGAAGGTATAGCCCAGTGTGCTCCTTGACGCCTCCAGCATTTCACTGGGATGTTTCTGGGGACCTGGGTGGGAGATGGACCAGCCCCACTCTCTGATTTAACCAGACAGCTCTGTTTTTAGTTGTTTTATACTGGAGCTCTGGAATAAGTTTAAATTTCCTGAAAGTGTCCTGCTAAAGTTAACCAAACTCTCCTCTTGGCGCTCCTTGGCCGGCCTCACTTTTACACGTGAGGACATGAGGTCCAGAGCTACGGTGTGATTGCCTCAGGTTGTGTGCTTGGGAAAGATCGGGGGGACCAAACCCAGTCTTGACTCTCCTGACTTCTAGCCCAGAATCTTCTCTTCCTACTTTGCTCTCCCACAGATTTTCCTCTACTTTTTAGGTGTTGCTAGAGGATGATAAGAAACATTGAGTGGGAGCTATGTCAGGTTCTGGGGAAACAAAGAGGGGCGAGGTATGGCATGGGAACCTGCTTTGCAGAGAGAGGTAGTTGATGGTAGCCACTGGCACCTTTATCTCCTCCTTTTATCTAAAATTGGTAGTTTTGTGTCTAAGGCCTCACATATAAAACAGCAGAGCTACATGGTGGAAGTGTTCTAACACTGGGTTATGGTGATGGCCACACAACTATATAAATGTATTAAAACTCTTCAAACTGTACAACTAAAATATGTGAATTTTATAGTATATAAATCATACATCATTAAAGCTGTTTTTTTAAAAAGACAGAGGGACACCTACCCTCCTTTAGCTTATAGGAAAACTGTGGGCATAAAACAAAATGGCCCTGTGAAACATTTTAAAGGCATGTTAGTACTTTCTTGTAAATGTTTTCTATGTCGGTTACAAGTCAATTCCATAGTCATTTACGAACCTCCTACTAGGAGGCCAGGTCTTAAGGTAGCAAGGGAAGAGTTGGGGGAAAAGGGAATGACAAAGATACATGGCAAGAAGATTTGGTGGGGGAGGCAGATTATAGTGGAGTGTTTCAGAGGAGGTTACTGGAAGTGTCCTCTTTCTTCTACTGAGTCCCTTCATGTTAGGGAACCTTCATGTGAGGGACGGCTTTGAGTGATAAATACCTACCTGACCACAAAGTAATGGTAAGCAATAGAGTTATATTAAGTCAGATAACAGGAGATCCAGAGACAGGTGCCCTGAAGTTGGTTAATTCAACAGACATCTCAACAATGTCAGGGCTTAGGGTCACCTCCCCTTTGATTTTTTTTGGCTTTCCTTTCATGGGTGAAATGTGGCTGCAACAGCACCAAACTGTGTACTATCTTCCAACAAGGATGAAACAGTGTTAAAAGCAAAAAGGCAGGGGCAACTATTTTCCTCATGTATCTTTTTTTTTTTCTGGGAACAAAATCTAACTGCCCCCCCAGCACATTTCCTCTCACGTCTCATTGGCTGGAAGTGGATCACATGCTCACGCCTCAACCAATCACCAACAAAGGGGAGAGAAATTAATATTATTTGCCTAAGAAGACGTAAATTTGCCATTTCTCTGAAGAAGACATACAGATGGCCAACAGGCACATGAAAAGATGCTCAATATCACTAATTATTAGAGAAATGCAAATCAAAACTACAATGAGGTATCACCTCACACCAGTCAGAATGGCCATCATTAAAAAGCCTACAAATAACAAATGCTGGAGAGGGTGTGCAGAAAAGGGAACCCTCCTACACTGTTGGTGGGAATGTAAATTGGTACAGCCACTATGGAGAACAGTATGGGGGTTCCTTAAAACACTAAAAATAGAGTTACCGTATGATCCTGCAATCTCACTCTTGGGCATATATCGAAGAAAACTCTTAATTCGAAAAGATACGTGTGCCCCAATGTTCATAGCAGCACTATTTACAATAGCCAAGACATGGAAGCAACCTAAATGTCCATCGACAGAGGAATGGATAAAGAAGATGTGGCACGTACATACAAGGGAATATTACTCAGCCATTAAAGAAATGAAATAATGCCATTTGCAGCAACATGGATGGACCTAGAGATTGTCATATTAAGTGAAGTAAGTGAGACAAAGACAAATATCATATGATATCACTTATATGTGGAATCTAAAAAAATGGTACAAATGAACTTATTTACAAAACAGAAATAGACTCACAGACATAGAAAACAAACTTATGGTTCTGAAAGGGGATGGTGGGGGTGGGGGAGATAAATTGGGAGTTTGGGATTAACATATACACCCTACTACATATAACATAGATAACCAACAAGGGCCTACTGTATAGCACAGGGAACTATGTTCAATATCTTGTAATAACCTATATGGGAAAAGAATCTGAAAAAGAATGTGCGTGTGTGTGTGTGTGTGTGTGTGTGTGTGTGTGTGTGTGTGTGTGTACCTGAATCACTTTGCTGTCTACCTGAAACTACCACAACATTGTAAATTAACTATACTTCAATTTTTTAAATGATTATAAAAATTATTATTTGCCTAGATGTACTTGACTCATCCCTAGGGCTGTGGGAGTGTTCCCTATTCCTGAGTATAATGGCTGAGCAAATTAGGATTCTATGAACTGGGAGGGGAATGGGGAATGGTGGCCGGGAAGTTAACCAACAATGTCTACCACACTTAATTGACTTTTTTTTTAAACATCTTTATTGGAGTATAATTTTGCTTTACAATGGTGTGTTAGTTTCTGCTTCATAACAAAGTGAATCAGTTATATATATACATATGTCCCCATATCTCTTCCCTCTTGCATCTCCCTCCCTCCCACCCTCCCTATCCCACCCCTCTAGGTGGTCACAAAGCACCGAGCTGATCTCCCTGTGCTGTGCGGCTGCTTCCCACTAGCTATCGGTTTTACATTTGGTAGTGTATATATGTCCATGCCACTCTCTGACTTCGTCCCAGCTTACCCTTCCCCCTCCCCGTGTCCTCAAGTCCATTCTCTATGTAATTGACTTTTTTTGATGGAAAGGAATAAAAACATGACTTGTTCCTCTTCTTTGTTGGCCATGGATGTCTTATCTTCTGTGTAAAACGTTTCCATGATTTTGATCCAACAAATTATTCTTAAAGCCAGGACTCTGCAGGGCAGTTCTTCAATAATTTATTTCAGTGTTGCTGTAAGTTTTGAGGTTGGGTAGTCATATTTCACTAGCACAGTCAGTAGGAAAATTGGTAAGGAGCTGTCATTATCCAATTTAAAGATGCTTAACTTTTTCCCTCCCTTTAGAACATTTGGGCCAATTCAGAGTTTGGGAGGTTTGCTGTAACGAATTTAAGAGGGATGGAACTATGTGGGCTTAGGAATATATGGGCGGATTGGTATTGCTGGGATTTAGAACTAGTGCCTCTTAGCATGAGTTAAGGAGCAAAAGGCATCAGCTTCCCAGAGTACCTAAGACAGAAGGTTTCCAGCACTAGGATAGGGGGTGTAACTGATATCTTCAAGCCATTGGACAGAAAGCAAAAGCATCTGTAAACAAAGTAAGTCCCTCTCTTTCCCTCTCCCCTTTCGTCTCTCCTCCCCTCCCTATTCTCTGTCATATCCCAACGCTAGACCACAGTGTGTCTGTGTTATAGACTTTTTATTGCATTGATTTTATATATCACTCTCTTTGATTGATGTGACATTAACCATAATAAAAAGAATCCCACATTTTAGTGATAAAAATTATTCTAGGAACACTGTAATTGATACTTATGTATATAGCTCTAGGCTGTAATCTGTCTGCAGGAACGGCCTAATCGTTGGGCAATATTTAACGCCGTTCAAAGCCATTAGGGTTGTTGACTTTGATGCAGACTAATAAATACCTGTCCAGGTAGATACTAATTCTCTTGAATTTTTCTTTCCACCTTCTGTCCTGTGTCATTAAACCTGTTCTCTAAGTCTTAGTTTCCCAAATACCTTACCAATGTTTTCAGTGTCTTCTAAACAGGTGCTTTTGTGTACATAGAGAAGGTTTTAATATCAGGTAGCCTTTCAAAAGCATATAATTCAGGGCATATTTGAATGGATTTTGAGTGGCCTTAGTGTTTTTCTCTCTTTGGTGAAAGCTGGTGCATTTCCTTGCTGATGAACAGTCGTAGGTTCCTGAGTAGGCAGGTTCCCACAGAGAGACCATGGGACATATTTGAAAAGTTCGCCCCCCTGACACGCGTGCGAAGAGCATTTGGTCAGTATTTGTTGGCCATTTGTGGTTGACACATGTTCACATACAATTCCATTGACATCTGTCTCTTAAGATGGACCGTAATGGAGCCTTTCTCATTGTTTTGAGTGCCGTGTCAGCTTTGTAACATACAGATACCCTGTTTCTGATTCAGTGATGTGTGGAAGAAGACAGGGCAAAACTTAAGCTTTTTGCTCTTTGTAGATTATGTCTACTTATGCATTCACCTGAAGAATATATAAAATGGTATGTAAATGCCACGGAGCGGCTGGGCCCATGAGCCACAACTACGGAGCCTGCACGTCTGGAGCCTGTGCTCCGCAACAAGGGAGGCCGCGATAGTGAGAGGCCCGTGCACCGCAATGAAGAGTGGCCCCCACTTGCCACAACTAGAGAAAGCCCTCACACAGAAACGAAGACCCAACACAGCCAAAAATAAATATAAAAATAAATAAATTAATTTTTTTAAAAAAGACCTAAAGAAGAAATACATGGCAAATATCTTTTAAAAAAATGGTATGTAAAATAAAGAGTATTCAAAAATACACATTTATTTTCTGAGACCAAGGAAACCTATTTTGCTGTTCTGCCTGAGAGAAGCAAAGCAGTCATTTGCTTTCATGATGTCATGTGATTTTTGAGGGAAAAATGAGAATAAATATGCATGAACCAAAAATGAGCAATCTTGGGTAGTTTTCCGAGGGTGACCCTGCTTTCTTTACGCGGTAGTTGTGTTCTTTCTGTTAAGCGTGCTTTTCTCTGAAGTTAATGTAACATATCCTCCTGGGCCAGCTCATTAGATAAAGCATTTTAAGGGTTGTGTTTTCTTTTCTTCTTACAGCCAAGGATTACTGCAAAGTAATATTTCCATATGAGGCACAGAACGACGATGAATTGACAATCAAAGAAGGAGATATAGTCACTCTCATCAATAAGGTAAACAAAGGTTCCCTCCTGCCTTCTAAACTATGAACCGCTTTGAGGTGTTGACTGGATAGTACGCGCTTATATTTTAACCCTTGAAGCAGTTAATTGTCATGATCCTGCATTCCCAAGGAAGAATCTTACATCTTTCCTCTCAATCAGGCTAAGGCAAATGTAGCCAGGTGAATGAATGAACTTGAAACTCCAGTAGATTCCGTTTGCCTTGGAGCCAGCTGCAGATTTGCATGGCCCTGTCCCAGAAGGGCTAACCCGGAAGGCGGAAGGCGGCCTGCTTGGTCAGAGAGCCCGCCCTCCACAGCAGCCCTGGCTGCAAAGCTCTGTGCCATGAGGTATCCAAGGAGGCGCTTCCAAAAGGCGAGGTCGTACATCACAGGCAGAAAAGGCTTAAAGAATGTTTACTGTACAGATCAAAGACAGGTAGCATGCCTGAGAGAAACTTGCCCGTCTTGCTGGGGCTGAGAAGCTCGGATGATTTTATTATCACTACAGGCAGTGATTTTAGGCTACGTCTGTATGAAGTGATGCAGCTTAACAGGGCCTGGACCATGTACTGTGTATGCTTGCGTGCAATGGTACTCACCAAGTGGGTGGTTGAAAGATCCATGGTTTAAGTAATTCCTGGAATATATGGCCTTTTCTCTGAAGTATAGGGTTTTTGTGATGGTTGACTACGACAAAAAGCTGAGCAGTCTTTAGGATGTATAAGGTGCTTTTAGTCTTGTATCCAGGTAAACGGCAAGCAATGTGGAATTCCCTTAGCACGGGCGTGACTGGAGGATCACGTGGCTGCCTGTGTTCATGCGGGGCTGGACAGCATTGACAGGGTGGAGGGTGCAGGGAAAGGGGAAAGAGAACAGGGGCTTAGGGTGGGAAGCAGGCCCTGGGTCCTGTTGTCTCTGGCCGTTACTGAGAGGCAAGGGACCATGGTGTTGCCCATCCCCCATTCCCCGGCCCCGAGTGTGTCCATAAGTGATTGGTAGGATTTCCCTTTATGACCTTATAATCAAGGACAGTTACCTTTAAGAAATGGCTATGGAGGTTGTGTGTTTTCAGAGCCTGAGCCATAGATGCCAGGGAATGCGTGACCCCAGAGGTTAAGGAGATTGCCAAAGGTCAGATTATTTTAGGGAGAAAGCTTGGCGCTCTCACCCTCTCCATCGAAAGTGGTGTGCTGGACAATGCTAGGGTGACTTTCTGGACTAGTACACTATTCCCTGCTTTGCTGATGGCCCCAGAACTCATCCATCTTTTCACCTGTAAAATATTCTCCCATGAACTTATTTCAGTACATCTCTGTAGGTGTTGAATGTGGCCGGAGGAAATCAGAGGAGGGGAAACGCTGCCCTTCTCGTGCTTTTCAGCTGAGGATGCAAAGCGGTTCTTTCTTTGCCACCCTTCCCCTTGTCCTGCGGGCGGGCCTCCTCCGGGATGCTTTCCTAGGCACGGTGCATTTCCTATTTTAAATCAGACCCTTAACCAAATACATGAAATGGCTGTGAAGCATGATAAAAATACTCTGATAACTGGCACAGAGACTTGGTTCTACTACCACAGGGGAAGGGGTAGAGCACTTTTCCCCGTGATGATATAGTGACCAGAGGATTAAACAGCTGCCACTCTTTGTAATGGGGGGGGCTCATTTTCCTGTTTTTGTTTGGGGGAGCACCCTCTTTTCAGTTGAAAACCGGATGTACAATAACATTTACTAAGGTTTGGGGGAAAGAAAAGCCCACCACGGATGGTCTCTTGTCTGAACACATGTATTTCTACCTTAACATCTTATATTCCAGTCCTTGTCATTTGATTATATACGATGAGAACACGTTCATTCTGATGATGTCATTCCTCCCTGCCAGGCTGACATCCAGTCCAATAAAAGGAATTGAAGTTTCTTGAAGAGCTTATTTAGTCAGAGAGGGACTCTCTCCCGGTCCTATCTACACAGTAGGGAGAAAGGAACGGGGCGGAGGTGGAAGGCTGCTTTCAGGAGTGTCCTGAGGGTTGCATCTGATTTCCCCAGTTCCACAGCTGAATGTGTTTAGAAGCAGTCTGGACCTGTGAAGCAGCTTACAGATATCACAATTACACTTGCAAAGCGAGCACTTGGCACCCTCCCTGTCCCCTTGGTCCCTTGTCCTGGCTCGCACACTAATTGTGCTGCTCGGGCCAGAGCGCCCGGGTGGCTCATCTTGGCACTTGCTCCTCCTGGTCTCACCCTGCCCCCACCCCCAAGCCCAGCAGCGCCAGCCCCCGAGGATCCTGCCTTCCTGCCTCCCTGCCACTTCTGTCCCTGGCAGAGCCAGGCCCTGGTCTGCACCTCCAGGGCCTCATCCCTCCTCCTTTCTCCAGCACCTTCCACAGAGCATGCTCCACAGGAGAGCCCTGGGCTGACCAATGGAGGGATGCTTTCCCCAGCTCCAGTTTCCACCTGCTGCATCCCTATCGCCCTAGCCCCTGCCTTTTAACATCCCATAACAGCCTCTGCTCGTGTAACCTCTCTGTTCCAGCGAAGGGCTTTGGTAACTTTCTCTCCTTCATTGTAAGATTGGGCTAGATATCCGGCCACGTGGTCTGGCCACAGACCCTAAAGCCGACCTCACAGGGCAGCCGTGAGGATGTACTAAGATGCTGTGTATAAGTGCCTCTCGCAGGGAGGGGTCCATCACTGGTACCTGTAATCCTAGGAATTGTCAGTTCATCTCCGCTCTTTCTCTGACCTCAGAAATGGGAATGCAGGGGCTCTTGTGGCTGGGCCCAGTCTATAGCTGGGGCTGGAATGCTGTGATATCAAGTAGGTAACAGTGGTAAAAAATATATATACCTAAAATAGGTAAGAATTTGCAGTGGGTAAGAATTCACAATGGGTGAGATTTCAGCAAGAATTTGGAAAGAAAACATGCCATAAATATTTTGCCTGCTGAGGGTGGGAAGGATGGAATCTGAGTCTGTCAAACCCTGCTTTATAGAAAAGTCTTACTCTTGCTCTGAGTGTAGGTATCGCCCAGAAGTTCATTTAGATGACTGTGTGCTTTTCCTATTGCAGAGTGAATAGTTTCGCCACAATTTGTTTAATATGCACTTTGATATGCCTCTTTATTGTATTATGAGTTGAGATGAAATAGCTCTTCTCTAAATTTGATGGCTTTTGCTGTAGACGTTCTTGATTTACCCCCAAATTCTGGTGGTGGTTTCATTTTATAATCATTTAAGGTGGTTTCCCTTTGCCCTGCTTCTGTGAGCTGTGGCAGGAGTCATAGGGCAGACGTTGCCCTCATTGTTAGCCCTAGATTGTCACTTCATATAGCTTTCTAGAAAATGAGTCATACACCTTTAGTGGGTGCCTATACGCCCTCCTCGGTTCCTGAAATAATGCACAAAGGCCCGAACTATTTGTGTGTGTCCCTGGAAACTAGGATGAAATGTGGCAACCCGAATGGTTTCTTTTTTAGTTTATTTATAAAATAGAATTCTTGTGGATTTGGGAACATGTCCACGGGTACAGAACACACCTGTGTTTAGCTTTTATTTCCAGTCACTCAAAAATAGCTCCTTAAAAAAATTAAAATAGCTCCTTCGTCTGTGTTCCTGCCACCCCCATCCCTGCCTTCCTGATTTGTGCTCAGAGCGTGGTTGAAAGGGTTCAGAAGCCTCTGGGTCTCGTTTCCAACCTGAGAAGCTCCCTGGAGAAGGGGTCAGGCGAGGCTCTACTGTGAAGCATGCGCCTTGCCCTGACCACTGCCGCTTGGGGCAGAGCGAGCCCAGCTGTGCAGAGGGACGATGTCCCTGCCCTTGGCCAACAGCCTCCTGGCCTCAGAGCAATGGCCCTTTCCTCCCAGCCCCCGGTAACCTAGGAGGAAGGGCTTCTCACGTGACCCCTCTGTAAACAAAGATCTTCGGGTATTTCTTATCAGAAGGCTCCCCTGAGTGGCTGTGTCTTTGACCCGTTACAAAGCAAACAGAAACCCCCTTTCTTCATGGTTATAAAGTCTATTTGACAACATCAAGGTAAACACAGAGAAAGGTAATGTTATTGACTAAAGTCACGGTGTGGTGGAGTCGGAAGGAAGGAGAAGGGGACAGCATTGATGTTCGGGGGAGAAAACCGATATATGCGCCTCTCAAGAAAGAGGGAACCCAGTGGAGTAGCTAAAGGTAGACGGTCACCACTACGAAAAAATACCAACTAGGAATTTCGCCTTTTCTTGGGGATGTATCAAACCAGGGACCCCAAATGTCTGAGCTAGACCTGCTGCTGTGAGGGCAGAGTTAGGACTGATTCTAACTCACCAGCTTCCTCCAGCTCTCCCTCAACGTGTTTTCCTCCCTCCTTTCCCAGACAGTGGTTGAGCATTTAACTTAATAGTAATAGCTCCGGGCTTCCCTGGTGGCGCAGTGGTTAAGAATCCGCCTGCCAGTGGAGGGGACACGGGTTCGAGCCCTGGTGCCGGAAGATCCCACATGCCGCGGAGCAACTAAGCCCATGCGCCACAACTACTGAGCCTGTGCTCTAGAGCCCGCAAGCCACAACTACTGAGCCCGCGAGCCACAACTACTGAGCCCGCGCGCCTAGAGCCCGCGCTCTGCAACAAGAGAAGCTACTGCAATGAGAAGCCCGCGCACCACAACAAAGACCCAACGCAGCCAAAAATAAATAAATTAAATAAAATAAACTTAAAAAAAAATCTGAATCATGAACAAAAAATAGTAATAGCTCCTGCAGGACCAGAGCTTCCCAGCGCAGGACCCTTCTGGGCAACTGGCAGCAAGAGTCCGGGACCCCTCAGCACCCCACCTTTTCATGCATGCTCACAGCAGCCCTGGGAGCTAGGCGGGACCATGGTGTTCTGTCCAGATGGCAAAGGAGGAAGAGGCCCAGAGCACGGAAGTGACTTTCCCAAGGGCCTCACAGTAATCAGTGGCCGAGCCAGGGCAGGGTCTCCTGACCCTGAACGTGGGAGCTGGCAGGGCGGGATTGCTCTGTTTCCTGTGGGGCTGTGGATGTTTGCGGTAGGTGCGGCTCAGTCACTCCCTGAGGTGACTCTTGTCTACTTATTGACTCACGCTCTGTTACCAGGTATATCTAGGGCAGGTGCCTGTGCAATTTTCTTTTTAAATTAATGACATTATCATTATTTTATTAGGAAAACAGTATTACCACGCCATTCCCCCATCCATCTGTTTCCGACATTTTTGTGTCCATGTCTCTGACCTCGTAGGGTCAGGAGCATGCAGGACTTTCTGATTCCATTGTCACATCTACAGAAATGGATTGGTAGTGCAGAGGACATGACGAGCTCAGCTCAGGGCTAACGTTGCTTCTTTTTGGGCCTAAAGCCCTCCTCTCCCACTTCTTTCTTCCCACGCCCACAGCCTACTTTGCTTTCCTCTGTTCTTCCGGACCCAGGTTAGTTTTCTGCTTGCTGTCACCATTGAAAGAGGGGTGGGGGGAGAGGGAGAGAGGCGGGGGAGGGGGAGGGGGGAAAGAACAGAAAGAAAGAAAAGGCATCCCTAGCTCCTTCCTAAGTCATTCTGTGATGATATGTTCTTTTGTTTGTTCTAATGTTTATTTTCCCGTCCTGCCTCCCTCCCATTAATTTATTAATTGAAACATTTATTCACGAGAAAAATGTTTCCAGACTTCCTTGCTTCTCTCCCCACAGGAAAGTGGCTTTAGAAATCTCATGAAGGGTTCTCAGCTTGGTATAAGAAAGCCGATCAACTGTGTAGATTGCTGGCCTTGACCCTTTCTCTCTCAACTGCTGAAGCTTTTAGCAGAGCTAAAGTGTAGGATTAAATGTGGTTTCAGGGATGAGGAGTAAATTAGCAGGTGTCACCCTGAAAGTGATGACACACTGACAGAGCCATTAGAAGGACATGTTTTATGAGTGAATGAAGAAGTTTAAGTGTAGGTCTGGGATCATCTGGGTTTACACACATTTGAAAAATGTCAGCGTTCAGCAGATGAGTCATTTATGTCATAGGATGTATTTCTTGCAGTATAGCCCGTCTTGTTAGACTGCATATGTCCCTACTGGGGACAGCAGTCACAATATATCTCCTCCTCAGAGCATTAGAAATCCCAAGGAATACAGTTTGTTGCTGTTTTGTCTTCCTCTTTAAAGTAACCTGGACACCAGGACCGATGGGAAGATTCCTGACACCAGAAACACATTTGATCAAAACTCTTTCTCCTGGGACTTCCCTGGTGGTCCAGTGGTTAAGACTCCACCTTCCAATGCAGGGGTTGTGGGTTCCATCCCTGGTCAGGGAGCTAAGATCCCACATGCCTTCGGGGCCAAAAAACCAAAACAGAAAACAGAAGCACTATTGTAACAAATTCAGTAAAGACTTTAAAAATGGTCCACATCAAAAAATCTTTTTAAAAAACACAAAAAACCCAAACTCTTCCTCCTGAGCGTGTTTACCATCACATAGACACAGTTTTTAAATTAGATGAGGTTGGTGAAAGTAGGACTTGGCGGTGGGAGAACACTTCGCTTTAGTTTACCAGTAGACAGTCAAAACAGTGCCACCCAGAAATTTTGATGATTGTAGATTTCTCATAGACAGATGAGTTCGCAGTTGATGCAGATTCTCAACTTTACATGCCTCCTCAAATTATATAAAACTGTCTAAAGGGACCCTGTGTTCGTTCAGCCTAATTGTAATCTCTCTCCCAAGTGCTGTGCTTTAGTAGCAGGACATTAGTAATCCTTGCTACAGCATCCTGGGATGTTTTTCTCCTGCAACACACAGAAAACTCTGCAGGTGTCTTAAGGATTTAGAGAAACACTTTCTGTTTTCTCTCTTCACTCTTTCTATTTCTATTACTCTGAGAGGGCTGTTGTGAGGATTAAGTGAGACGTTGTGGCTGAAAGTGCTTTAGAAATTAAAAATTACAGCTATTGCTGTGATAAGTTATGATCGGAAGAAGAAAAGACAAATGCCCATTGACTGGGAGTTCTCTCTTGGTATATTGAACTCTCCTGAAATTAAGGTCAGTAGTTTCCCTGAAATGCCCCTGTATTATTTATTTTAACTTTTCTTAGGATGAAAGTAATTTATTATATTCAGTAGTTGTGTAGCCCCTGTCTTCTTAAAGTATCTCAAAGGTCTTACATTCACATTTGCATTTTATTAAAATATACTTTTCTGAGATGGCATGGGATGCACTTTTAAGTAATACTTTAAAATTAAGTAAGTAAAACTTACTCTTAGAGAATGAGAACAAAACAGATAAATACGAAGGAAAGTCAGAATCACCTGTGACTGCGTCACCGTCAGATACCTCTCTTAATATTTGAGCTGTGTTCTCCCAGACTTTATACACACACAGAGACACACACACACAATTACAGTTAAAAATAAAAATAAGGTCATATCATATACACTCTTTTGTTTACCCCCTTTGCCCCCAATATATCTTGCCTATCTTTGGCAGCACGGTTAAATGGTTCCTTAGCATCCCAATGTATGGAGTACCACGATCCTCTTTTATATTTGGCTTGTTTCTGGTTTTTCCCTATTTTACACCATGTTGCATGTAGTCATCACCTTGTTTGTAGATCTTCATGAACGTAATTATTTCTGCCACTTTCTGCTACTTGTGTAACCTTGGGCGGGCTGCTCATTCTCTCTGTGCCTTAGTTTGTTTCCACATCTGTGAAATGGGGATGATAACAGTACCTACCTCCTGGTGTTGTAAAGATTAAGTGAGTTAAAGGAGATAAAGCACTTGGAATGCCTGGCTCCTAGTAAGTTCTGTATAAATGTCAGCAGTTGTTATTATTTCCTGATGATCAATTGCTAAATGTATTGATGCCTCAGTGCCTTTTAAAGGCATTTAAGTGATGTTCTGAAAGATTGTGCCAATTTAGTCTCCCCCCAGGAGCCTATGAGAATGTTTCCCTATCCTTGTCATGCCTGGATATTATCATTCTTTCTAATCTCTGCTAATCTGATAGGCATTTGCATTTTTTTAAATGATTACTCAGGTTGAAAATGTTATGTGTCATTTTCCAATTGATTTTTATAAAAATACTTTATATTCATGACATTAACCTGTCATCTTTCACATTACAAATGTTTTTTCTCAGTTTATGACTCATAGAGATATTTAAGAAAATATCATTAAAAGTAAATACCTTTTAGACTTAAAATTTCCCCATTTTATAGTTAACTACATGGTGCAGTAAAATTCATCCTTTTAAGAATAGTTTTACTTAAGGCTTTTATATTTTAGTCCTAGTTCGAAAGGGTAGCTGGCTATTAAATGCATTCCTTTTCTGCCTTCCTCAGGGCTTTCAGAGTTTCTATTTAAAGCTTCTGTCCTTACAGTATTTTCTTTATAGCGGCATTCAGAGAACCCCCGAGATTTGGCGTGGATAAGGATCCTCATATCCTAGACCAGGGCTTCACAAACTTTCTCTGGAAAGGGTCAGAGAGAAAATATTTTATATTTTATGGACTATACAGTATCTATCTCAACTATACAAAAGCAGTCATAGGTGTAAATGAATGGGTGTGGCTGAGTTCCAATAAAGCTTTATTTATGGACACTTAAATTTGAATTTCCTGTAATTTTCATATTCTTTGAAATACTATTCTTTTGATTTTTAAAAACCATTTGAAAATGTAAAAACTATTCTTAGCTTGAGGTCTGTACAAAAATAGGTAGCAGGCCAGATTTAACCCATGGGATGTAGTTTGCTAGCCCTTGAAATAGAATGTCTAGAAACAGACCCATGAAAATATAGGCAATTAATTTTCAACAGAGGTGCAAAGAAGATTTAAGAAAGAAAGGATAATCTTTTCAAGAAATGGTGCTGGTACAATTGAACATACCTAGACAAAAAAAAAAAAAAAAAAAGCCCTAACCTAATCTAACACATTATGCAAAAATTAACTCAAAATGGACCACAGATCTGCATAGAGAAGATAAGACATTAAAAAGTTATTTATGAAAACAGGGCTTCCCTGGTGGCGCAGTGGTTGAGAGTCTGCCTGCCGATACAGGGGACATGGGTTCGTGCCCCGGTCCGGGAAGATCCCACATGGCCACTGAGCCTGCGCATCCGGAGCCGGTGCTCCGCCACGGGAGAGGCCACAACAGTGAGAGGCCCGCGTACCGCAAAAAAAAAAGTTACTATGAAAACATAGGAGAAGAGAGTTGTTATACAATCCATGAAAGAGAGAACTGCTGCAGTGGACTCTGGCAAAATTAAAAACTTTGCTCTGCAAAGATACTATTGAGAGAATGTTGTTTGTTGGTTGGTCTCTTTTTCTTACAAGGTCATCTGAGCCCCAGTGTTTAGTAAATAATTGCTTGATACGTAATTGCATGAATTTCAAGGACCTTGGTTTTGTTCTGAGTCTTCCTGGGAATATACTTTGTAAGACAAGACCATGAATCTCCCATAGCAGAGCCGTCCCCTGCACCCCACCTCTGTACCCCTGTGCCACTTTCTCCCCAGGGTGGCGAACGAGTGCAGCCATATTCCACTAGTCAGGCCTGGACTTAGATGAGCTGCCTGAGAACTGAGATTTGACCTGGGAATTATATTTTTTCACTCACTGCACAGGCCTAGAAGCTAAATTTGCTGTGTATAGAGAAAAAGACTCCAAACAAATTTTCATGCCAAGGAATAAGCTTTCCTAAAAGAAAGACTTAAAAGAAATGTAGATTTGTCTCGTAAGAAAGGGAGATGGAAGGCAAGAATTCACCAATAGCTGCTGCAGCTGGCTTGGATGTTCTTGACCTTCATAATGATCATGGCTATGCCCTTCACTTTTTATTCCTTCCTGATGCTTATTTGGGAAATGAAGATTCCTCCGCCCTCACCCTAACAGCCTTCTTTGTATCTCTTAGAGGTGGTGCAGGAGCTAAGAACAGCTCTTAAAACATAATGAAAGATGCTTTATCAATGCTACTGTGTTTGTAATGAAGCAAAATGATTTTGTATTATATCTACTATCCTTTTAATGGAAGAAAGGCATGTATTTGGATGCAGAATCAATATATTTCCCTAAACATAAATGAAAATGAAATCTCAGCTGTAGGATGGACAGCCTTGAGAGGTAAATTATGCCATTAGCCATAAGCTTTGGATGAGCTGAAGGCGCCATTAGAAACAGCTTCTAATATTTAGCATTAAGTGGTCCTTGCAGTGTAAATGACGTAACAAGTAGAAAATGAGAAGTTTCTATGAAAACATATTGTTACATAATTTCACATGCTTGATTATATTCAAATGGACAAAAAAGTGCAAAAGTGCCAACTTGATGATTTGCATTTGGTGTTTGACTTGTCCACCTGCCCTAATGTCTCTGGTCATTCTTAAAGCCAGATTATAAGTACCCAGGAAAGGCCCTCCCTGCAAACATCTCCTTTTCACATGATTACTGATTTTTGAAGTAGAATTTAAGGGGGTAGAAAGTCTTTCATTCTACTATTAGGAAAAAAAAAAGGCTAAAAGCATAAACATTTCCTAAGACTTAGGACTGTATAAGCTGCAAATGAAATAACGAAATCAGTAAGCAGTTCTTATATACACATTGTGACAAACCGTACGGCCATGTCCCACAACTCCAGGACATGCCCAGTGTGAATGATGACCCTGGAGTTGGGCCAATATGGCAGCATCTGTTGGGTGCTGTTCTCTGAAGAGGCTCCGGATAGAAACATCTTTTTCTAAGAGGGAAACAGTCTATGAGCCCGGAGGCCTTTGGGGCTTCCGCTCTGGGTTGTCTCCTATTAAAGTCCCCTCAGGCCTCCCTGATTCCTGTCTGCCTGCCTCTCAAGATGCCTGTGAAAGCTCTGTTCTCTTTCGGGGGACTGAGATTGGGTTTCAACTTTTTTCTCATTTCTTAGTGACATCTGGACTCAAACGTTACTTCTGTAGCATTTCCTAACCCCTGTGCTCTGAGTGGGTTCTAGGAGCATAGGACAGTGATCCCCTCAACTCTCCTGGGTGGGTGGGAAGGGCCTTAGGTGGGTGGAAGAACCCCCACCCCCTCCCAGTTGATGATGTCCAACAACATCAGGCCTCCAGCAGCATGTCATCAAAATATTATCATTTTATAGGGGTGCCATTATCTGGAAAAGGTTGGGTGGCACTACCTTACTGCATTGTATTTAACTTTTCCATATAAAGATGTTTAACGGTAACTCTGCTTTTCCTTAGGGAATATTCCGCCTTCCTTGTTAGAGAAGAGTGTATATGACTAGCAAAGGAAACTCCAGGATAATTAAAATCCCTTGTATGTGTCTTCATTTCAGAAATTCTTTCTCTAGGACCTCTTTTGGGAATTAGACCTTGAAATAGCTCAGACTTTTAAAGATAGAGCTTAAAGTTCTATTCTATCTAGAATAGAATAAAATAAATTCAGTCTAATTAAAGAAACAGTCTTTTAAGGTGAGAATATAACTCCTGGTTGCAGCCATGATGGAGTAAAGAGCATTAGATTTAACCTCCTGCCATAGACAACTTTAAAATTGGACAAAATACATGAACCAGCTGTTTTGAGGCATTGGACAATGCACAGCACAGGGATGTGATCCTTGAGAGAAGGGAAGCATAAAGTGAGTTCCCTGTCAACCCTGGCTTTTTGCCTGGGGGCACTTTCTACATTGCAGCACAGGGCACTGGAGCCTAAACAGAGAGCAGAAGACTCATTGGATTGAATCAACGGAGACTATAACTCACGGCTGCCGAGGTGGATGGAATTTTCAGGGCAGGGAATTGCAGAGGAGCACGAGCTGTGCAAAGAAAGAGCTCCAAAAGTCTATCTATAAGGGTCCCTTGAGTCTTTGGCCACAGCACAAGGCTGTGCATCAGTAAGGCAAGACTCCACAAGACCTGGCCGAAAGTAAGTTGGGGGAGGAGGGTGTGTGGGTGGGCTGTGAGCTGAGTGGATATCCCAGAGGTCACCAGTGATAGGAGATGTTGGAGTTCTGGCCAAGCAGAATGGAAAAACTTTGTTGAACACACTTGGCATCCAATTGACAACTCAGAAAAGTTAGCCATAGGAATAGCGCTACCCTAGACCCACCCTAAATGAAGCGCAAAACCAAGCCTTGACAGGTCAAGCTGACCTGCAAGTAACATGCCCACCGTAAGGAAACTCCACACTCTTGCAAGGAAAACAACAAAATTCAGTCCTTCAACAACGTAGCGTGCAGTGCATGGCTGTTGAGAACATGCAGTCACACGTTACCAGATGTACGAAGAAGCAGGAAACTGTGAGGTATGGTATGGGTAGCTTGTAAAAGGCATGTGGTCATTTCTGAATACAGTGTTCAGGCATCACGACATGCTTTAATCAATATCGACATAACTAAAAGGAAGCTTGATTACGGCTTTTTGTGTGTTACTCATCCAGTTTTTTTGTTACCAGTTATACAATATGTAAAATGAAAAAGTCAGCAGTTAGTATAGCAAAGCCTGTAAGTTGTTGCCCAATAAAAAGTCAGGATTTTTTTTACAAGTAGACAATCTCTTTGAGGTCATGACTTCCCAGTATCACAGAACAGTGAATGACTGCCTAAACCTCACCTATCCCAGATGTTGATATTTGGAATGTGACATCTTCTTGAGTGGGCTTGTCCCTGGGACGGTCTCCTCGGCTTCCCCCATTAACCGTGGTCTGCCAGGCATTTCTTCTACCCTGAGAGAGAACCCGTGGTTCTCTTTTTCTCCTGTTACCTCATAAACTGTGATGTTGACGAGCCTGCTAGAGTAACTGCCTTATGGGATGCTGGAAGTTCTGAGCAGAAATCCCAGCCATGCAGAATGATCGCATCTCTTCGGGAGGTGTTAACGAGCAGCGGTAGAACTGAGTGCTCATGGGCTTCGGCTTCCATGGAGCTTCCTCTCAACAGTCCCCCTGAAGCTCCATGCAGAAGGTGTTTATTAGTAAATATTAAACAGCACTTTTCATACTGTTCGTGGGATGTTGAGGGTGTGAGACCCGCCTCGGGGCACTCAGAGGCTCACTTGACAGCCATACCGAGGTCAAATAACACTCACTTTCTCCTCTAGTGATATTTCAGTCATCAGAGAAGGTCGTGAAAACAACCATGCTGGATGATTTCTGGGAAATCGGTACTAGGGAGTGTGGGGACAGCTGACCACCAGGGGAAGTGACCAAGCAGAGTGCTTTTCTTTTTCAAGAGGACCAGGTGGTGAACCCATCATTTGGGGGTTTGCTGTGGCGATTTCTGAGCTATACGTTCCTGTCCAAACTCGAACAGGGCACTTATGATGTCTTAGAAAATGTGACCTACCTTTTCAAGGTACTTTTTAAGTTGTTACCACAAATATGAACAAATATTCAGTACAGACCAACCGGTAAGCCTGATTGAATAGATGAAGCTTTCTTATATAGCTAATCTAGACCTGCCTCTTCCTCGTTCAACTTGACGTCACTTCGGATGTTTGGAAATTGTGGGAAGTAGATTAGTATTGTGGGGGCAGATTGGGCCATCCATCTATTCATCCATTCAGCCAACGTGTATTCATAATCAATATTTTCCAGGCACTGTGCTAGGTATTTGGTGGATACAGAGATATAAATAAAAGATCCTTTGTTTTCAAGGAGCTTACCATTTTTGAGAACCTTTCTACTCAAAGTGTGGTCCAGTAGCATTGACATCACCTGGGAACCTGTTAGAAATGCTGAATCTCTGACCAGCCCCAGACCTAGTGAATCCGAATTGTCATTTTCACCTGATCTCCCGTGGTGTGTCTGCAGGAGAAAGAAACAGGACTAGTATTGCAATGGAGCTTATTACTGATTCATCCATCTTGTTCCTGGATGAGCCCACAACTGGCTTAGATTCAAGCACAGCAAATGCTGTCCTTTTGCTTCTGAAGAGAATGTCTAAATAAGGACAGACAGTCATTTTCTCCATTCATCAGCCTCGTTATTCCATCTTCAAGTTCTTTGATAGCCTTACCTTGTTGGCCTCAGAAAGATTAATGTTCCACGGGCCTGCTCAGGAGGCCTTGGGTTACTTTCCATCCACTGGTTACCACTGTGAGCTCTATAATAACCCTGCAGACTTCTTCCTGGACGTCATTAATGGAGACTCCTGTGCTGTGGTGTTAAACAGAGAAGACACAGATGGTGAAGCCAGGGAGACTGAAGAGCCTTCCAAGAAAGATACTCCGCTCATAGGAAAATTAACTGAGTTTTATGCCAACTCCTCCTTCTTCAAGGAGACAAAAGTTGAGTTAGATCGACTCTCAGGGGGTCAGAAGAAGAATATTTCAGTCTACAAGGAGATCACCTATGCCACCTCCTTCTGTCATCAGCTCAGATGGATTTCCAGGCGTTCATTCAAAAACTTACTGGGTGATCTCCAGGTTTCTATAGTTCAGATAATTGTAACAGTCATCCTGGGACTGGTTATAGGTGCCATTTTCTACCGTCTAAAAAATGATCCTACAGGAATGCAGAACAGAGCCGGGGTGCGCTTCTTCCTGACCACCAACCAGTGTTTCAGCAGTGTGTCGGCCGTGGAGCTCCTGGTGGTCGAGAAGAAGCTCTTCATACATGAATATATCAGTGGATACTACAGAGTGTCATCTTACTTCTTTGGAAAAGTGTTATCTGATTTACTCCCCATGAGGATGTTACCAAGTATTATATTTGCTAGTATAACATACTCCCTGTTAGGATTGAAACCACAGGTGGAGGCCTTCTTCATCATGATGTTTACCGTGATGATGGTGGCTTATTCAGCCCGTTCAATGGCGCTGGCCATAGCAGCAAGTCAGAGCGTGGTATCCATAGCAACGCTTCTCATGACCATCTCTTTTGTGTTTATGATGATATTTTCAGGGCTGTTGGTAAATCTCAGAACCGTTGTGCCTTGGCTCTCGTGGCTTCAGTACTTTAGCATTCCTCGATATGGCTTTGCGGCTTTGCAGCATAATGAATTTCTGGGACAAAACTTCTGCCCAGGACTCAGTGTAACAACAAACAGTACCTATAGCTATGCAATATGTACTGGCAAAGAATTTCTGGAAAACGAGGGCGTCACTTTCTCACCTTGGGGCCTGTGGAGGAATCACGTAGCCTTGGCACGCATGATTGTTACCTTCCTTACAGTTGCCTACCTGAAATTATTATTCCTTAAACATTTTTCCTAAATTTCTCTTTAATTTACATGATTTACCCCACCTTAAAAAGGGAGCATTCTTGATTTCAGTAAAAAAAAAAAAAGCCAGAAGTGATTCTAACTGTGCAGCCAGCTTCGAGAAGCACTGGTCTAAGATGTTGCTTTGCACTCTTGACGAAATGGAGCCCCAACTGAGGTTGCAGCTGGGTTTGCAATTTACAAGGCAAGTGGCAAGTTTGTCTTTTCTAAAGATTTAAAGTGCCTAGACGAGAGGCAGACACAGCAGAGCTCACAGGTGACTCCCTGCCGCCAGGTTGGATGACAGGGAGCGGCTCTCAGCTGACCCCCAGTGCGAGAGCTGTGTGCACTGGTGGAGTGCTTCCGCCACGTTCCCCAGGGCCTCTGTGGCAGGATGGAGGAAACTAAGGCCTGACACTGAGGTCTGGGCCGGGCTTCCCTCCTCAGACACACCCTGGGGGCTTCACATCCCTCTCCTGAGCCCTCCAAGTGTGTGAGCTGCTGCCAGGGGGTTTCACCGGAAGATGGTGCTGAGTCGCATGACAGATGTATGTGTGCTTAATTAAGACACTTTCCTGGCCTCATTATCCCTCAAGGTCTCTGGGACCAGCCCCTAGAATCACGGTAATGACGACAAACCAGCAGCAGTTGTGTTACTCTTTACACCTCAAACATCTCCTGTGTATCAAGGAACTGAGACCCAGAGTTTTTATCACTAGTGGACCACTTAAGTATCAGATGGCCCAAGTTCGCTCTCCTTCTCCTCTCTCTGAGATATCTTGGCTAACCCAAGATAGTGCAGAACTGGAGTACAGCACGCCTAAGGCTCTGTTTATTCATTCCTTAAAAGGAAAAACATTATTTGTATTTTACAAGGAAAAATATATTTTACGCTAATATCTGCCTGGCGATGAGGCATAGAGAAACCATTTTGAGGACTTAATCATAGAAGAGTGAGCATTCTATGTCAGAAGTATAATTCTTTCCATACTCTTTGACTCTTGATAAGGGCCGAGGTCTACTTTCCTCTGCTTACATGTGAATAGATCTTATTTCTAATCATCATTGTTCTGGAAACTTCCATCTACATGCTGATCTTTAACTCTTTCCCACTGCAAACTCCTGCCTCATTTAAAGGCCATCCCCTCACCTGCAAACGCTGCCCTTTCCTCATCCTTATTGGAATCTCAAAATCCACTAGGGTAGATCTTGGCATAACCATCGTGGGTTGTGCCTGTGGTATAATTATTAGTAGTGTCCCAGGTTTGGAAATAAATTATATGGTCACCCTAAAATCTTCCAGTGTTTTGCCAACACTGCGTCTCTCCTTAGTGGTCACCTACTGCCTCATTCTCCTGCCTTCACCCACCTCCTGCCATCCTCCTTGGGGACATTAACTCCATCCTGATGATGTTCTGGCCTCACAAATCATTGACTGTCCATTCTCCCCCCCGCCACCGTCACTCATGGTTGCCATCTTGCCTCACCCCTCACATCACTCTTCAGTAGAGGTTGGTTGGAATCTCCTGGGAGCCAAACATTGCCTTCACTCTAAGTGCCAGTTCTTGAATGTTCTCTTCTATGACCCCAGCTTCCCACTCTCCCTCTTCCCTTCCTTCACACTTGGTGATCCCACCCTTGACCTTTCTCATTACCTTGATTCTTGGCCTCGTTGTCTCCTTTCAGGCTGCCTGGTTTCTCTTGGTCCCACTTGCTGTTGATCCAGCCTAGGACTCCTGCCGGTGTTTCGGTGCCATGTTGATTCATTGTGTCTGCCTCTCCCATTAGGCTCTGAGCTTGGGAGCCCCATAAGGACATGATGATTTTCTTTTTCCTGCTGAATTCCTCTCCTATCCTGCATGTTTTAGGTCCTCATTAAATAAATTGCATTTGCTGTTCTTTCACACTTCTCGAAGCAGAGCCCTCATACAAATAATTCTCTCTTCATCTCTGCCGCCAAAAGCCTAGTTCTTTTGTCTGGTTTGTTGAAGATGACTTATTTTCATTTCTCATTTTGCTGTCAGAATTCTTCCTGCTTCCCTTAAATTAGCTTCTATTGCTAGGGGAAAAGAAGTCTCAGTTCTCTAAATCTCTGTCCCACTCCAGGCATCTTGACCCTGTGGCCATTTTCTGTCCTGCAGCAGACTCCCTTTCACTTTTCTTAGTATTCTGTCACGCTGTCAGTTTTCTTTCTTCAACATACTTATCTCATCCGTGAGCTTTGTATTTGTTCTTATACCAGTCAGAACAATTAGACATACTGTGTTCTATCTTCATGCTTTCCCTCTCTTACCTTGAATCACACAATGATTAGCACTGTTCATGTTTTCCTTAAAAAGCAGAACATAGATGAGCCATTCGAGCTACTCACCACTGATGGGAGGTATAATAAAGGTAATGTCACACGCACTGTTTTCCCCTGTAGGCGTGCGTAAGTTCTGAAGTTATTCTGCATATGCTTTTTTTGTTTTGTTTTGTTTATTAAAATTTTCTTTGCTGTTTTTCTCACATATGAAGCAGGAGGCTTCATTACAGTGGTTCTTGGGTTGCTGATTGCTTAAGGCTAATGGGAAGCATAGCCTTGAACCATTTAGAAAGTTTGAAAGAAAGCCTTCAAAAGAAATATAGCACTAAACAATATTTGAGTGCCTTTTATGGACATAATTCTGTATCAGATGATCTGAAATGAATGTGGAGAAAAGTCCACTCCTCACATAAGCAAACCCTTCACACATGAAAAGATTTAAGATTATTTGAAAAGCTGTTAATGATTCTCTCCTCTTTGGTACTAGATCTCATGGTTGATACCTGTTATAAAAAAAGGACCTTGTATGTTATGTGTGTGCATGTGTGCGTGTGTGTGTTTCACACAAATCTCTAAGCTCCCTGGAATTAGGGATCATGTTCTTTTGCATGTTTAATGTTTGGTGCCTACAGAATGAATTTAAATATACTTTACATATAATAGTTGTTTGTTGAATGGGACATCGTGAAATGCAAATTAACACAGTTCTGAGTGTCAGAGAAAAGGTAAAGCTTCCATTATAGTCACTTTCCTAAAGATGAGTTTCAAGTTGGGCTTTGAAGATGAGAGGGACTTGTCCAGAAAAAGAAGAGGAAAAAAAATTATGCCAGGAATTTCCTCAGAAACAGAGGCTCTGGATTGAAAGACTTAATTTCCAAGGATTAGGAGTAAAGAAATTCCACCCCCTCCTCCTTCATAAGTTTTTCTGATATCGTTGATGCCATAACAGTTTCTCAGGGATGGAAGAACGTCAGAAGTCATCAGATTCTGCCACCACCACCCATGTTCATGAGTCCCTTCTTAGGGACTACCGCTAGATTGTTTAGGGCGTGACGTGACGTGGGCAGGAACAGATACGTGCCTGGGCTCCTCATTGGCACTTTCCAGGAAAGATAAGCATTCTTTCATATTGTAAGTCTCCTGAACCTTGATTTGTCCTGAGTGCATCTGAACTTGATGCTTCAGGTGTCTTTGTCTCTTGGTGTTGGTTGCGACTAGAATTTATAGTGTGATTAAGGACTCAGGTCAGTCTATCCTTATAACAGATACCACTGGGGTAGAAGATGATGCTGAGCATTTACTTCTCACCTGAGGTGGCCCTGTGTTAACTTCCATAGAATCCTCACAGGCTGGGGTAGATGGAGGCTATCTTGTCCTGCAGTAATCCTAGTCTTGGGCTGTGGGAGATCACAGAGCTCAGGGTTAGAAAGAGTCTTCTTTGATTCCAGAAATATTTATTATATTGTGCATTGGGCTGGGGGTGTAATGGTGAACAATCCAGGTGCGTTTCTCTTTTTGCTGGAATGGATGCTCTAGCAGGGCACATAGTGAGTCACGTAAGCCAGGGCCTCCAGAGGCTTATCCCCAGGGCCTAGGCCAGCTGCACATCTGCCGCTTGAGGCCTCGTCACCCCTTCCCCAGCCCCACCGGTATTGTGGAGGGCCATGAGTGCGTCTCCGTGGGCCCTGAGCAGGAATTCCTCACTTTCCTGAGCATTTATTTTCAAAGTCCTCTGTGTTACTAGCATTTTTTGGAAAGCCTTCGCTCATTTCAGGCTTTAGCTGGAAATTGTTGACCGCAGTCTGAGAATTGGGTTTTTACTCAAGGACCTGTACTTGACAGTGGTGTGTGTGCTGTACATACACTGGGAAGGAAGAAATGCCCAAGTGAGGAGGTTTACAGCAGGACAGATGGGTCTTGGATTGGGGTGGGAGAAGTGGAGTTGGACCCAGAGGACAAATGCGAGATATATTATCAGACTAGAGCAAATCAAACTTCCAAGCAGTTGGGGATGGGGAAAAATAGAGGTGGTTCTGTGGCGTGAGGGTGAATGCCTGGGAGAGCCACGAGGCCATTAGGCTCAGCATAGAAGCTTGCAAAGGCTGAGCTCTCACTCTCTCCCTAGCACTTGGCACAGAGTAGGTGCTCAATAAACGTTTGACAAGTGAGTGAACAGAATAGGGATTATTCAAAGGGAAGCAGTTTTGATCTGGAAGAATGAAGAGATTTATTCATTCATTTAGTGAGCAAACATTAAGTTCTGTAAGGTGGGGGGGAAGGGCTCTTCATGATGACAGCTGTGCCC
Organism: Delphinus delphis; assembly: GCF_949987515.2. Classification (NCBI taxonomy): domain Eukaryota; kingdom Metazoa; phylum Chordata; class Mammalia; order Artiodactyla; family Delphinidae; genus Delphinus; species Delphinus delphis. Next base: position 109,873,543 of record NC_082704.1, read on the forward strand.
CATCAGCACGGAAAGGAGAGGGTACATTAATGAGCTTGCATACACTGTGAGTTTTCTTGCCCTTGCCTGCCTGTCGCAAAGCCCTCCTTAATTTCGACAAGCTTTGTGACAGGCTAATCAGAGAGAACATTTGTGCGTGTGATGTTTTCTAACCCACGTTTTCAGTTAATGAAATAATTTTATTTCAGGAAAATTAAAATGAAGAAAATACATATCCTCCTATCCTTAAGGGAAAAACAGAAGATCTTATTGATCTTAAGGCATCTACAGGCAACACTGGGTTTTGAATCCCAGCGGACAGCTCTAGCGCACTTAAGCTTTTGTTCTCCCATCCGACTTTGGGGTTTGTGCTGATTTAGTCTTAGAAACCGTTGATAGCAGCCTCAAGGAAAGCTCCTCGATCTCTCTAGAAAGGGTGTCAGAGCTCCCTGTAGGGTGCTTACCCCATTTCTCACTCTGCTCTCCTGTTTCCTAGGACTGCATCGACGTAGGCTGGTGGGAAGGAGAGCTCAATGGCAGACGCGGAGTGTTCCCCGACAACTTCGTGAAGTTACTTCCTCCGGACTTTGAAAAGGAGGGGAATGTAAGTCTCTGTGGCTTGGATCTCAGTGCTCTGCCTGCTGTCAGAATTGTGGCTTCCATGACGGGGCTGGGGATGTGGGGTGGGGAAGTTTATTGTTGAAGAGCCCTGGCATTTTAGTTTCTTTGTTTTTTTTTTCTTAATCAATTTATTTTATTTTATTTATTTTTGGCTGCGTTGGGTCTTCGTTGCTGCACGCGGGCTTTCTCTAGTTGCGGTGAGCGGGGGCTACTCTTCATTGCGGTGCGCGGGCTTCTCCCTGAGGTGGCTTCTCTTGTTGCGGAGCTCAGGCTCTAGGCATGTGGGCTCAGTAGTTGTGGCTCGTGGGCTCTAGAGCGCAGGCTCAGTAGTTGTGGCGCACGGGCTTAGTTGCTCCACAGCATGTGGGATCTTCCCGGACCAGGGCTCGAACCTGTGTCCCCTGCAGTGGCAGGTGGATTCTTAACCACTGCGCCCCCAGGGAAACCCCAGCATTTTAGTTTGATGGACCCGGGTTCTGAGCCCTCGGCTGCTCCATACCTGATATGTGTGAACAAGTCCGTTAACTTCCACAAGCCCCAGTTTCCTCATCAGTGCGCCTTATTCTAAGGGTTGTCGTGTGACTAAACAAGGTAATGTGGGTAAAGCACTTGGTGCAGTACCTGGAACGTCTAAGCACCCAAATAGACAGCAAGAACCATTAGGTGCTCCATTAGTAAGTGGATGGCCTGCATCCTGCATAGCATGTCCTTGGGGGTAAAGTGGCCAATATTGTGGAAGTGGCTGAAAAGCACGTTGTTAAGCTGAGGATACAGGGTGAGGCCTACTAAGCTTCCTAACTCTGTGTGGTGTGTGTGTGTGTGGTGTGTGTGTATGTGGACATGAATACACATGCATGCCCGTGTGTGTGTGTGTGTGTGTGTGTGTGTGTATACACACCTCTGATCTGTGCTTTCTTTCTTTGTGGGAACCCATTTTACAACGCTGTGGTTTAAATGAGCCAGTCCATCTTTGTTCGCCTCACTCCAGGCGTGTTGTTTCTCTGATGACAATGTAACAAAAAATGTTGAAAAGTTAGAAGCACTTTACATTCTAAGGGGGCAGCAGTTTGGTCTTTTCCAGCCAGTTCTACACCTCAGGGCTCTTTGGTCAGGCTTTCATGTGACTTCTGCCCACCTTTCCCAGCCTGCATTCTGTTCCTGCCCATGGGGGCTCTATTACTGGACCATGAACCTTGACCCATCACCATTCCCATGGAGCTGAGGTTCGGGAAAGGTAACTACAGTACTGGTGGATTGGTTGCCAAGGATACTAAACAGCATTGATGGTGTATGCACTGCTTAGATGAATGCATATGATTGTTCAAGGAGCCAGATGGTGTAGGTTCCCACCAAGATTATGGCCTGTAGGTTGGTTTGAAGCCAAGGGCCACACCTTTTAGGCTTTTTGATAGCTTTCTTTCTTGTATTGTTTAGCTGAAGGATGCTCTGTTCCACATCTGTTATTCTCTCTAGGAATTAAGTTTGAGGTTCAGAGAATCTATATTCTGCTTCCCAGTGTTTTCTAGACCATTGAGACTTACTGCTGGTCCGTGGGCCACACTTTATCAGCATCACCTGAAGCTTGTTAGAAATGCTCTGACCCCACCCTAGACCTGGTGCCTCAGAACCTGCATTTTATCAAGATCCTCAGGTGATCTGTTTACACATTACAGTTTGGGAAGCTCTAGTGTAGATACAGGTATCTGTCTAAGTGATGACAACCCCACCTTCTAGTTTCCAGCCATATTTTCGGAGGAGAATAAATCCACAGAACAGAGAAGGGCTCACCATTCAGTAAAGACATGTTCCACCAAGCAAAATCATTTGACCCATTTTTGTTGATAATGATTGCCGTGGTGGGTTATCAGCTGACAGAATTCATCCTCGAGAAAAACAGACGCTAGCACTTAGTAATGACTATATAGTAAATGTTTAAAACAGTAAGACACAGGAATGAGGTTTGGCAAACATTTATGGAGTGCGGTGGTTGTGACTCTAGGCCGCGGCATTGAATAGACTTGGACTTGAATCCTGGCCCTGTCACTTAGCTGTTCTGTTCAAGGTCAACTCATTGAATGTTTCCTCAGTACACTCAGCCCTCGGTATCTGCGGGTTCTGCATCTGTGGATTCAGTCAACCTTGAGTCAAAAATACTAAAAAATATATTTCAGGAAGTTCGTGAAAGTAAAACTTGAATTTCTTGAATTTGCTGTGCAATGACAACTATTAACATAGCATTTACATTGTATTTGCAACCATTTATATAGCATTGACTTTGTATTAGATATTATAAGTAATCTAGAGATGACTTAAAGTATAGGGGAGGATGTGCATAGGTTATATGCAAATACTTGCCCATTTTATATGAGGGACTTGAACTTCTGTGGAATTTGCTGTCTGCGGGGGGGTACTGGAAGCAATCTCCCACAAATACTGAGTAACGACTGTGTCCTCATCTGTAAAATTGCAAGAATAATCATACCTACCTTGTTAAACTGTTGAGAAGATTGACTGAGATGATGCATATGAATTCCTTAGCACAGCGCCTGGTCCTTTGCAAACGCCCCATACGTGTTAACTATTCTGGTCTTTGTAATAATGACTATTAGCACAAGTTTTAGCTGGAAGGCTCCAGCTAAAACATTCAGTAATGATAGAAATCTGACTGTAGTTCATCAGATCAGCACGGAGTTACCTTGGTGAGCTTCCCTGGGGATCCAGATGCATCTAAGAACTTTGATGAATAGCCTTTAAAAAGAAATCTAGTGCCTTATAATATATATTTGCAGAGACAAGCAAGTCCAGGATAGCATAACCTTCACGTCATTTTGCATATTTGGGAGGGGGAAGATCTGCTGCCTGACAGTGATGTTTTATGTTTATTCATTCATTCACTTTGTATCTGTTGGGTCCCTTCTTTGGGCTGGCTGCTGTGCTGGTTGATGGGAAGTGAAGAGGACACACATGGTCGCTGTCCTTGTGGGCTTAGTGTTGGGCAGCAGGGGGCCACCCAGACTACCCGCTTCACCCTTCTCCCTCATCTTTGCGAGCCTGGGAAAAGGTGTTCACATCCAAAGCATTTGGATACCAAGACCTTCATGGTGATGCCTCTCCCTTCAGCCAAGGCATCTTAAGAAGCTCGCCCTCCTGCCAGACATTTGCCGCCTCCTTGGTCCTGATGGAAGTAGTATGATTTTGAAGGCTGAGGTAAATCTGGATAATTCTTTCCGCAAATGGGCAAAGCCTGTGGTTGCCTACGTTGTAGCGCCCTGCCTTCTAGTCCCCAGCCATATTTCAGGGGGCAATAAATTCACTCAAGTGAGAGAGACTCCATGGCATACTTTTCTAGAAGCTCTGCTCTGTTACATAAGGTATTACAGGAGGACTCCTGCTAAGAGAGTGACGTTGTCAGTGATGAGCGGACTCGTCTTGGTTTGCTCAGAGGCATGCATGCTCTTTGGGGCCCGTGGGCATCTTTCCCACCCCAGACAAGCAACCACCATCTCTTTGATAGGTCTTTTAACCTTGTTCCTAAGAAGCAGAAAACTCAGTTTTAGGGAAACAGTAGTTATACCTGTCAGACAAAGTAATACCTAGAGCTGAGAAGCAATTGTATAATGTGACGTTTAGCTTTTAGCAGATTCAAAGTATTATATCCTTTTCGTCCCCTCTGGCCTATAAAACCCGCCAACCAGCTTTGCATTGGTTGTTACACCAGCCTTTAGAACTGCACCTGGAGTGTTGGTGAGTTCGTGACACCATGACTGGAGACAGGGCTGTTGTGTGCTGAGTTGACTGTGTAAAGATGATTAGCATCATTAACACAAATGCACTATGTGAATGACAGAGTCTGAAACATTATTCTGCCATCAGTGTCAGCAGATGTCATCTTATCTTGCCAGTAGCTGGGGTTGCAGTCATTCATCCAGAAAAGAGGACGATGTGTGATGATTAGGGTAGACTGGAGCAAACAGCATTATTCAACGGCAGACCTCTTGAATCAGTAGGCATCACCGAAGCATTCTGACGAAGCAGGTGTATTCTCTGCTCCGGTGCAGATTCAGGTGGTTACTACGGGGCCTTTTGGAACTCCTCGAGGTCTTTCTTTCAGAGGGTGCTCAGCACATTCTCTCTCACCGGGGTAGTAAGGACTTTGGGGCTTTTCCCCAAGATATTCCCAGAGAGCACCAGTCGATCTCTTGGTGCAGATTTTAGAGCAATTATATAAGCTATTTATGTGAGAACCTAGATTCAGTGGCTGCCTGTTTATTTTGAGCCTCGACAGTAAAATTGAATATTAGAATGGAAAGATTAAATATTCTGAGAGCTCTGATGAAGTGACCTGCATGCTCTGTTGTCAGGACTGAAGGAAAGCAGGGAACTTGGACTCTCTGAACTGCTGAAACAACATCTTCCTGTCATTAAAAAAAAAAAAATAGAACAGGTATCCTGAAAGATGATGTTTCTGAAAGATAGTGTTTTAAGAAAGTCTCAGGATCCACTTCTTTTAAAAGAAAGTGTTCAAATCACCAGAAAATGGTACTGTTCTTGCATGCACTGATTTGAGGGGCTCTTGTGAGCTTGTGCCATGTTGAAAACCAGGGCATTGCTGAGATTCCCAGAGGCGTTTCCCCAGTGAATGCTCTACAGTGGAGGGTCTGCCTCTCGGCCTCAGGGATACAGAACCCTGCCCTCAAAGACTTCTAAGGATGCCTGTAACTGTGATGCAGGCTCACATTTGCAAACTCACAGAGACTTACCCGGGGAGCAGACTGGCAGCTTACTAATCGCAACAGGAACTGAAATGTCAGCCCATCGGAAGCACATAGGTCTGCCTGCCCTGGGCATTTGCTCCCTCTCAGCCTGATTCCTTAAAAGCCAGATTCTATAGGAAACCACATTTACTTGGTGATTTCCGGGAGAGCAAGGAATGAAAAGAAGAGGAGCTAGTTATTTTCACGAAGGGTCTTGCATGTCCAACTTGAGGCCCCGTCAGGCACCAGGGGGAAGAGTGAGCCAAGGGAACTGTATCTTGAGTTCACTAAGCGCCGAGGATGCTGGCAAGAGCCCCGCACCTGTGACCTCGGCAACTCTCCATTTTTCTCTCTTTTCATGGCTGATCAGCCCCTTGCCATCCATTGTCCATCTCCAGACATATCACGGTTCAATCAAATAGATTTCCCACATTCTCCATTACAGTTGAGTGCCAACCTTAAGATCGTTCGGCGGGAGTTTTGTACGTTCCAAACTTTTATAGGAAAGGATGTATCTTTTTTTTTTTTGACATTTATCATGATTTATTTTATTTTTTAATATGTTTGCTTTTTTTAACATCTTTATTGGAGTGTAATTGCTTTACAATGGTATGTTAGTTTCTGCTGTATCACAAAGTGAATCAGCTATATTATACATATATCCCCATATCTCCTCCCTCTTGCGTCTCCCTCCCTCCCTCCCTATCCCACCCCTCTAGGTGGTCACAAAGCACCGAGCTGATCTCCCTGTGCTATGCGGCTGCTTCCCACTAGCTCTCTGTTTTACATTTGGTAGTGTATATACGTCCATGCCACTCTCTCACTTCGTCCCAGCTTACCCTTCCCCCTCCCCATGTCCTCAAGTCCATTCTCTACATGTGAGTCTTTATTCCTGTCCTGCCCCTAGGTTCTTCAGAACCTTTTTTTTTTTTTTTACATTACATATATATGTGTTAGAATACTGTATTTGTTTTTCTCTTTCTGACTTACTTCACTCTGTATGACAGACTCTAGGTCCATCCACCTCACTACAAATAACTCAATTCTGTCTCTTTTTATGGCTGAGTAATATTCCATTGTATATATGTGCCACATCTTCTTTATCCATTCATCTGTCGATGGACACTTAGGTTGCTTCCACGTCCTGGCTATTGTAAATAGAGCTGCATTGTGGTACATGACTCTTTTTGAATTATGGTTTTCTCAGGGTATATGCCCAGTAGTGGGATTGCTGCGTTGTATGGTAGCTCTATTTTTAGTTTTTTAAGGAACCTCCATACTTTTCTCCATAGTGGCTGTATCAATTTACATTCCCACCAACAGTGCAAGAGGGCTCCCTTTTCTCCACACCCTCTCCAGCATTTATTGTTTGTAGATTTGTTGATGATGGCCATTCTGACCAGTGTGAGGTGATACCTCATTGTAGTTTTGATTTGCATTTCTCTAATGATTAGTGATGTTGAGCATCCGTTCATGTGTTTGTTGGCAATCTGTATATCTTCTTTGGAGAAATGTCTGTTTAGGTATTCTGCCCATTTTTGGATTGGGTTGTTTGTTTTTTTGATATTGAGCTGCATGAGCTGCTTGTAAATTTTGGAGATTAATCCTTTGTCATTTGCTTCGTTTGCAAATATTTTCTCCCATTCTGAGGGTTGTCTTTTCGTCTTATTTATGGTTTCCTTTGCTATGCAAAAGCTTTTAAGTTTCATTAGGTCCCATTTGTTTATTTTTATTTCCCTTTCTCTAGGAGGTGGGTCAAAAAGGATCTTGCTGTGACATTTGTCATAGAGTGTTCTGCCCACGTTTTCCTCTAAGAGTTTTACAGTGTCTGGCCTTACATTTAGGTCTTTAATCCACTTTGAGTTTGTTTTTGTGTATGGTGTTAGGGAGTGTTCTAATTTCATTCTTTTACATGTAGCTGTCCAGTTTTCCAAGTACCACTTATTGAAGAGGCTGTCTTTTCTCCATTGTATATTCTTGCCTCCTTTATCAAAGATACGGTGACCATATGTGTGTGGGTTTATCTCCTGGCTTTCTAGCCTATTCCACTGATCTATATTTCTGTTTTTGTGCCAGTACCATACTGTCTTGATTACTGAAGCTTTGCAGTATAGTCTGAAGTCTGGGGGCCTGATTCCTCCAGCTCCTTTTTTCTTTCTCAAGATTGCTTTGGCTATTCGGGGTCTTTTGTGTTTCCATACAAATTGTGATATTTTTTGTTCTAGTTCTGTGGAAAATGTTACTGGTAGTTTGATAGGGATTGCACTGAATCTGTAGATTGCTTTGGGTAGTAAAGTCATTTTCACAATGTTGATTCTTCCAATCCAAGAACATGGTATATCTCTCCATCTGTTTGTATCATCTTTAATTTCTTTCATCAGTGTCTTATAGTTTTCTGCATACAGGTCTTTTGTCTCCTTAGGTAGGTACTCCTAGGTATTTTATTCTTTTTGTTGCAGTGGTAAATGGGAGTATTTCCTTAATTTCTCTTTCAGATTTTTCATCATTAATGTATAGGAATGCAAGAGATTGCTGTGCATTAATTTTGTATCTTGCTACATTACCAAATTCCTTGATTAGCTCTAGTAGTTTTCTGGTAGCATCTTTAGGATTCTCTATGTATAGTATCATGTCATCTGCAAACAGTGACAGTTTTACCTGTTTTCCGATTTGGATTCCTTTCATTTCTTTTTCTTCTCTGATTGCTGTGGCGAAGACATCCAAAACTATGTTGAATAATAGGGGTGAGAGTGGGCAACCTGGTCTTGTTCCTGATCTCAGTGGAAATGGTTTCAGTTTTTCACCATTGAGAATGATGTTGGCTGTGGGTTTGTCATATATGGCCTTTATTACGTTGAGGTAAGTTACCTCTTTGCCTAGGAAAGGATGTCGCTTGCTTGATTCCCGTAATGGCTAATCCACTGTAGGTGAATTTTGCTGGTTTAACTCAGACCACATTCTCTTTACTAAGTTCTAAGGAGGCCCCTTACCTTAGTCTCCGTCATCTGACAACCCAGTTATAGCACTGTCCTCGGCCAAAATTTTCTTTATTCCTAGTCACGTCCTTCAGCCTTTTGAGAACCACTCTTCTTCTCATTTTTGAAGATGCCCAATGAATTATTTTCCTGTTTTTAGTGTTCTAAAAAGGAACAAATTTGTGCTTATAATAAGCAACATTATGAATAAAACTCACCTTTGACATTATTTGTCTGTACATTTAATTTTCTGGGTAATTTCACCTGCAGAGATGGGGATTGTCAAGGTGTTGATATTGCCCAAGTATGGCCTAATGACAGAGCCCCAGCTGAGTTTCCCTGACAGGGCCTGGATGGCACTCCTTCTCCCTTCTCTGTTGGTACTTATAGCCTTTACTCTCCCAACTGAGCACCTCATTCAATATACTCTTGCCTGAAGTGATTCTCTCTCATCATGCCATCTGAACCGTAATCTCTTTGAAGGCAGACCTGCGTCCCAAGCTTCTCCTTCATAGGGTCTAACAGTGTGTGTCTTCGTTCAGGCTGGTGTAACAGAATACCATAGACCAGATGCCTTATAAACCACAGAAATTTCTCACACTTTTGGAGGCTAGGAAGTCCAAGATTTGGCGTCTAGTGAGGGCTCACTTCCTGGTTCATCGATAGCTGTCTTCTTGCTGTGTCCTCATGGTGAGGGAACTCTCTGGGGTCTACTTTATAAGGGCAGTAATCTCATTCATGAGAGCTCCACCCTCATGACCTAATCTCTTCCCAAAGGCCCCATCTCCAAACACCACCACATTGGGGGTTAGGTTTCAACATAAGAATTTTGTGTCCATTCAGTGGACAAATATTCAGTCCTTAGCAGCATGCTTGGTATATGGTTGGCACTCAGGAATCCCTTGTCCTTTGGTCGTTTGGTGACAAGGTGTACCTTCCTCTCCCTCTGTCCCTCCCCTCTTACTAGCTGCTCGCTCCTGTGATAGTATGAAAGAGGAGCAAGAGTAGAGGGAGGGGCAGAAAGAAGCCAGGTCCCTTGTCAGATTTGTCTTCCCAGACAAAGGGGGGCCCAGATCCATCCATCCGCGTGTGAGGTCTGGGCATGGAGTCGAGGCACCACTTTCAGGGTGGGGTAGATGGCATGAAGAGGTAAGCCAAGGGAGTGAACTGAGAGAGCATCTTAGAGAGAAACCGAACACCAAAGCCTGGGTGACCGCCCGACAGGCCGGCAGTCTAGATGGGTCCAGCCAAGAGGGAGACCATGCATGTAGGCCACCAGCCCGGAGGCCAAGGAGAGGAAGAGAGAGAGACCCTGCCAAGAGCAGGTTTTGTGGTAGCCCCTGGTGATCTCCTGTGCTGGGGACTCTAGGGTGCAGAGGGGCATAGCCCCAGACGCACTCTTCAAACGTGCTGCCAATCCACCAGGGACAGGAGAGAAAAGGGCAGAGTGGAGGCCCCTATGTGTTTCTAGAGCCATGAGGGGTACCCTGGTCAGGAACTGTCCGTTTGTGTCCCCCGTCCGGCCTCACACAGAGACACCTCCAGAGAACTTAGCTAGATGCCTGGAGGAGGGCTTCCCAAGACTCAAAATCAAGCTGAAAATTGCTTCCAGAACCTTACCATGTTCCTCTCACAAAGCCCCCTGAACGGTACCCAGCCATGAGGAGTCTGCTCCTCTGGTTATTTTCAACAAGTCACATGTCTGGGCCCAGAGCTCTGAAGGCAAACTGGCTTGAGAGGCCAAGTGGCAAATCCTAATTCCTGCCAGGGAGGACAGTTGAGCCAGCTGACGTGCTCCTTCGCTTGGGGCTGGCCAGAGTTGCCAAACAAAGGGCAGAATCAGTTATGAAATCCTTTAGCAGGAAGCAAAACTTGCCTTCCTGCTGTCTTCACTCCAGAACATTCAGATCTATTTCCTTCCCGGTAATAACGGTAAGAAAGGAAATCTAGTCCTTATATCCTTTGAAGGATGGTGTTTGCTTCTGTATCCAAGCCAACAGATCTACACGCAGGGAAATGCACACGCACGTGCACCCAGGCCTGTGTGCCCTGCACGTGTGAAGACCATGGAAGGCATTCTGCTCTCCCAGAAATCAGAAAACGTTCGCCCATTGACTTTCTTAAGAACATTTTCATGTTTTGCCAGTCTGAACACTGAGCGATGTGACTTCTGGGGCCATTTTAGCTCCCACCTAGCTGTTAACATGGCCCCTCTAGGCCTCAGTTTTCTCAGCTAAAGGGGACCCTCTGATCACTCAGAGCTCTGACGTCCTCTGTTCTTAGCACCGACCTGCCAGTTGAGCAGGATGACGCCACCTGGGCCTGGAGCTGGAGTGTTTTATTTTCACTGTGGAGGGAGGAGAATAAATAGAACAAGTGCCTCTAAAAAATTCATGACTTATAAAAAGAAACGAAATTGAGTTATTTGTAATGAGGTGCATGGACCTAGAGTCTGTCACACAGAGCGAAGTGAGTCAGAAAGAGAAACACAAATACCGTATGCTAACACATATATATGGAATCTAAAGAGAGAAAAAAAGGTCATGAAGAACCTAGGGGTAAGACGGGAATAAAGACACAGACCTACTAGAGAATGGACTTGAGGACACGGGGAGGGGGAAGGGTGAGCTGTGACGAAGTGAGAGAGCGGCGTGGACATATATACACTACCAAACGTAAGGTAGATAGCTAGTGGGAAGCAGCCGCATAGCACAGGGAGATCAGCTCGGTGCTTTGTGACCACCTAGAGGGGTGGGATAGGGAGGGTGGGAGGGAGACGCAAGAGGGAAGAGATATGGGGATATACGTATATATACGTATAGCTGATTCACTTTGTTACAAAGCAGAAACTAACACACCATTGTAAAGCAATTATAGTCCAATAAAGATGTTAAAACAGATTCATGACTTAAAATACTTGACTGAGTTGAAAGGATGTTTCTGTCTGCGCACCTGCAGGAGCGAGTTAATGCTGGTAAATTCAACAGAGAAAGCCTTGACCTACTGCTTAACCTGGAAAATCAATCGCGTGATGTGCTCATGTCTTTTTGTTTGAGAATCATGAACTCCCGTAATGAATTTTCTACTGCCACATTTTTGCTACCGATTTACCCACTCTGCCTTCTCAGTTCTCACTGCTCTGTCTTCCTGTGGCATTAAAAGAAAAAAAAAATCAGGGGAATTCCCTGGTGGTGCAATGGTTAGAACTCGGTGCTCTCACTGCCGGGGCCCAGGTTCGATTCCTGGTTGGGGAAGTAAGATCCCGTGAGCTGCGAGGCACGACCAAAAAAATGAAAAAGAAAAAGAAAAGAAAAAAGATCATTGTCAGCTCATGTGAATACTTTATTAATCGTTTGTGGAGTGGTCTAGAGCTACAGGGAACCCTGACCCTGGTTTTTGTTCCAAATTACCTTAAAAGACACTGCTTTGAAAAATGTGGCATCATTTCTCATCTAAGGAGGCAGGAAGGCTAAGTTTGATGGAATCAGGGCCAAAGTCAGTCAAGGAAAAAAAAAAAAAACAAGCAGGACAACTTGTAAACCTCCTCTGCTACTAAGCAAAGCAGGCACCTGGCCAGCGTTGATCAGGCCTGGTGAATGCTAGCCAGGCAGCTCACAAACTGCTGCTTCCTTTCCAAACTGCCCCACCTGCCTCCGCAGCTGCTAGGGCTCCCGACACAGCCTCACACCCCTGCCTGCTTCCTCCGCCCTCCGGGCAGGCACTTGGCATGACCACGCTCTCCACACGCTGTTGGGGAGCACAATACTTCCCGTCCCCTCTCTCGGTGCCCCTCCGCCCTGCCCTGTTGCATTTCGTGTATTACATGCCAAATCTGACACAACACTAAGGGTTTTTTTTTCTTTGCACAGTAATCTTGGAAAATATGATGACTTGTAGTTGTCTTTTTTTATTTGAGGCCCTGTGGTTTGAGGCAAGGTCGCTGGGGGAACGGCCTCAGTAAGAGGAGGCTCATGTGAAATTGGTTAGAAAAATGTTCCAACAACTGAGAGTGAGGAAGCCGTCCAGGGGGTGGGCATTGCTGGGGCTGAGCTGGGAAGAATTAGGCCACGGGGTGTTGGCAGTTTCCTGCATAAGAAATTACTCTGATCCAGAGGTAAAGGAAGGTTAATTGGCAGAGTTTCAACTTCATTAGGTAAACACAGATCTGCCCCCAGTCTAATTTCTACAAAGACAGAGAAGAGAGGAAGGAAAAAGGAGTCAGGGTAGACAGCTGGAAGGGGCTGGCAACAGGGGAAGAGTCGTAAGCTCTGGGTGGAGGGCCTGTACCCATGCGGAGGTGGCCCTTGGAGCGTCCTTCTTTCTTTTTTTTTTAATGAAGTTTGGATGCATAGAGACAGTACAGAAAAATATTAAGAAGGAAACACATATGCACTCATAATTCTACAAGAGATCAGCCCTATAAATTTCTTTCTTTCCAGTCTTTTTCCCTTTCTGAATATACTGTAACATGGTTGAGCTCATACTGTAGCTGCAATTCAATACCCTTTTTTTTTCCCCTTAATGTTGACATACTACAGTTTCTTGTGCTTTTGTAAACTCTGTGTGGTTTATGGCCGTGAGATGGTTTGTCTTGTGGATGCCCTCTGGCAGGATGGCCCCTTCACAGTGGTTAAGAGCATTCCTGTGGGGCAGATAGCCCTGGACTGGACTCTTGGCCCCCTGCCCCGTTTACTAGCCTGGTGACTTGGGGAAATGACTTCATCTCTTGAAGCCTCAATTATTTCATCTGCAAAATGGGCATAATAATATCACTCCTTATAGAGTTGTCACGAGGATTGGGCAAGGCAGTGCTTACTGACTCCCTCTGTGAAACCGCCTCCTCCTAAGAGGGAAGTAATATTATTGTTTTACAGATGAGAAATTTCATCTAGGTGAGGTCACTTGCCCAGGGTCCACGGCTAAAAACTGAGCCAGGATGTGTGATGGCAGCCGCATTCTGCAGCCCCGCCTCTTGCCCACCATATTATACTCTTACTTGGGGTCACTTGGCCAAATCACCCAACTAGTAAAGAGCAGAGTCGAAATGTCAAGTCCAGAGCCTACGTGCTGTGATGCTCCCTGAGACAGTTCTCTGTGGGTCTCGTATTCTGTGGGTTTTACTTAAAACCATTTCTTCCTGTGTCCTGGTGCTGCATCAGGCACCGGGAGGCACTGGTGGGCTGGGCTGAGGATGGTCGGGTGTTTTGCTGGTCACATCAGTACTTTTTCAGCATGCAGAAGAGAGTCCATGGAGCTTTTTTAAAGTCACAAGTATACGATACCCAGAGAGGGTCAGGACAGGTGTCAGCAGCAACATGGATCATATGCTCAAACCCTCCCCATTTCCAACTTTCCTTAATGATGTTGATGATGAGATGTTTCTCTCCTTGCCTCCGGTCCCCTTTTCCCCTGTGCAAGAATGGTGCCCAAGAACTGTGCCCTGGCTGGACTCTCGGCCCTAGGACATTTGCCAAGTCCAGCCTGTCTCCCACCTACAGCGAATCCTGGGTGAGCAAGGAGATGCCATTGATTGCATTGCTGCCTCATTCCCTCCAGAATGATAGGGTGTGAGAGAAAAACAAATAGTGGCTGATATGCAAAGAAACTCCATTCCAGTTTCCAGGGTATGACTGGTCTGTGGGGGAACCTCACAAATGGCCTACCAGCCTTGGGGTGAAAAGGGGAAGAAAGCTTAGAACCCTACCCAGCCACAGGGGCCCCTCAGCCTGCATTTCGTTGCAGGTCCCACATCCAGAGCGGATCTAATTTAGAGCCATCCCAGTGACTCTTTCTGAATCGCTTGGTTATTCAGCAGATTAAATCTTAATTGCAAATGCGGTTTCAGCGTAGGAGTACCATTGTGCTTGCTGGTTTCAGGCCATTTTTGCTGAGCCGCGCTTTTCCAGAAGGCTGTTACAAATTTAGAAAGGGGGAAATGGTATTTCATTTGTCCATCAGAGCTTTGTTTTGCAGACTGAATTTATTTTAGTGCCTGTTTAAAGGTGCCAAAACCTGACATCCCTGGAGAGAGAATTACTCAATTTTTTTGGAGAGCTTCTCTGGACTGTCCAAACTACATCTAGAAAACACTGTCTGTGGTCCTTATGTGAGAGGCCAGGCCTGCCAACAATCTCATGTGGTATCATTTTGATTAATTTTTCAGAGACCCAAGAAGCCACCTCCTCCATCGGCTCCCGTCATCAAGCAAGGGGCAGGTAATATACCTTTCACTTCCCGTCAACACACTGTCTTTCTCTTACTGTTTTCCCTAACAAAGAAACATATCATTAAAATGTATCCCTGATACGGCCTCCCAAAGAGAATGACCAGAAAGACTTTGTTTCGGAATAAACCAGTTTTGTTTGCTTTGTTTTTATTTTTATTTCTTTAATAAACCCCTTTTGTGGAGAGAGGAACTGGTTGCTTTGCCTGTGCCTGCCCATCGAGGGTCAGCCCCGGGAGAGCTGCTTCCCGTGGGTCACAGCTTCACTGGGCATGTATAGCAGTGCTGAATTTTCAATTTCTGTCCCGGGTGGTTAACCAAAATTTGTACTTACTTCACTTGCCCCAAGCAACAAAAAATGTTTTTCTAGCAATACTTTCCCTCCCTCATGATGCTTTTCTATTCTAGAAAAGAATCCAATTAATTCACTTTTTCTGTGTGGCTCAGATGTTAAGGTTGAATACTATAGGAAGACTTGATGTCGTTGGACACTTGGTAACTCATTGTACACTGGCGTCTCATACATAAAGATGAGCATTCCTAGTTCCCAATAGAACTCCTCTTTATCATTGTTAAAACAAATTTTAGGGAGAAACTCCTCCGTGAATAACTAGTTAAGTGGCATTTTAAAAAATTAACAACTAAAACTGAAGAAGAGTAGGGGTATTTTTAATTCTACACATGCATAGTTATGATATTTCTGTAGCATTTAAAGTATGAATACATTTCCAGATTGGTTTATTCAACAGATTTATTAGGAGTGATTTTTTCCCGTTCTTTTGGCCCACCAAGTTGGGGGGAAAAAATCAGCTTGACCTCACATTCCTTTCCCATTCCCTTCAGCATAGTTGAGAATTACAGAGATTAAGCCCTCAAATGGGATGTTGATTACATCTCCTGCTCAGCCCCCATCCTTGTTTGTGTTGAGTAGTTTAATTTTGCCACCTAGTGGTTCTGGCTGGATAAATATTTTATTTTGCTGAAATTAAAACAGACTATTGATTTGCTTTTTTTCTGAAGATCCTTTTCCATAGAAGCCTTGGTGACAGGTTAGAGACCAAGGAGGTGAGTTGAGTGGTCCCAGGCTCAGGTGGCCTAGAATGTGACTAGGGTTGGATTCTTCATGGTAGTAGGACCGTCAGTTCCTCCTGTGTCTCTAGGAATGGTACTGAAATTCTTCTTTAGCGTTAGGAGACCAGAGTGTAGCATGGTAGGCAAATTCTTATCCTTTTAAGACAATTTGAATAGGTTGTGCTGGATCTCTAGGGGCAAAGCATGATGGCATTTAATCTTGCTAGATTACTACTACTGCTCGTTTATCCTGCTGTATAATCTTGGGAACTGCTTTGTAATGGGGAGGTAGATATTCCTATTTTCCTTGTGTTTGGTTATTTGACGAAAAAAATCAGATACAGAATTGATAGAAATCAGATACAGTGTTTAACTTGTAGTGAGTCATTAAAGAGTTAAGGTAAAGTGTGTGTTCAGTGGGTTTTATTTTCAGTTCTTTTGGCTTCTGATGCTGTGTAATTGAGATTTTAGTACCAAGCACACATCCATAGGGTTGGTCATATAAGGAGTTTGTCAAGCACTCAACCAAGTCCATAAATCAGAGGAGTACTTGTGATGTGTTTCATGCTTTAGCTATTTTCCAAGTACTCTTACGGACCTGAGGCCGCTGACACTGATGAAGTTCCCTGGTGCGGGAAGCAGCTGTGGTCCAGGCGTGTAAAGAGGAAGGGTGAATTGGCACATTTGGGAAAATGTAATACCTGAGGGATTCAGATGCAAAGGACCTAGGGAGAACCACCGTATCTTCTCTGTACATCCCTCCACTTAAAAATGTGTTTAAGAGGTAACAAACTACCAGTTATAAAATAAATAAGTCACAGGGATGTAATGTACAGCATGGGGAATATAGTCAATTATATATATATATATATATATATATTATATATATATATATATATATATATAAATTTTTTGTTTGTTTTTTTGCGGTACACGGGCCTCTCACTGTTGTGGCCTCTCCCGTTGCGGAGCACAGGCTCCGGATGCGCAGGCTCAGCGGCCATGGCTCACGGGCCCAGCCACTCCACGGCATGTGGGATCTTCGCGGACCGGGGCACGAACCCATGTCCCCTGCATCGGCAGGCAGACTCTCAACCACTGAGCCACCAGGGAAGCCCATAGTCAATAATATTTTAATAACTTTGTATGGTGTGTAATGTATAAAAATATTGAACCACTGTGTTGTACACCTGAAACTAATATAATATTGTAAGTCAACTAAACTTCAATTTAAGAAAAATACACGTTCTAGTTACTATTGCTGCATAACAAACCACTCCAAATTTGGTGGCATAAAACAGCAATCTTCTTATGCCCGTGGATTTGCTTATTTATTTATATACATTCCCCACCTACACCAAGTGGTCTCCTGTGACTACTTTGATGCATAAGGAAGTCAGATTTAAATATCAATAAATATTAGTGGTGTTCTTGTAAATGAAGGATGCATAGGCAGGCAAACTTAATGACATATGCCAGAAATGGCTTCTGCTCCGTTTCTAAGCAGCTTGTGTTTGCCAGATAACACCAGCACTCAGCTTAGGAAAGAAAAAAACCTATTGACTCTGCTGTACCTGATAAATATTTAAAACGCTAGTGCATCTAATAAATGGATGGGGGAAACATTTCCTAATCGTTGCCATCCTTTCCCCGCCAGGTACCACTGAAAGAAAACATGAAATTAAAAAGATACCTCCTGAAAGGCCAGAAACGCTTCCAAATAGAACAGAAGAAAAAGGTATGAGATCAGGTCTTCGTTGGCACTTCTAGAACGGCAAGAGACAGAGCTGTCTGTCACAGGGCTAGGTCCCTATTCCCCACAGAATGTGCTTTTTCTTGGGAATATGGTGATTATGGTTTTGTTTTGATTGCTTTTAAATTTCCTGTTTCTAAAGAAATAGGAGAGAGGGTTATATGGTGCTTCTTTGGGCTGGCATTTCTCATCAAATGAAAAACAACCAGCCTAGTCACTTAACACATTGGGGCTCTTCCATCCCAGTCTTCCTGCCATCACCGCCCTCCCCACACCAGCGGCATCCTGAAGCCCGCATGCCGACTGTAAGTTCCTAGAGGGCCCCGCTGTACCGGCCACGGTTCCCAGCCAGCCTAGTGCCCCAGGTGCTCATTAACTGCCGATGGGTGGGTGTGGCTTAGAGAAATTCCCATCCAGACCAATGAAAGCTGTCAGTCACTGCTGGGCCTTTGACGCTGGCTACTATATTGCAGACACATGTCCTCGGTCGGGAATGTTGAGGGAGGGGGTGGCATGGCAAAACTGGGAGAAGCAGCCCAGTGCCCACAGTCCCCTTAACGGGGTCAAAAATGTCATTTTCAGGGAAGTACCGTAACCTGTATCACACAGTTTTATGAATGTGTTTGACTCCTATGGTCTGCGTGTCCCTCCCAAAGAAATCTGCATGCTGTGGAAGGACTCATTTTATTAGGTGTCTAAGATTTGATTGATCACACATTTTTACGGGGAAAGCGTTACGTTATTATTATGAACAGGAGGCAGAGCAAATTCCATTTTAAAAAGCAGTTATTTGTAAGTCACAAGAGAAATGCTGAATTAATGAATGTAATTATTTGGAGATGCTCCTGGGTGGCCTCATGAAATTTTATTGTGAAATTTAATATTTTATATCAGCCTGCCAGAAGTTTTGCCAACATTGCGAGTTCTTAGGAAGTTACACCTCTTTCCTTCACAGTGAACAGTTAAAACTTGAGTTGTGGAAGCTCATTGTGAAGGCCAGGTCTGCGTCACAGATCAATGAAAAAATAGCTATTGAGTGTGTACCATACAAATAGTTCTTTGACAAAAGTGAGCGTGTTGTGACATAACCAAACACCGCCTCTGTCCTCACGGAAGACACATGGCTGGTTTGGGCTCATAGCCAGGCTCTGCGATGAGGACACTGCCTGCTCTGTTCCATGGTGACTAGCATATGTACTCGGCTTACGTGTGAACAACCGCCCTAGTTGGTTGGCCAAGTGGCCACACACTTCTGCTTCCTTCCCCTCCCGTGATGCCTTGTTCTGTGCCGCAGTGGGTCAGGAGACAGAAGCCCTGGTCAGAAGCAGCAGGGAAGACAGCAAACCAGCCCCACCTTGAGGCTTGGCCTCCCTAGTAGGTGGGCACGAACCCTCTCTCCCATTCGTTCTGCAGGCTGCTGGAGCTCCCGTCCATCCCAGGAGGCAGGAGGAATCCCCCCTCCTTTGTATTTTAGCGGAGCCCTTCCTCCTCTGGTGCCTCCTCTGGTCCCTGCGGACCAGTAAAAGCGTTCCCAGCATTCCTGCATGGAGCAGGTTCCCTTATTGAAATATTGTGGGGATAAGCAGTGATGTCTGTACAATACCTGATGGGCTTTTTAAAGCTTTGCCAATCTGCCTGGTCACCCAAACGACGTGAGTTTGTGTTTGCAAGTAAAACGTGTTCACAGTTCCAGCTTCCAAGTGAGCACAGGGATGCTGCCTGTCCTCCAGTGGGCAGCTCCCTGAAGCTCTACCTTTACAGAGAAACATGGGGACATAAAACATGAAGCTGCCGCCAAGCACTGCCCAGTTTGGCACCAGATCTGGCTTTAACTTCATTCTAATAGCTCCGACACCCAAAACCCTCAGAAACCAAATACCTGTGCAGTCCCAGTCTACCTTCCAAGGTGAAACTGTGCACAGGAAGAATCCAGAACTAATTGCTGGCTCCTGGTGCTTTACACAGGCTGACCTGGGAGACGCCAGGCCTCTTTCCTCTGCACACCCAACAGGTCCCGCGGGTCACTGACCAAACCCATCAGCCATTTACCGAGCACCTGCTCAGTGCCAGGCACCGTGCGGGTTCTAGAGAGATGGCCAGACGTGGGCCCTGCCCGTGGGGGCTGACTGCCTGCAGGCCATGGCAAGCATGCAGACACCCAGAGAGTACTCAAGTGGAGCCCGTTTATAAGGGGCTGTCCTTCGCAGCTCAGGAGAGGGAGTAGGAAAGTCTGCCTCTGAGGGTGGGTCCAGCCATTGAGAAGGGAACATGACCGTGTCACATTTCAGCCAGGCTAAATGTGAGTAGGCCCCATGAAGTATGAGTAGGAGTTTTCCAAGGGTGGGCAATGGCCGGAAGGGCCCATAGGTCTTTTTCTAACTTGACCAAGAATAGATGATGCTCTTCGCCTTCCATCCTGACCTTGGCAAACAGCGTCAGTGATTTTCTTAAGCAGAAAACAGGCAGTCTTCAGTACTGTCACTTACACTAGTTCTATCTGTCTTCTTTATGCTTCTTTAAACAATGACT
This sequence comes from Delphinus delphis, assembly GCF_949987515.2. Taxonomy (NCBI): domain Eukaryota; kingdom Metazoa; phylum Chordata; class Mammalia; order Artiodactyla; family Delphinidae; genus Delphinus; species Delphinus delphis. Next base: position 109,893,448 of record NC_082704.1, read on the forward strand.
TAAAGAAAGACCAGAGAGAGAGCCAAAACTGGATTTACAGAAGCCTTCTGTTCCTGCCATACCGCCCAAAAAGCCGCGGCCACCCAAGACCAATTCTCTCAGCAGACCAGGTGCGCTGCCCCCGAGGAGGCCGGAGCGACCAGCGGGTCCCCTGACCCATACCAGGTACTGCTCCGCTCTTGACGCTGGGGTGGGGGCGGGGGCAGGGCAGCCGCAGGACGCTGGACTCCAGCCACTTGGGTCCTTGCTCCCATGCTCAGGCAGAAGCGGGTGTGAGGCTGGGGGCCGCAGCGTGGGTTTCAGGATTAGAGATGAGAATCCAGGTCCTGGCATCTAGGCCCTGCTCACGCGTGGGGATTTCCCCCTGTGCTTCCTTAGAGCGAGGCCAGCTGCCCTTCCGACCGGAAGTGCGGGTGGCGTGCCCGCCTTCACTCCGAATGTCCTGCTGGCTTGGGTGCGTGCGTCTCACTGGCAGCTCCATCTCCTGGCCCTCTCCCTGCTCTGGGGTGGCCCCCTCCACACTCCCAGGCTCCCTCTGCTCTTGCCTGTGCAGCCCTATTGTGGGACCCAGGACCCAGTCTGGCAAATGTTGTCTTAGTGTCCATGTCCACGAACTATGAGACCCTCAAAGGCAAGGGGCATGCTTCGTTCAGGCACGAGTTCTGAGACGGGCCTGGCAAAACTCAAATTTGTTCACTGGCTGGCCGGACACCTGGGTTAGTGATACGGAATCAGAGTTGGACATTGTGCCTTCCAGACCTGAGATGCCCACCACAAAGGACAAGGAAGTGTCACGTTCTCTCCACAAGTTCATTGCTGGAACTTTCTACCATTACATGCATATTATACGTGTTGATGTAATATACTGGAGCAAGTCGGTGGCCTAGAGGTCTTTACATGGACCTGTCAACACACAGTCACTCACCAAATTTTTGTTCTTCTGAGCTAAGTTTGCATGGTGAGAATCTTATGGGGCTTCAGTGTCCTCGCGCTAGAGTCAGGCAGGCTTCCAGGCTCACGTCATAGTAGGAGTGGGAGCCCCAGCAGGTCGCTGCGCCTCTCTCCTCACCTTCCCTGTCTGTACATTGTGGAGGATCATGGAATGCATGTAAAAGGATGGAAGGATATAATTTCCGAGTATGTAGCCTCGGGCCTGTAAATCAACTTTACTTTCACTGTCTTATTTATGATTGTGTATCAAACTGGGTATACTGGAGTGAAACAAAAATAGCTCATGTACATTTTAGAAAAAATTTTAAATCGTGGTAAAATACACATAACACAAAATTTTCTCAGGTATGTGAGCCCATTGGAGGAGCGGCTGGCTCACTTGTGTCATTCGGCAGGTGTCCCCCCAGATCCAATCAAACAACTGCTCCCCTATGATGACCCCAGGGGAAACTAACGGGACCAGGGCCACTGTTGAGTGGGTCAGGCCCCTACGTGTTGTGTCCTCTTCTGCTGACGGACATCTGCACGATGAGGCCGCTTGCCAGCCCCAATGACCTTAGCAAGGGCCACTTCAGTAGCGTGGTCGGCCCAGAGCTCGCACCTCAGAAGGAAAAGTTTATGTAAACCTAAGTGCTTCCAAAGAGAACACAAGCTGCACAAACATGGAGGAGGGAGCAGCAGGGGTCGTACATCGCTTTGTGGTGGGTGAAAGGAGGGCAGAAGCCACACTCTGCCAAATTCTTATAGTCTTCCAGGGACCACAGGCATTTCGATGAAGTCAGTAACGATTTCCAGAATATTCCTGCTGCTCTAATGATCCGATCCGAAGCGAAGTGCGGTTCCAATGGCTTCTGCGCCTTCAAAGGCTGCTCTCAACCGTCTCGTTAGGAGATAGGTGCAGGCCTTGCGAGCCATCGATTAGACCTGCACGGGAGCGGGGAATGAATGATAACCTCCGACCCTCTGGGCTCACAGAAGCCCCATTTTCCTCCCGCCTCTGCTGAGCTCTTCCCCACCTCCAGCCCTCCCACGATCCAGCTGTGGATCAGAATGAGCCACCGAGGAAGATGCGTGAGAGGGGTTTGTACGGAAGCAGTGGGAAGCGTAACTGTTCTTTACATTGTGTGTGGCATCTGAGCGGCCTGGGAGAGGGTGGGCAGTCCCCGACCTCCCAAGCTCCCAGGGCACTGGTTTGCAGAAAGGAGGGAGTGAGAGGCAAGCCCCACGCTTCCTTCCTGCCAATCCCTGGGCAAGGCTGGGAGCATTTGAGGAGCCGGTACCTTCTCTGCCCGCTTGCACAGCCAGTTGAAGGGAGGATGGTGCCTGCTCTAACTTGGTGGTTCTTAAACTTGAGCGTGCATCGGCGTCACCTGGAGATCATGGTCAAACACATTGCGGGGTCCCACCCCCACGGTCGTTGATCCGGCAGGTCTGGGAATCGATGCTGCCGGTCCACATCCACGCTGTGAGAATCTCAGGTTTTTGACAGTGCCACCCTCCTTCCCTGGCTGCCTCTCAGGCATCCGTTAGTGCTCCCTGACTTAAGTGCCCAGTTAGCACGCCCCTCTTCTGGAAGCCTTCCCTTATCTCTCACGATTGCTCTCTCCTCCAAACGCCTGACACCCCGTGTTTAGCCTGGTGCGGGGCCCCACGCTGTGCCACTTGGGATGCTCACACCCCCGGACTCCTTTACCAGATTTAAAGCAGATCAAGAGTGTGTTTTGTCATCTCCACATGGTTTACGGGGTTGAGCATATGGTAGTGGCTCATTTAATACACTTGTTGAATGCCATGGTTCCTAAGAAGGGGGGAGGTGCCAGTGCTTACATTTTGTTCACTTTTGCTCTCCTGTCATCCTTCCCAGCCCCTGTGCAAGCTCTGTAGCATGTGCATCTTATGTTCTAAGTCACCTAGTGTGCCATGGATTTCAACATAAAAAAATTTAAGAAGATCGAAGAAGGGCTTGCTGTTTCTCAGTATCTCATGCACTTCATATTTTTTGCTAAGCAGTTACATCGGACAACCAACCTGTATACTGGTTTATGAACTTGTTTTGTTCCGCCAAGGTAGTTCAGGTAGGAATGTTAACAGTCAAACAGTTTTGTGTCGGTAGTCCTCCAAGAAGGGGTATTGTCTGCTGTGCAAACCCAAATCCTCGCCAGGATTTACCTGACTGGATGGGTAGATGGGCGGATGGATAGACAGATGTTTGAACACATGGACACACGGTCACCGTTTGCTGCTCTTACTGGGAATGAGGCATGAGGCATTGCCACTCCAGCTGCAATGTCTGGGCGCAAGCTTCCTCTCACCAGCCAGAAAGCTCGCTGCCAAATGTGGCTTCCAGAAGAGATCAGCTTCTTTCTATTTAAACAGGGACTAGCATCTTTTAGAAAAAGGAATACCTAAGTTTAGGAAAAGGGGAGTCATTTTTAGATGCATTTACTTAACAGAAATGGATTGAGGGATTACTGTATACCAGGCACTGTTCTGGATCTTAGTAACGGTGGGGCTCGGCCATTATAGATTCTGGTCTTCAGGAATCATGTCGAAAGGAACTAGGACACCTGCGCGATTTTGTGTCCATCTGAGCAAGTAGCAGCATGCCGTTAACATACTTACTTCCAGATAGTAAATGTAGGTAGAAATTTAACAGAAAGAAAGAGACTTTTTCCAAAAAAATTTAGTACCAGAGTTGATTTAAAAATTGAATGATGTTAGGAGATTCCCCTAGGTCATAAGTGCCTTTGTTTGAAAGTCTGTGCTTTGGGGATGCATCAGTCATTATCTCACAGCATAAAGACAGTGTCTGCTGGTCTCGTCCAGCCCACCATATAACTAAGGTAGTCGTGGTACAAAGAGCATTCTGTCTACCTCTATCTTCACGCTTGAGAAAGTGGAGTCTCAAAAGTATAGCGCCTACTCACTTGTTTTGATATTTGATCATAAAGATATTTCAAATGACAGAATATACCTAAACTTGTGTGTGTGTGTGTGTTGTATACACACACACTGACATGTGACGTTATATATCTCATAATGTGCATTATCGATTTAATAAAGATGGGGTCAGAAACCCCCATGAGAAGAGGCCCTGAAACTTGGGAGAAGGGTCCAAAAGAAAAAAAAATCCAAGGAAAAGCTGGAAAGAAGCAGGCTGTCCTCAGCCCTAGCAGTTTGCATGCAGCTGGAGGCAGCGAGCCAGAAACCTGAGGGGCAGAGCAGGTGTGTGCCTTCAAAAGAAAATAAACCCGATGGGGAAAGAGGTAGAAGCAGGCTGAAGAGACCAGAACAGGTTTGTTAATCTTCCCAAACATGGACACCCAAGTTGTAAATAATCTCATTTCCTTCCCAAAGAGCGGGCAAGTGGGAGCAGGACCTTTGGCCCAAGTTGCCAGGGAGCCGTGCCTGTTGTCCGCTGCAGTACAGAGCAGCCAGCGCTCTGAGTGGAGGGGCAGGCAACTGGCAGGGCGGGGACGGGCGGGGCTGGTGGAGGCGGGGCTTGAGTGATGGGGCAGGGCTGGTGGAGGCGGGGCCTGAATGATAGGGGCGGGGCTGGTGGAGGCGGGGCTTGAGTGATAGGGCGGGGCCGGTGGAGGCAGGGCCTGAGTGATGGGGCAGGGCCGGTGGAGGCGGGGCTTGAGTGATAGGGGCAGGGCTGGTGGAGGCGGGGCCTGAGTGATAGGGCGGGGCTGGTGGAGGCGGGGCCTGAGTGATAGGGGCGGGGCCGGTGGAGGCGGGGCTTGAGTGATAGGGGCGGGGCTGGTGGAGGCAGGGCCTGAGTGATAGGGCGGGGCTGGTGGAGGCGGGGCCTGAGTGATAGGGGCGGGGCTGGTGGGGGCGGGGCTTGAGTGATAGGGGCGGGGCTGGTGGAGGTGGGGCCTGAGTGATAGGGCAGGTCTGGTGGAGGCGGGGCCTGAGTGATAGTCAGGGGTGGGGCTGGTGGAGGCGGGGCCTGAGTGATGGGGCGGGGCTGGTGGAGGCGGGGCTTGAGTGATAGGGGCGGGGCTGGTGGAGGTGGGGCCTGAGTGATAGGGGCAGGGCCGGTGGAGGTGGGGCTTGAGTGATAGTGCGGGGCTGGTGGAGGCGGGGCTTGAGTAGTAGTCAGGGGCGGGGCTGGTGGAGGCGGGGCCTGAATGATGGGGCGGGGCTGGTGGAGGTGGGGCCTGAGTGATAGGGACGGGGCTGGTGGAGGCGGGGCCTGAGTGATAGGGCGGGGCTGGTGGAGGCGGGGCCTGAATGATAGGGGCGGGGCTGGTGAAGGCGGGGCTTGAGTGATAGGGGTGGGGCTAGTGGAGGCAGGGCTTGAGTGATAGGGCGGGGCTGGTGGAGGCGGGGCTTGAGTGATAGGGCGGGGCTGGTGGAGGCGGGGCTTGAGTAGAAGTCAGGGGCCGGGCTGGTGGAGGCGGGGCTTGAGTGATAGGGGCGGGGCGTGAGTGATAGGGCGGGGCTGGTGGAGGCGGGGCTTGAGTAGTAGTCAGGGGTGGGGCTGGTGGAGGCGGGGCTTGAGTGATAGGGCGGGGCTTGTGTAGTCAGGGGCGGGGCTGGTGGAGGCGGGGCCTGAGTGATGGGGCGGGGCTGGTGGAGGCGGGGCCTGAGTGATAGGGCGGGGCTGGTGGAGGCGGGGCCTGAGTGATAGGGGCGGGGCTGGTGGAGGCGGGGCTTGAGTGATAGGGGTGGGGCTGGTGGAGGCGGGGCTTGAGTGATAGGGGCGGGCTGGTGGAGGCGGGGCTTGAGTGATAGGGGCGGGGCTGGTGGAGGCAGCGCTTGAGTGATAGGGGCTCTGGGACTGAGAGGAAGGAAGTGAAGCTAAAAGAAGTAAGAGGAGGTGAGCTGAGCAGGGATGGAGTGGAAGCAGGAAGTGGGGAAAGTCGATGGCCAGAAGTACTGGAGATGCTGGTCAGGAAGGGGAGGTTGGTGCCCACAATTTCAGAGGCAGAGTGGGTCTGAAGATGGACATATCCACAGAGGGAGGCGCCCTGAATGTGGGTGACTGAGGATGAATGAAGGTCGTAAGGGCTGAAGGGACCAGGGGAGGGAGGGGATGGATTGCCCACATGGCTCTCATAGGCTCAGGAAGATGGCAAGAGCTGAAATGAGGTGAGGCTGATGTTCTCGAAGCCAGTGTCCTCCCAGGTGGATGTCGGGGTGTTCTGGGAGTTGATGACAGTCAATGATAAGAAAGTTTCAATAGTCAGGGCGGTAGCAGGTCATTAAGTCAAGAGGTTCCAGATGGATGGAGTTGCTTACTGTGGCTCAAGCATCGCAGAGGGCACTGTCCACTGACTTCAGATGTGGAAGCCTGTGTCAGAGGAGGAATCTCAGTGAGAAGGTGGGCAATTGGGTCTTGGACACCAGGCTGAGGGCAGGAGGCCTAGTGGCTTCCCAGACCTGTGCCACTTGCAGATGGCCTATTGCTTTAAATCTTAAACACACCAGGTACATTTCCCATGAAAGGCTGAAGGCTATATGGAGAGAACTGGAACACGGATCCAGGGAGAGCAACAGTGGAATTGCACATTTTTTCCTTGTAATGAAGAGGGAGCCCTGGATACCAGGGAAACACTGGGAGATTAGTGACGAGCCCTGAGACATTTTAGCTTGAGGCAAAGATTAAGTAAACATTTATATGCCAAATATCAACTAAGTGCTTAGGGAAGGGCAGATGTCTCTCTGGAGACCAACTTACCCACACGGAAGTTAATTTTTCTTTAGATTTACATAGGCATCCCAGCTGCTTCAAGCCCCTCAGGATACAAATTAGCAGAAAGTAAACTTCTAGGTCCTGGGGGTTCTGTGAGGTGTGTGGTCCCCATGCCCACCAAAAGAACGCACTAAAAAAGACCTTTGCTCTTATTAGCTCTAAGCTAATCAATCATTTAATTTAAAAAAAAAAAAGGGAAAGAAAGATAGCTAGAGTGCGCACAAATGTTCCCTAAGCAGGCAGATAGAATGTGTACCTGGGTGGTCAGGCCATCATTTTGAGTTTGGATTGCTCAAGTATTCTAAATGTCTTTTCAAAGATTCCTAGGGATGTGGCATGTGGTGTTTGAGTGTTTCCCTTCTTTTCTACAAGTCAGGACCAAGACATGTCTTTGGAGAGTTCAGGAGAGAGACCTTGGCTAGAAATTACAGAGGTGGGTGTCATTGGCTCACAGATGGTAGTTACACTCATGGAATGGCTATAATCACTCCAGGAGATTACAGAGAAGAAGAGGAGAGAGTACAGGCAACAGCGGGGGAAACCATTACTTACAGGGCGGAGGAAGGACGAGGAGCTGTGGAAAAGGGTGAGTGGACTGCAAGGCCGTGGAAGCCACGAGAAGGGAGGGTGGAGCAGCTACCGGCCAGTGGGTCTCACGCTTGAGTGTACGTTGGCATCACCTGCGGTCTTGTTAAAACACAGATCGCTGCTCTCCAAGTTTCTGATTCAGGAGGTCTGGGTTCAGGCCTGAGAATTTGCGTTTCTGGCAAGCTCCCGGGGCTGCTGCCGCCGCTGGTTAGCCAAGCCCGCTATGAAAACCTCCACCAAAGTGATAGCCAGGGAGACTGAAGGGGCTTTGGTCACTAGCTGGCCCTTGATGATCCCAGTCAAGTGGTTTCTATACAATTGTTGGGGGTAAGAGAGAGACTCAGGGTTGAGTTGAAGAAAGAACAGGTGGGCTACCAAGCACGTGTAGACTTGTCTTGTGATAAACTCGGCCATGGGGGAAAGGTGGAAATTGGGTGCTAGATATGGATCCAGTGTGTATGTGTGTGCTCTGTGTGTGTGTGCGTGCATGTTTGTGTGTGTGCTGTGCGTGGTGTCGTTCGTTACTTCAGAAATTCATCAAGTGCGTCCATTTGGCTAGGCCCTCTTCTGGGTGGTAGTAACTACAGTAACCAGGCAAGACATGCCTCCTGCCCACCCACTGCTTACTGGGCTTCAGAGCCAGGCCCACCAGTGTGGAAAGCCCACCCCTCTGCTTCCTTACCCTGTAGCTTCAGGCAAGGTACACACCTCTCTGTGTCTCAGTTTCCGTTGCCACTCCCAGGGCACCTAGTTCTCCTGGCCCTTGTGAGGCCCTCAACCAGTCTTTTTTCCTCCCTTGAGAGAGCTCAGTGGGTGACCTTGTAGGGAGAGGAGTTGCCACATGGTGACAAACAGGCCATGCTCAGCAGCCCCGAGGGAGCGAGGAAACACGGACGCCCTCAGACCGCACATCGAGAGGTCTCTAGGGAGTGGAAGCAGAGCCGCAAGAGCGTCAGGGAAGGCTGGGCACTGAGGGAGGGTGGGTGGTTTATGGAGCATAGGAATCCCACAGGGGAAAATACCTTGTCACATTGTAGAAATGTCTACCTTATTTGCCGGCCTCATTTCATTTGTATGTATAACTTTCTCTCCATACGTCTTTCCATCCTCACCTAGAATAAATTTTATTCCCTGCAGCAAGATCCAACAACAGTAGTGATGGGCTTAGCCTCAGCTCAGTCTGAGCCACATTGATTTTCCTGCCAGTGACGGCCAGAGGCAGGCAAGGAATCAGTAGGGGATATTAACGCCCCACACGGGCACAGGTACTAATTGGTTCATATAACGCTTTTCCCATGGGCTATTTTTTTGAACACTCTTCCTCCAGGTGACACCCCACAAACTTTTCTCAGAGTTGTGCGCTGATGAGATCCCCTCCTCCAAGCATCTAAAGCCCCTTGCCCCTCTGAGAGGCCCAGCTGTGGGTTTGCCGATGGGAGCTGCGGGTGTCATCGTCCTTCGGCCTTAAGGGCTTGGGGCTTGTGCCCTTGGATGGGCTCTAGACGGAGGCCTGTTGCCACCCACACTTGCAGAGTCTGCATAGAGAACAGAAATTTGGAGGGGAACTGAGTGGGCAATGCCCCATCACCTTCCAATGTGTCTTCACCAACCATAAATAGCCCAGCCTGTTTGTGCTCATCCAAACAAGGACACAGTGCAAGGGGAGAGCTGCCAGGAAAACCACTCCGGTTCCCGCTTCCTGCGCCCCTGGCCTCGCTCAGGCTGCCCCACATTTAGACGGGAAGTTTGTAGTCAAAAAATGCCTGTGATTCCTGGGACATTTTAGGCCGTGGGGTGAGTGTGTAGGGGCTCCACGGGAGCAGCAGAGCCTTCGGATCCACATTTCTGGGAAAGGGGAGCGAGGCTGCTCCTGCCCTCCCGCTGATGAGCAAAGGAAACTGGGCTCATTGCTGCTGCAATTTTGTCCTTTCCTGAAGGAAGGATTCAACCTCCCCGGGCAGTAATGGCCCCTCACAGAACACTTCTGAAGGACTGGCTTCATCTCTGCTCCCTCCACAGATGGGCGGAGCCCTCTTAATGTTGCTTATTTGCAAGAGAAAAATCTCCAGAAGCATCAAACATGAGCATTTTGATTATTACCGCCCCAAGCGTGGTGGGCAAATGCAGGGCTGGGCGTCAAGAAGCTTCCATCCAGTTTTAGCT